>NC_084490.1:10949854-11278465 GCF_030035675.1 Rhineura floridana
TATCAGAAGATCCGTGCTGCACAACATAGGAAATGGACCCTTACTGTGGAAGCACCTACCCCGTGGAATTCCCCCCTTAAATATTAGTCAGGCTCCATCTCTGTTATCTTTTCAGCACCTGTTGAAGACCTTCCTCCTTCAACAAGCCTTTTAAGTTGAGACCTTATCCCAGCTGCGTCTGTGTTGGAATTACTTTTTAATATGTTTGTAAACCTTTTATTTTAAAAAAAGAACAATGTTTTTAACCTTTTTGTGTTTTTTCTTTTTTAAGATGTCTTCAAAGATGTTTTTAAAGATGTTTTGTTTGAATGTATTTTAAAGTCTGTTTTTATGATGTTTTAAAGTGTTCTTAGTGCTTTTGTTTGCCACCCTGGGCTTCTGCTGAGAGGAAGGGTGGGATGTAAATTAAATAATTAATAAATAAGATGCCATGAGCAAGGATGCTTAATGAGACACTCAGGCCTTTGGAAGCCCTTTGCTATCACTGAAGGTAGCTTCTCTTCATAGATGTTAGCAATTGGTGGAATATGTCTCTGACCTATCCGTGTTACTTCTACAACATTAAAAGAAGAACAAATTCCTTTGGATAGCTGTGTTTTAATATGGTTTAATTAGTCCAAGAAATGTCATTTCTTTTTTTTCTTTCCCCCCCTTTTCATTATTTATTTATCATTTACTGTGGCTAACTTACAAAAACAAGTATCTTTCCAGTCTTTTATTTCTATGCCATACATTCCAATATTCAACAAAACTATTTCATTTCTCAGCAAAATCAGTTTTGTTAACCTATCCTGTTCTTGAATCTAACTCTGTTAACTTATCCATTACAGACCATTCCATACATTTTATCACCCTTCTCTTCTCTGTTGGACCTTGTTGATATTTCCATTTTCTAGCACATGATCTTAGCGGCTACTAACAAGATAGAGACTAATGGTTTCAAATTCATGTTTACATCATCTTTGGTTATGCTGAACAAGATCAACATGGGGATGAGACTTAATGGAGTCCCAATTATATTGCAAATAGTCTGTACTATTTGGCTTCAATAATTTGTTATAATTAGGCATTCCAACCACTATGATTTGAATGTGCATAAACATGTAAATGTGCACTTAAATATTTCCAGCAATTGAAACAATTAACCAAATAGATTCTATTTAATCTCGCAGGTGTTAAAATATCACCCCAATAGAAGTTTGTACATGCCTCTGTCATCTTCCCACTGAAGACCTTTCCGCTTGATTCCAAATCATATTCCATTGTTGTTCTGAGATGGCTCTTTCCCATGTCATTCTACAAATTTTTTCTACCCCATATCCATCAATATATGATTATTCTCTTATTTTTGCCAAATTGTCCTTTGTCTCAATACGAATGTTGGCCTCAAAATTTCCAGGAAGAAATTTCTTATTTGGAAATATTGGTACCAGAGTGCATAGGACCATCCTGCTGTTTTCAAAGAGATATCCTGCTGTGCTAATAACCATCCATTCTGTATTAATTTTCCAATCCGTTATATTCCCTTCTTTTCCCAAATTAATAAAATAGGATACCTGGATTTCCCTACAGAACGTATGGTGTCATACCACAGATGGTAGTCAGGAAATACTAGGACTCAATTTAATTTTATTCTTGTCCCATGTTTTCAGCAATTGGGATGGTATTAACCCCTCATCCTATCCTCTCTCTTTGCTTGATGCCCACATAATAGTAGGTAAAAGGGATTCAGTAAATAATTGTTTGTGATAGAAATCTTCCTCTTTCTGATTTAGCCATAACCTCAACTATGTTAACGGCACTGCATCATAATGTATTGTTGCACGCCTCCCCAATCTCCGAGCGGTGAGATTTCCGGGGTCCCTACTCTCCTCCAGGATTTGGTTTCCTTTGGGGAGGAAGGTCAGTGGAGACTGTGGTGTCTTTATGAAATATGGTTTATTTATTTACACACATTCCAACCTGAGCTTAAGATGGAGGGGGTTCAAGGCATCAGCAGTCCAATATCCAGCTTTTCCATCTGTATTACAGAAGGCACCCCAAATGCCATGGTGCAGAGAGCCAGTCTCTCTCCTGCCTCCAGTTACCACCCTTTCTCTTGACACACTCAAACTACAAGCCTCTGCTGGGCTCCAGGAAGGGGGCAATCCTCTTCTGAAGAGTTTCAATGACAAAAGGGTCTTCCTGGCCCATTCACCGTTGCTGGGCAACTGATAGACCCATTATCCTCCTGGCCAATCTATTTAGTTAACAAAGGGAATTCATCTGGCCAGCAGAGCCAGCCCCAAGGCATGGGATTCCAAATCAGAAGCTGGAAAGGGGACCCACAGGAATCATCCATCCCAACCCCCATGCTCATTACAGTATTCTTACATTGGACACTGCTAGATCTCCTAGCTGTTTTGAGACTTGCATAGTATTAATATCTATTCTGGGCCATTTATCCTTCCAAATAAAATGTTCCAATGTCTTTTTGCCAGCTTTTTAGTTCTCTTTATCATGTTTGGTAATACAATAAACAAAAATAAGGATCTAGGTAGGATGACTGTTCTAACTGCATTTGCCCATGCCAACGGTCATAGATTTAATTTTTTCCCATCGAAGTCAAACATGATAGCTTGAATTAAGCTATCATAATTGATATTTCCTGATTTTTAAACATCTTCCAGTGATTTTCTAATAGATATTTTATTGCTCTGTTCATTATCTTGAGTCAAATTGTTGTTATATATAATTTGTTTTTGCTTTTCAAGATAAACTGTTATAACCTTTGTCTTTTGCTTATTTCCATTGTATCTAGAAATTCCTCTGAAAACATCTGTGATCCTAAAAACATGAGACAAATATATTCCTGGATTCTCCATGTATAGCATAATGTCATCTGCATATGTTACATTAATTTGCCCTGTCCTCATTCTTATCCACTATATTTGTGGTTCTCTTATTGCACAAGCTAGATATCTATAGGAGCAAACAACAAAGATGAGACTGAGTGCCTTATCTTTAAGCTTAATTACTTTCTGCGTAATGATTGGCACTCAGAGTAATGAGATTGCTGTTAGTTTTTATTCACTAATGGGGGGGGAAACCTTGCAGTTTAACAATGTATCTATAGCCAACAGGTATTTCTATCAAACTTTAAAAAGCAGGTAAATTGGGCAGTTACAGTGAATGCACCAGGGGAGCAGGAGACCTGATCTCCTCTCTAAGATATTGTACTGCGCTACAAATTTGTAAAAATGCAAACACAATTTGGGTAGGTTTGCAACAGTCCAATCCACTTCCTGTGTAGCTTGGAAGAATTTGGTAATGTGCCTCTGAGCATATGGTGAGTGGTGGCAACACCTACAATCAGGACTATATCTCCAAAGATAGAGAATTACATTTTTGTTTGTATCATTTTTCAGGGTTTTCCCTACATTTTTATTCTACAGCAGATACATGCAGTCTCCAACTCAAATTTAAAGCAAAGCTGCCCCTGGCCATATCCACACCAGACATTTATCCCACTTTTAAAAGCGTAGTTTGTGAAGGGTGCTGAGAATTGCTAGGAGACACCCTATTCCCCTCACAGAGCTACAATCACCAGAACAGGGACTGACTGTTAAACCACTGTGGCCACTGGAGCTCTGTCAGGGAAATAGGAGTCTCCTAATAACTCTCAGCACCGTTCACAAACTACACTTACCAGGGAAACCATGACTGTCTAAAGTGACATAAATGTATGGCATGGGTGTGGCCACCTGATTAGCCAAGCCAAACAACTGTGAGTCTGGCTTTTAGAACACTGACAGTTGGTGCTTACTGAGCATGCCCACACTTATCATTGACTCTAATGTTCATATTCTTAAATTAATTAAAAACCAGCCATGCATTTTTTTAAACCTTTAAACTGCAGAAGATGAAGGTCAGAGTATGGGGCAAGGTCAGTAATAGGATTACAGGTACTCTATGAACAGCAGATTTTTAATTTTTAATTAATTGCAACAAAATATGAGACCACTGACAGAAAAAAGTCCATCAGAGGTCTGGATTATTTTACTCTTATTTTAGACTTTGAACTCTGGATTCTTTCTTGGTGTTTTGTGTATTTCCATGAAAACGTAGATGGTTGTTAAGCAAGCATTTCTGAGTTCAGGTCTATAAAGTTTATAAGATTTTGTTTTGAAATGAGCTGATGGGAAGCAGCAGAATGGTATGGGAGTATTTTCAATTTAACATGGCAGAATGTGAAAAACCCATGCTGGCTGTAGTATAAAGCCATTCTCGTGGCTAATATCTTCTTTACCATATCAGTAAACACAACCATCACTGAATTCTGTGAAGCTTTTCCATTGGAAGATAAATGAATATCCTAGTGTCCATTTGTGCAAGATATCCCTTACCTGTCTGGTTAGAAATCTTCCCTTCTGGGCATGGATGGCAATCATAGCAGCAAAATGGCTTCCCTTCCTTCTTTGCCTTATGAAAACCCAAAGGGCAGTTGGCATTACAAAGAGAAAGAGGCTGTACCTGAAAGAGAATGTTTTCTCAGTATACTGTTTTCTGGAAAGCTGCTGAGCTACCTCATACAGAGTAGCCAATGGGAACAGAAGTCATATAGCTACATTTATAACCAGAATTTCCTTGTCACACTTTTCAACCAGTTCTATGATATTTCACTTGGCCAAGTTATTTTAATATGCCACAGCTGGCTGTGTGAGCATGATAAAAGAGGCAAGAGGAAGGAACACTGATGAGCATCTGCCTCTCAGATCTATTTGCTCAGGGGCATCAATGGCCAAATAACTTCATTGCATCACCAAAGCAAAGTTATTTGGTCCAGGAGTTGGACATTGCCCAGGCTTCCCTCTGTTCATCTTTCAATGTTTGAAACATGAGGAGCCACAAACAATAATCCCAGGGCCAGGGTGGGATCTCCCAGAGGGGGAATGATGCCGGTGGTGTATACAAGTATTTAATGCCCACAACTGGAGATGAGATTAAGGCAGTTAAATAGACACTTTTGACTATTTAATAAATGTGAGGCTCTTATTGAATTCCAAACTTTGTCCCTCATCTAATTCTGGAGTCTGTCTTCAAATACATTGGATTGATGTTACGATTCCACTCTGGTGATACATCTGGAACATGAGGAACCCCTACTCTACTGGTGACTATTGCCCATGTGATACATATGGAAACTCTATGGAACTTCTTATCTTTTGGAGCACATTGAAGTTGTTTTTAATGGAATGTGTTTATTTGCTTAGTTTTATTTTACTTATTCTTTATTCTATTCTTATTAATTTCTCTTTTTTATTTTTGTCCTATTGCCATATTTCTAGAATTTAATTCTTGATAAGTGTACATTAGATATATCTACAAAGACATATAGTGTCAAAGATTTTTTATTGAGAAGATTTTATTTGATTAAATGAATGGTTTGAATGGGTGTCATGTGAGACAATGCAGAAGACCACTGCACACATACCCCCTAAATCAGAGCTATGCCAGTAGTTTAACTGTGAAACATTGTGGGAGAGAGTAGTGGATACACCCCAATATTTGAATGGACCCTACCTGGTTAAACCTGCTGGGCCATACAATGGCTTCCTCACAAATTGTGAACACTTTTTTGGGAGCCATGGGGTCAATCTTTCCAACTTTGACTCTATGAAAAGACTGATTTGGGAATGTGATCCAGTTTATAATATCAAATCCAGCCTCTAACTCTCCATTTTCATTGAAAGAAACTTTTTCCCCAGCGCTGTTATTAAATGAGATGCTTCTCACAAAGTGGTTGAGCTAAATTTGAGAGAAGAACAATTCATAAGGATGTAAAAGAACTATAAGAGACAATAAAATAATTCAGATATATATGTGGAAGGTGATTAGTTAATTAAAATTCTATCTAATCATAACTCTGCTCTAAGCATGATGAACAGCACAATCCAACCCCAAGATCAGCTGGGATGAAACAGTTTGTATTCGGTGGATCTTGGACTTTCCCTGCTGATTGGTGTAACTTTCTTTGACTTCCCCACATCTTTTATACAGACCCATCTAGCAACACATTTCATTACATCCCATGCTACATTGGTTTTCATCTCAGGGGATAGGTTTTTCCTTCAAGTAGTTATCTATTACTTCATGGAGGCAATCCCTTATCTCCTTTCTAGCTAACAATATGGTATCAAACCTCCAGAGTGGAGTCCTCAGCCTGGACTGTTTCATATCTGAGACTCTATCCATACCAATTCTAGCAGGTAGTGCATTTATCTCTAACGCATCAGGAATTAATAAAAAATGAATACAAGAATGTATACCACATCTTGGAGTATAGTCTCAGCCCTCCATATACCTACCAGTCCATACATTGTCAAGATCTTTGTGAACCTGTTTCCTTTCTTCTCTTATCCCTCATGTTTGACCCAGCTTATGTCATGTATCCAATTCAAACCCACACCCCAGCAAGACTTTGGTGTGTACCTTAGTTCCTTAGAATATGTGCAAAAAAGAGTATAAATTCATTCTGCCCAATGAAACAAGAAAAAGGAAGGTGGTTGACTGGGTATTGCACCAGTGATTTGCAAATGGGGTATTGCCCTAGTCCCCCTTTTAAACAAGTAGAAATTAGTTTTGTGCAAGCAAAGCCAACAGCTCAATTTTGTGTTACACAAAATTCCGCCTTGTCAAACTCTGTGCCTCTGTGAAGTAACCATATAACAGCAATTGAATAACAAATTAAAATAAAATGCAAAATTATACAAAACTTCACCAGATAGCTATGACAGCCCTAGCAGTAACAGCAGAGCTACATGTCTTGAACTTTTAAAAACTCTAAATACAAGCTGCTGATTGGGTGGGTGGGAGTGTGTCACGAGCAGCATTACATTATGTGGGAAAGGGTCATTTTCCCCTGTGCCACAAGCATGATGAAAAACACCTTCCTTCTCAGCAGCCGCAAGAGGAAAGCACCTCGTGATACCTCCCATTGTCAAGAAAAAGTGTTCACCCCACTCCCTGTAAGCCATAGCCCCAATCCTGACTGAGCCCACCTAAACAGACATTCTATACAGTTTTTGAAGACTCATACAATTGCAAGTTTTTAACAGTGGGTTGGATACAATGTTAGTCATACTCAGACTAGACCCACTGAACATAATATAATGAACTTAGGATCACCGAGGCTAAATACATAAATTGAGGTTGATCCTGGAAAGACAGCAGTCTTTGTGTCTAGAATTATGTCCAGGAGGTGGGGAGATGGACTTCTCTGGACGGGGTTCCACTCCCCTGGAAGGAGCAGCTTGGGGGTACTCCTGAATCCAACATTGTCACTGGAGGCTCTAGCTGGTTTGCCAGCTTTGGCCCCTTTTGAACAGAGATGACTTGGCCACAGCATGACATGCTCTGGTAACTTCCAGATTGGATTATTGCAATGTGCTTTATGTGGGGCTGCTCTTGAATATGACTTGGAAACTTCAACTGGTCCAAAATCCAGCAGCCAAATTACTGGCTGGGGTTCCCTTTAGATCTCATATAACCCCTGTTTTAAAAATGCTGCATTGGTTGCCACTTCATTTCCAGGTCCAATTAAGGTGCTCACAGCAGTGTTCAAAGCCCTAAACAACTTAGGTGCCAAATATCTGAACCACCTCCTTCCCTCCCAACCCCCTCGGCGAGATCAGCAGAGGGAGCCCTTTTGGTAGTTCTTCCACGTTCAGAAGCTCAGGGGGGGGCTCAGGAGAGGGCATTCTGTGTGGTGTCCCCTAAGTTGTGAAACCCCATCCCCACTGAGGTGCATCTGGCAACATCACTGTATAATTCTAGGCAAAAGCCGAAGACTTATCTCTTTACCCATGCTTTTGACACCTGAGATGTATATTTTTAGGACCCGCCCTATTTTGTGATTTTAGGTTGTTTTTATTTTTTTAGTGCCATATTTTAAAATTGATGTAACCCATCCTGGGACCTCTGGATGAAAGGGAGGTAATAAATGTTAATAATAAGTAAGTAGGTAAGTCCAGTTGGTTTACTTTGAGTATAACTTAGGTGGATACAGCCCTTTGTAGTTAATTGACCTTTACATGGTAACAAGAATACACAGAGCCTGGATATATACCATTGATAAGTGTATAAAATTATACATGGCATTGAGAAAGTGGATAGAGAAAAGTTCTTCTCCCTCTCTCATAATACAAGAACTCGGGGACATTCAAAGAAGCTGAATGTTGGAAGATTCAGGACAGACAAAAGGAAGTACATCTTTACTCAGCACATAGTTAAACTATGGAATTTGCTCCCACAAGATCCACTAATGGCCACCAGCTTGGATGGCTTTAAAAGAAGATTAGACAAACTCATGGAGAACGGGGCTATCAATGGCTACTAGCCGTGATGGCTGTGTTCTGCCACCCTAGTCAGAGGCAGCATGCTTCTGAAAACCAGTTGCCGGAAGCCTCAGGAGGGGAGAGTGTTCTTGCACTCGGGTCCTGCTTGCGGGCTTCCCCCAGGCACCTGGTTGGTCACTGTGAGAACAGGATGCTGGACTAGATGGGCCACTGGCCTGATCCAGCAGGCTCTTCTTATGTTCTTATGATATGCTGAACATTGATATGCTTTACAAGGGAATTACACAAAGTCATGAAGGCAAAGACCTAGTTATGACGTCTACTAGGGACAAACAAATCTGTCAACTTCAGTTTCTCTAATTGTCTCATTTTTCCATTCTTAGGTTCAGTTCACCATATTTCCACATTGGTTTTCATTTTTAAAAATGTTATCTTGTAAGTTCACCTAGATTTTAGTGCAGTTTTTCCTAATATACAAGTTTGCGTGCAATTTTGCATAATATATAGGAATTGCAAATTAGGTAAGCCTGCTTTTAAATGCAAACTAAATTGAATTTCTCTCCCATCCTTAATGGCTAAATACATTCTCCAGGATCAGACACATTCATGTCTCTGAATGCCAGTCAGTATGGAATAACAATGAGATAGGGCCATTGCCTTTGCTCTGTTCCAACAAGGTTCATCTTATGTTCTAACAATCTTTGTGTGCGGAGAACATTACCTTCCACAGCTCTTGACTCAGAAACGTCATCCTTTCTTCTTCCACTATTGCTCTGTGTTTGAATCTAGATGAATGCATGGCATGCAAAGCATGTGCCAGTACATAAACTGCATTGTAGATGCTGTAGCTGTGGCCAGTCATGCTCATTTCAAAATTAGATGAAGGAAGAGTCTCCAGCTTCTCCTCCCCGCTACAGATTTTCCCATCCTGTCTGTCTACCATGGAATTCAGGAAAGAACACTCAAACACTTCTTCCCAAAACTCCCTGATAAAGTCATGTTTGTTTTCTGAAGTAATGTTTATCATCTGAAGAAATTTCTGGAAGCCTAACACCTCAATGGCATGAACAGAAAAGTACATAGCGCCATGAAGGAAGTCTATGTCCCATTTTTTTTCAAAGTCACCTGATGTGAAATCCATCTGGGAAGTCATGATCCAGACTTTTCCTTTTGCCTTTGTTGGTACACCCATAATTTCTGAATACTTGGGAAATATTCTCAAAACCACCATGGTATCTATTTCACCAAGAATGATCATCACATTCACTGTGCTGTTAAGGATAACATTGTTTGTTTTAATGCCTTCTTCCACAATATCAGGAAGGTCATTGGAAAAACCCAATTTGGGTATTCTTAACATGAAATCAAAACAGATACCTTTCTGGGTATACATGGGAACTACTGTGTGTACAAACCTCTCTACATTGTCATCATGCCCAGACAGCACCCCAATCCATGTCCACCTGAAATGGAGCAGTAACTGGAGAATCCCATCATACTGATAGTCCACTTCTGGAAACATCTGGTGGTATAGGACAGCCTGGGTTCTCTTATTTATCACTGGAGCAGAGCCATATATGAACTAAATAAAATGGAAAAAAAATGAAGCGAAGGCTTTGGAGGGAAACACTCAATGTCTTGAAATGGGCTCATGAACTGCTGTGGTTCATTCAATACTGATAAGACCTGTTTGCAGCAAGTGGTACCTGTTAGTACTCTAGTAGCTGAAGTTTGTAAAAACTGCAGTTTCTATACAGATGTCTTCAAGAGCAGCCCTCTGTATCACATCTTACAGGTGTCAAACCAGACGAAATGTTTGTTGACCTGACCCTTGAGTCAGATTCCCTTCTTCAAGGGATGTGGGTGAGGACTCTGAAGCAGAAGGGGGCCAACCACAGATGTACTTCCAGAAGACACCCTGTGACCCCGGTGCCCCTCCAACCTGAGGATGTAGCATTGTAGACCTTGGAGGAATCTATCTCTGAGGCCCTAATGAGACCAGAGTTTTCTCTTCTTCATTGAAGATGAATAGAGGAGGCTGGAGCCCTTTAAAGGAACAAGTATCTTTGAATGAAAGTGGGTCTAGCAATATAGAGGGCTTGGACTCAGTTTGATGGTTACTGAGCAACATCAGAGCCTCTCTCTCCTATAGCCTAGCTTTGCATCAAGCCTGGGTCCTGCCTTCATCAGACCTTGTTTGAAATCAGCACTCATCTCACATTTGTGATATGGCTGGACACAGCAGGTTCTTTTGTCTATATGAATTGGTTGGAAAGCTTCAGCCTTTCCTCAAATATTGCCATTTTCATTCACTTATTGTTGCCTTTCTTATCCCATTCTTGCAGAGAGCTGAGGGGAGGACTGTAGTTCAGGGAGAGAGCACATGCTTTGCATGCAGTAGAACCCAGGTTCCATTTCTGGTGTCTCCAGGTACAGCTGGCAAAGAATCCTGCCTGAAAGATTTGAGAGCTGCTGCCAGACCATGTGAATAGTAATGAGCTAGATGGACCAATGATCTGGCTTGTTATGAAGCAGCTTCCTATGTATCTATGAACCAAGACATGGGACCTCCTTCAAAAAAAATCTCCCCTGTGAGGTTCACCACCAGAACATAGCAAATACACTTATTCATATACAAAGCATGTTGAATATGGTATTTTGGAAATCATTTATATCTCCAAAGTACAAAGCCATTTATAAAAGGCAAGGAAGATACAAATGGTGTCTTAAGTAACACTGTTCCATGCACAAGTCGTACCTGTGGAATCTTGAGGATGCTCAGGATATCTGCCATGTGGAGACAGACTTCAGAGGTAGGTCCTCCAATGACTGCTATTGGATTGTTGACACTATCACATTTGTAGTTAGGGATGAATCTGCCCTGTGTAGAGAAGAGTTCCAGTGAGGCCTGATAGGTCCATCTTGGACTGAAATAGCTATTATAGATATGGAAGCCCAGGGTGATGTTGGGTAAAATCTGGGGATTTTCATTTATCTCCTTTACTGCAAATACTGAGGCCAGGATATGCTGGTAGATCTGAATCATAACCCTGTAATTAGAGTTACATGCAGTGTCACAGTGCATTTGCTTCAGAATATGACAGGTGATTCATTTCAGTCAGGTACCTGTTTAGTAAATATATTGTACTGAATAGTATAAATCTAGTGGTAGTATGAGGAAATGTTGTTACAGAAAGATGGGCATTTGTCACTTTTGTTTGCCAGCGCAATACTAGCACTGTTTTGAAAGAAACTACAGTAGTTAACATAAGGACTTCTCTGACATTCTCCTTATTTCCAATTGCTCTGTAGGATTGTAAAATTTCTCTCCAGATTTTAGAGATTTGAATTATTTAGCGCTCTTTCCAGAATGGGACCAATGCATACAGATTTTACTATTGCCACTTTTCTTTAAGTTATTATTTCAGAAATTTGTACACATCACTGTGTTTCAACAGTTTGCTGTGGCTTACTGTTGCTCCCATTCTTTCATCTTTATTGCCTCCCCACATCAAAATTCAGCATGTATGAAACACTGGTGAAAAGGATGGGCCCAATCACAAGTTAATTTGTTTGTTTGCTGTGTGTTTTTAGAACAGCTGACCAAGGCTGGCTGGGGCTGATGGGAGTTAGAGTTCATCAACATCTGTAGGGAACTACATTGGTTCCCCTTGCCTTCGGTAGATACATTTCAGAGGAATGAGATACGTGGGTAAGTATACGGCTTTAATTAATGAACTATTTGGACTGCAAAGTGAAGGTGTAAGATAAGATGAAGAATAAACTAAAACAAGACTTTCTCCCTCTTAAAAGTCTGAAGTCTTGACTTAAAAGATTGAATTGGAAACTTTTCAAATAAGGAAATATTTGGATAAACTTTCATGGACTAAACTCCGCTTCATAAGATGCATAAAGAGTAATGCCCAGTTGCCACACACACACAAATACACAATGCAGAAATTAAGAGTTAAATGGCAAAGAAATGCAAATAAAAATACACTGTGAAAATGCAAATAGAGTTTACATGTAACCAGAGTAAACTTTTACTCTTCTGGAAACCTTGCTGTCCCTTTGCAAATAAGATGTACTTGTGGGATTTATGAAGAACAGGAGTTTTACTACTCAGGAAGAAATTAAGGTGCCTCACCAAGGATGATGCCCATATCTTTTGACTTACAACATTTTGTGCAATGGGTTATCAGTGATCATGTTTGGCTGAAAGAATTTACAGTCAAGAGGAACCCAGAGATGGCAAAATACATACTTGCCCTAAAAGCCAATGAGTACTGAAATGAAATACTTTTTTCTGAAAAGCAAAAAGCCCCAGGGCCACCACTCTACTCTAATGCCTATATGGGTGGAATAGGGGCTGCTCTGTCTATATACCCCAACCAACCATTTGTTTGTTCCTTATAACTAGGAAGCTCTTCCAGAAAGAGGCTTACAATAATGGATCTATGACCAGAATTAACTAAAAATTATTTTTATGATGATAATAATTAATGTGGAATGTAGGATGGGAAAGGATGTTACTCAGTAAAGAAAGGACAATATGTATTAATAGCCACCTCTTCTCATACAGTGGATCTAATACCAATCTATGTACAGAACTGCCACTGAAAATAATTGAAGCAACTGTATGATATTCAGTTTAAAAATAAAAATAAAAAGAACTTACAGAGTGTCGTCAAATATGTCATCAGAGGGGCATTTTGTGAACTCTATTGGGCTGGAAAATCTGTATAAATGAGACGTAATACCAGCAATGATGACGTCTCCTGACTGGTAATTCTTGTGAAGAATAGGAAGAGGGTCACTGATGCTACATTTCATGCTAGGAACCTTAGACACCACCTGAGGCAAAAACACTAGTATCAACACTACAAATGCCACTAACTTCCACATAACAGTTCCTTCTGCATACCAATGCACTTGCCCGTACATTATCCTTCACTGAGTCCTGTGCTGAGTAGCACAGCCTGACTTGAATGGCCACTCACTTGATATGTGTCTCAAACTGTGCAGTGCAAAATATCAGTGATCAGACTGACAGAGCTTGACTATCTCTAGCCCCAGCCTGGGATGGTACAGCGGATCTTTAACTACAACCTTCTTCAGTCTTGCTGTTTTGCTGGTGGTTGCTACAGTTCCTTTGGGACTCGGAGAAGAAGTAGATCAATCATTTCTAATTAGTTAATTACAGGGTTGACAATCATCTATTGCAGTTTCTTTGAGACACTGCAGAACAAAACATGTTTGTCACACTTCATCAGAAATTGCCTCTAGCCCTCCCTGGGAAAGCAAGAGATACAGAAGCTTGCAAAGACTGACATCAAGAAAAGTTCCTCAGAATAATAAGTCTGTACTTGCAGGTGATATAAACATTGCAAATTGAGCCAGTTTTTTCACAATCCAAGCGGAAACTTCTGTATACAGGGATGGATTGTTCATCCCATTTCAGTCTTGCTTGTGTTGAAAACACAGGCCAGTTCCATCCAAGCAGAATATCATCAAAACTCTGCAAAAGGCCGAGTGAAGATACATTTTTAATATTAAAACGTAACCGGTGGTCATGCGAAAAATACTTTGGGAGGGGATCTCACAACCTAGATGGCACCACAAAGAAGGCCAACATTGGGAAAACAAGAAAGGCATCTTCCAGTCTTAACAGATTGGATGTTCATAAAGGGGTGTGTCACAGGCTTCAGATGCTCCTCATGGTTAGATCTAGATATCTCTTCCTTGTTTTCTGTTCCCTCACTACAGCCACCTGTCCCACCTCAGCTGTCCTCTCTTTACCCACAACTGGGCTATCTGGACTGTGGTAAGGTGATGGTCAGATGAGCAATAACATAAATATTAAAATGTGTTGCAATGTTTGTTTCAGTGTGTGAACTGTACTAAGTGGATGCTGATACTGTTTCCCACTTTTATTCCCCAGGCATAAATGAGATCCAGGCAGCAGGGTGACTCAGAAGAGAGGAGGCTTTTGTTTTTTAAACCATTTTACAGTACCATAACTCCTAGCTGGTGCTCAGCAATAAAAGAGGCATTTGTTCCTAACACTGAACTTTCCCTGAACTCTTTTATCTACCCTTGCCCTAACCTTATACTTTGCTACCAATATTTCTTTCCAGTTCAAGAGCAATCTCTTGACAGATCATACCATACTCCCCATGCTCTACCTTTCCAGTCCTCTAATTCAGCATTTCCCTACCTTTGAGTCTCCAGATGTTGTTGGACTACAACTCCTATCAGCCCCAGCAAACATGGGAATCCAATCGACCACAGTTTTTCTCGATATTCCACCCTCACAGCATTCCATTAACTCTGACTAGCTGGAATCTAGCCCTGTCCATCACCGTGCAGGCCTTCAGGCCTTTGGAATATCTGGGTGTGACTGTGTAGAATGCAGTTCCCTGTTATTCACAGAGGTCCCAATTTTTCTCTTGCCTTCAGTGAATTTTTTCACACTCTCACTTCTTGAAGGCCAGTGAGATACGCATACAGTAATGGACTGCCTTCAAGTCGATTCCAAGTTATGGCGACCTTATGAATAGGCCATGAGTGATCGTCAATGACAAAATGACAGTAATCTGCCTAACTCTGCTGACAAGTACATTGCATCTAGCAAACATTTTCCTTGAGACACTTCAGAACAAAACATGTTTGTGACATTTCATCAGAAATTGCCTCTAGTCCTCCCTGGGACAGCAAGTGGTTCCACATGGTGGAAGCATGTAACATTAATTCTGAATAACTTGCACTGACTATATATACATTAATAAGTCCCTTTCAAGGTGTTGATATTAGCATATAAAGTATTAAATGTCTTAATATCCATATTCTTGGGGAATGCTCCTTAGGCTGGGAACATTTTAACTGGTTCTTAGTTGGAGCTTAGAATTTAGAAGAAGGGGTAAAACTGTTAAACTCTGCATTTTGATTCTTACTTTAAAATTCCGTAGTAGTCCATATTTGTTTGTGGAAATATCCCTGAAATTTCATCTGGGCTGGATGAGAACAGACTAGTAGAAACACCCCTTAGTCTGGATGATCAGTATTTATGGCCGAACTTCATTTTGCCATTTAATGGCTCCACTGAAAGAACTTCATTAAAGCACCAGGAGAGAATGGGAAAACTCAGCAACACAGTTTGATGGATTTCAGCTGGAGAAAACTATGTTGCATATTCAGAGAAGGATAAAATCTGATAGATAGCTATGTCCCTATCCACATCAGTCCACTCAGTTTGCTCTCATATATGCAGACTAACACATTTTGGTTTTCATACAGGCAGACAGAGAAAAAACAATGCTAGTGCAAATATGTGCTGAGAAAAAAAAGTATAACTAAAAAGTCAGAAGATCTTTTACCACTGCAATAGGTTCAATGACTTTCACTTCCTAGGGAGGGCTTACCTTATAATTGCCATCTATTCAGCGTAACACATTTTCACAACATTTGTTAAGTACTTTTATAGAGGTGGCAGAAAAATGAAACAACATGTCTGGGGGGAGGTTCCATCTTGTCAGTTTACTTTTCATTTTGTGAGGTGAATTTAACAAAAATATATCACACATTTGAATGGGATTACTCTTACATTAAGCCCATGGTTTTTCACTATTTTATACTAATGAGAGAATAAATAATGCAACAGTAACATAGACCCCATTTTTGGTTAAAATATGAAATAATGACTTCAAATTAAATGTCAGTCAGAGGAGTTAGTTGTAACCAGCTTAAATCCCATTGCTTTCTCATGACTACTTTAGATGGATGAAGGTCACAAAATTCCCAACGTGTCAATTCGTTCTTCTTCTTAGCTGCTCCCTGTTGTTCAGTTCAGGCTTCCCCACAATAATATAACATTTTGGGGAAAATATACAGCCCAGTAACCCAGCACTAGAGGCCAAGATGGAGAAGATCTCCACAGCCACAGTGTATTTTCCTTTGGTGCTCAAGTATGTTGGAACAAAGGACAACCAAACACTGCAAAACACCAACATGCTGAAGGTGATAAACTTGGCTTCATTAAAACTATCAGGTAACTTCCTGGCTAGGAAGGCCACAGTGAAACTGACAGTGGCTAACAAGCCCATGTAGCCCAAGACACAGTAGAACATGGTGACAGACCCTTCATTACATTCCAGAACAATTTCTGTATTCATTGACTGCACATCAAAATCTGGGAATGGGGGAGAAGTTGCCAGCCATAAGCTACAAAGAGTAGCTTGAATAAAGGAGCAGGAAAGAACAATTGAGGTAGCTTGTTGTTTCCCCACCCATTTCTTCATGCTGGACCCTGGTTTAGTGACCATGAAAGCGAGAACCACAATGATAGTCTTGGCCAACACGCAAGAAACTGCTACTGAAAAGATTATTCCAAAAGCTGTTTGTCGAAGGAGACATGTCTCTTTCTCAGGTCGGCCAATGAATAGCAAAGCGCAAAGGAAGGAGAGCAAGAGGGAGATAAGGAGAGCGTAGGTGAGGTTCCGGTTGTTGGCTTTGACTATGGGAGTGTCCCGGTGCTTAATGAAGGTCCAAAGCACCAAAGTTGTGATGAGAGAAAAGGAAAGAGCAGAACTGGTCAGAGCAATCCCCAAAGGTTCTTCATAAGATAAGAAACTTACATTCTTAGGAATGCATGAATCCTGTTCCATGTTTGGGTAATGATCTTGTGGACACTGAAAGCAGTCATCCATGTCTGAAAAAGAAAAGCAAGGATTATACACATAACAGCCTTATGTGCCTTGAATTGTAGAGAGTTCCTGTTCAGGACACTCCATTTGGTTCTCATCTTGATTTCTGTTACACCTCTTCCAGGATGTCAGAGTACATTTCATGGGCTCTTAGCATACTCTGTCTTCATCGTGCTGTTTTGACATACTGCCCCCTTACATTTCTAACGGTCATTGTTAGTTATACAAAACTGAGGGTTTCCCCAGTCAGGCATATATCTCCACTATATGGGAGTCCTAATTCCTTTTCTACAGTATGTCTAACAGGATTGTTATTAGTATTTATGTCAGATAGCACGCATATATAAGCAACCACAACCATAACTGAATCCTGAAAAATGTTCCCAAAGAAACAGAAATGAATATCTGAATGCCGTATTGTAAATGTGTTTGATTCACTTCGTATTGCTCTGTTCATGAAATACCTTACCTGTCCAGTTGGAAATCTTCCCTTCTGGACATGGAATGCAGTCATAGCAGCAAAATGGCTTCTGTTCCTTCTTTGCCTTATGATATCCCAAAAGGCAGTTGTCATTGCAAAGAGAAAGGGGCTGCGCCTGTCCACACATGAAAGAGAGGAATGTTTCCTCTTTTGCATGCTTGTATATCAACCACTCACTGTATTACTGAAACCTCTTCAGCAATTGCATATAAGCCAACTAATGGGGGACAGAAGCTGTTTGATACTGGGATTTCCTTATCACACTTCAGTGTTAGCAGCCCCCTTTGATTAGTCAGCTCTGTGATATTTCAATTGGCCAAGTTGTTTCAGGAAGCCACTGCTGTCAGGGTGATCATTGTAAAAGGGACAAAAGGGTGAAATAATATTAGTGAGCACCTGCCACTCAGGGCACTTTAGCTCAGGGACAGCCAAAAACATATAACCTGATTGCTCCATCCACGGAAACCTAATTGTTCCAAGGGTTGGAGATTTGGCCAGGCCTCTTCTGTGGACCATGGAGAGCCAGGAAGAGTCATGACAACTACTCCAGGGCTCAGGGCCAGGATGGGTTCACCCAGGTGGGGAATGATGTGGTGGTGTATCAAGTGCTCCACTCCAAGGAGTTAATATTTGGAGGAGGGATTGATAGATCCTTTGGAGAAGGGATTGATAGATCTCATTTGGTTGCAGTCAGTTTTGACTATTTAAAATTTTTTGACTGTTATTGAACTCCAAACCTTGTCTCACATCTCCTTATTCTGGACTTCATGGGCAAATACCTTGAACTGATGTTAGGATTCCAGAAAAGCAGTCCATCTGGAGCTATGTCAGTGTCTAAACTGTGAACCGGTGTAGAAGTGACTACTGGATAGACCACAAATAAATGATTGGATGTTACCTGGTTAAACCTCCTAGGCCACATGATGGCTTCCTCGCAAATGTTGAACACTTCTTCTTGGGGAGCCATGGGGTCAATCTTTCCAACTTTGACTCTATGAAAAGACTGATTTGGGAATGTGACCCAGTTTATAATATCAAATCCAGCCGCTATCTCTCCATTTTCATTGAAAGACATTTTTTCCCCAGCGCTATTGTTAAATGAGATGCTTTTCACAAAGTGGTTAAGCTACGTTGAGGGGGGAAAGATGAGATTTTATTTTCAAGATGTAATAGACTGGTGATCTTTTCTACTTACGAGAAATGACTAACGAACTATTTGAATAGCTGAAATAGTAACAGATGTAACAGTAGCAATCACACATTTAAAAACAGACAAATAACAACAGTAATACTAAAGGGATAGACTTCCGGGAAGGGTGACTTAGCCTGTGCCTGCTTTTGAGACGGGCTCCTGCCTCAAAAGAAGCTTATTCAGATATATCAGTCAGTTTTTTCTTTTTTTTTTGACTGATTAAACTTCTCCCGGGTAGGGAGAAACGAAGAGATTAACCTCAAAGCCTATTTTTGTTGGGACGACCAGATCTCATTAATTTATGGGACGAGGTCCAGCCGACGAAGGTGGGACGGATTTTTAACAGCAAGCTCTATCTGATAAAGCGAACGTTCACCTTATCTTCTAAGAGAGAACGCATTAACAGGCAAGCACCCTTCTTTCTATATTTTTCTTTTACTTGACTTAAATTGTTGCTGTTTAAAAGAGATTTGCCAGATTGATCAGTTTTTGACATCTCACTGGGGAGCCATAACTTCTCTCTGCTACGCACTAATTAATAGCTTATCTCTGTTTTTGTTGCAAAAAGCTGTCCTGGATTTGCATTCTAAAGATATACACAGAAGAGGGATTTCTATTCCAGATTTTTATTTTGAAAAATATTATACTGTTTTGAGACTACTCTCTTTTTGGTCTATTTTATTTTGACGAATCTGTTTCTTGACGATTGCCATTAATTGTTTCGATCCTGGGAACTGCATTTTGTTTACTTAACTATTGGAGAGATAAGGCTGTCTGCTCTGTTTATACTGTGATGTCACCAAGTTTGGAGTATTAACCCAATTGTTGCTGAAATAAGAAGTGGTTTTCCTATATTTTTCTTTTAAAATGGCAATTAAGAAAGTGGCTGAAAATCTGGAAATAACTATGTTTCAGAAAATAATGGATGAGATTGAGATAATGAAAATTGAATTGAGTAAAATGAAGCAGGAGATTAAAGATATAAGGGTCCCTGTGAGAGAGGTGACCCTGGAAGGGGTCCCTGTGAGAGAGGAGACCCCGGAGATTGGAACAGGGGTCCCTGTGAGAGAGGCGACCCTGGAGACTGGAATAGGGGTCCCTGTGAGAGAGGAGATCCCGGAGATTGGAACCAACGTGGAACAGGAACAAGATTTGGAGTCTATGGACTTTAGAAATAAAATCTATTGTTTGGAACTCAATGTTATCTCTGAAGAAATGAATGAAGATTCTAGAGATAAAGTTATCAATGGCATGGATAATCTTCTGGACTGGAATGATGTGATGGAGCCCAATATAGAGAAAATCTATGGAATTATCTGCAGCCATGTGACAATGGAAAAACTTTTAAGAGATGACCCAGTGTATTTTGAAAAAAAGAACAGAGATATGATTTTACAGCAGTATTTCAGCAACCTATTCAGAATGGATGGCAAGAAAATATTTGGGATAGAGGTAATCCCCATCAGACTCTTACTATATGACTATGGCTTTGACAGCAAGATTATTATGGAATACTGATAATGGAAGATTGGATATTGAAATTACTGGACTTAACAAGACTACTGAAGATGGAAGATGGAAAATGGAACTAATAGAGATAATAGAACAATGGCTACTGAAATTATTGAACCTAACAGATTCTGATGTGATGGATTAATTGAAATGTTTATTTTGACTATGGTTATGACAATAAGATTATCATAATTAGTAATGAGATGGATTAATCGATATGCTTATCTGGAAAAAAAAATTGATAGATATATTTCTTAAAGAATTGAAACCTCTCTTTGACTTTTTGTGGAAAGAATAAAGTAATGTTTATGAGATTTGATGATTAAGTAAGATAACTACTGGAGGAAAGTGATTTTATAATATGACTTAAGAGACAGGATTGTTATATATTATAGACTTATAACTGATTTGATCTTTGACAAATGGGAAGTCAATATTTTACTCTTTATTTTTTATTTTTGTTTTTTTTTTCTTTTTTTCTTTTTGTTTAACTATTTTTGATTTTGTTTTTTGTCTTTGAATGTTTTATGATTTTGTCTTGTATGTTTTATGAAAATCTGAATAAAAATTATTGAAAAAAAAAAAAAAAAAAAGTAATACTAAAGGGATATAACTGCAGTCAGTTTACATTCTGTTCTTGGTGAAAAAATTGTTGCTATATTTTATTTAGAAGCTATTCTGACTAGAAAAGTCAGTCTAGGAAACTGACACGGGGGTAAAATTAAATCTTTTTTAAAAATAGGATGCTGGGGAAGAGAAAGAGAGAGAGAGAGAGAAGCCAAATGAATTATGGTGAAAAGAAACTTGAACACTACTCTACTGCCAAGAGGGTTGGAGGGGAAATGAAAATAATGTAAATAGGCAAAGCACATAGCTGGCCCTACCATGAACCACTATGTGCTATGCATCTCAGGCAATGGAGTGGGAAGAACAACAGATTGCACTCCGCATCAGCCACGACCCCCTTCTTGCCATCCGTCAGCCAGCTGTGAAGTGCCAACCCCACCAGCAGCTGGGGCTGCAAATACTTCTATACATTTAGACTACTAGGAAAATTGTACAGAGAAAGATGGCTGTCCTAATAGACACAAGGCATGCTATAAGCATACAGTTCATTGGGGTTTTCTCTGCCAGGTGGGCAGAGTAATTCTCAGAAGGGCTGGGAAGGCACAGAGTGGCAGATCCTCCACTGCTTCCACAGCCCTGCCAGCTCTTGCCAGCCATGGCAGAAGCTGTGGCAGATATTTTTCTTCTTGTTGTTCTCTGCACCAGCTCTAGATTGATCCCATTCAGGCCATGGAAATTACCCAGCCATGGATCCAGCAGATCACTGCCAGACCATCTCTGACCTGTAACACCTCATTTGGGGGCCATCCATTGGCTTCCGCTGGTGGGAATAATACCAATAGTAGCTTCTTGACCACCCAAGATTTTGGTGGGCACAGTGGGGGCCTCTATGACTGTTGAGAGTGGGTAGAACCCATCAGAGAACAATGGAGGGATGCTTCTGCTAAAACCTAATCCCCTCTAGCGGCACTGCTCAGAGGATTAGACTTGCTCTCTTAATCTAACATAATCCAAGCCATGTCTACTCAGAAGTAGATCATATTGACTTCAATAAGATTTGCACCAAGGCAAGTGGACTTCGAATTACAGCTACAATCATCCATTGCAGGCTCATTGGAATCAATGAAATCTGAAAGATTCCAATGACTTTATCCAAGCATAGCTCTCAAGGATGACTAAATCTGGATCCATCCTTATTGAACGAAGACAGCAGAGTGAAATGTTTCACATTTTCTTTGTTTAACGCAACTCATCAAAACACCCAAGACAGTAAATGTGAGGTCTAAATTATAATAAAGTGAGTGCCACTGAGCTGCTTTGTGTAGGGGAAATTATCTCAAAGTTCATGCCTAGTCAAACTATGCTTGTGAAGTAACCCTGAAACAATTGAGAAGCTATGCAAAATAATATGATCAGATAGCTTTATTCTGAACTTCCCTAGATAAATGTGCATAATACTAATTTTAAAAGTGGAAAGTCTTAACAGGACCAGCATAGAGAATAGAAATACAATGACACTGACATCATCACCTGACTTTTTTAAAAAGAAAAACCCTTCAATTAGGAGCTGGGGAGCGATACATCAATCAGTTCTACAGTGCGTAGGGAAGTTCTCCTGTGTGTGGGTATCTCCCTCTGGCAAAAAGAAAAAATTAACACAACTCCCTATGAACATCAATCCCAACCCTGACATAGCCCACTAAGTAACTGTTATATACAGTTTCCCAAAGATTCACACAATACCAGGTGATGTGTTTCACATCATGTGTTAATTGACTCTTAGATAAGGGGTGGGAAACATTATTCAGGCCAAGGGCTGCATTCCCTTCTGAGCAAACTTCCAAGGGCCACTTGACTGTGGTAGGTAGAGCAATTAACGTAAATTTTACATTAGTACAGTAGGGACATTTACATGCACACAAACACAGACACACACACACACTGCTGGGTAGAAATCCAGACAAACAAGAAGCATTAACAAGAATTCGATTACACATTCACCTGGGCCAAAACACTTGGCGTCTCAAGAAGAGCAAGTGAGGAATATGGCCCGTGGAGAGGGGGGGTATGGCCTTAGAAGAGTTCCAAAGACCAGACAGAGAGGCCTGGAGGACCACCTTCAAACTTTAAACATAAGGCTCTCCACCCCTGCCTTAAATGTTATCCAGTCTTGGTAGAAAGCTCCTGGATTTTCTTTTTCCTCCCAGAGATATAGTGAATTCCAGCTTTAAAGGGGGGATTAGACAAATCCATGAAGGAGGAGACTTTGAATAACTACAAATTATGGCTATAGACATCCTTCAGGATCAGAGGCATTATGTCTCCATATACTAGTCACCAGAGCTTGGAAGTAATTAGTTACAAGTAACAAATTACTTGTAATTTATTACTTTTTTGAGTAACGAGTGGGTAACTTCATTACATTTTGCTGGTAATAGAACGAGTAGTAACTTAATTACTTTTGAGGAGTAATTGTAATGTTTCCAGCATTACTTTTGCACATTACTTGGGGGGGAGCAGAGGAAGTCTTCTGCTCCTCTGATTTGTGAATAAAAATCATGTGCTTCAAATTGGGCTTCTGTGCAGCGTTCTTCCTTCATGCTCTATGGGTGCTTAAGAGGCAATGAGGGAGGAGGTGGAGAGCGAGACGGCATGGAGAAAACAATTCTTTAAAAATTGACAGGAGTGAAAGGAGAAAAGAGCTGGAGGCAATATATATATACAAAAAATATGTGTGTTGGGGTATCATCATTGCTGGGGGTGGGGTGAGGGGATGTGAGATTCTGCTATGCCATTCTGTTAATCTTATGGGGGGGGGAAACATTCTACTACCCTCTGTGTGTGCTTATTTCTAATGTTGTTTTAGGCTACTTAGATGTGCAGCAGCCAAGGCCAGCACCTTGTAGGCATTTTTTAAAGTAACTAAAATGTAATTGTAGCAATTACTTTTGAGTAAAAGTAAAGTAATCAGTTACTTTCAGAGCAATTGTAATTGTAACGGTAATTACTACTTTTGGGGGGCCATGTAACAGTAACTGTCATTTATTACTTTTTTAAAGTAATCTTCCAAGCTCTGCTAGTCACTAGGAAGAACTTTGGTCTAATCCAGCATTCTGGTCTGGTTATTTGTTTATTTATTTGTTTATTTATTTGTTTATTTATTTGTTTATTTATTTGTGGTTGTTGTTGTTGTTATTCCACCCTTCCTCCAAGAAGGAGCCCAGGACTGAGGACATTACCTTCCACAGCTGTTTACTCAGATCCTTCATGCTTCCTATATCTGCTGTTGCTCTGTGTTTGGATCTAGATGAATACATGGCATGCAAAGCATGTGCCACCACATAGACTGCATTGTACACACTGTAGCTGTGACCAGTCATGCTTGTTTCAAAAACGGATGCAGGTAGAGACTCCAGCTTCTCCTCCCCACTGCAGATTTTCCCATCTTGACTGTCTACCATGGAATTCATGAAAGAACACTCAAATGCTTTTTCCCAGAAGGCCCTGGTAACACTATATTCTTCTTCCAAAGTAGGGTTTCTCATCAGAAGAAATTGCTGGAATCCTAACACCTCCTTGGAATGAACAGCAAGGGAGATAGCACCATGAAGGAAGTCTATGTGCCATTCTCTTTCAAAAGAAACTGATGTGAAATCCATCTGAGATGTCATAATCCAGACTTTATCTTTTGCTATACCCATAACTTCTGAATACCGAGGAAATGTTCTCAAAACTACCATGGTATCAATTTCACCATGAATGATCATCACATTAACAGTACTTCTCAAGATAATATTGTTTGTTTCTATTCCCTCATTCACAATCTCATCAAAGTCATTGGTATAAGACATCCTGGGTATTCTAAGCATGAAATCAAAGCAAATGCCTCTCTGGGCATACATGGGAACCACAGTGTTTACAAACCTCTCTACATTGTCATCATGTGCAGATAGCAGCCCAATCCACATCCATCTGAAATGAAGCAGAACCTGGAGAATTCCTTTATACTGATGGTCCACATCTGGGAACATCTGGTGGTATAGGACAGTCTTGGTTTTCTTATTTATCACTGGAGCAGAGCCATAAATGAACTGAAAAAATGGTGGAAAATGAAGCAGTGGGGGAAAATATAGAGGAGGCAATCCTATTCCACAATTACACCAGTGGAGAACTAATTGCATCTTCTCCGGAAGAGCTGTATTGGTGGAATGGATGACTGTGTGGAATACTGCATTGGAGAATCCGAGGGATTTCACTGGCACATCTCACACTACACTATTGTAATCCAGTGCCAGTGTGGCATAGTAGTTAGAGTGTTGGACTATGACCTGGTTCGAATCCCCACACAGCCATGAAACTCACTGGGTGACCTTGGGCCAGTCATGGCCTCTCAGCCTCAGAGGAAGGCAATGGTTAACCACCTCTGAATACCACTTACCATGAAAACCCCATTCATTGGGTCTCCATGTCAGAATTGACTTGAAGGCAGTCCAATTCAGGGGTAACCAATATGGCACCCTCTAGTTGTTATAAACTCCAATTCCCATCAGCCCCAGCCAGCCCTGGCCAATGGTCAGGGATTATGGCAATTGTAGGCAATTGCCATAATTGTAGGCAATTTCAAAGGCACAATCTTAGCTGCCCCTGATTTAATGAATGTGTTCATTTCAAGGAAGTAAAAGCTTCTGAATTTAAAACTAGGGAAAGGCCATAGCTCCATACATGCAGAAAGTCCCAGTTGAATCCCCAGCATCTCCAAATGGAACTGGAAGAGAACTATGTCTGAAATGCTGGAGAGCCACTGTCAGTCACTGTAGAAGATAATGAACTAAATGGACCAGTGGTCTGACTCAGTATAATGTTCCTAAATTCTTTTAAATAAATAAATATGCTCTGTTCATAAGCATATGCATATCAGAGACTATACATACATACATACATGCATATATATATATACAGGAGTATACAGTATACAGGAGTACCCATAAAGTATTTTGTGTGATGTATTTTCTTGATGAGTGTTTGAACTTTTAGAAGCATTCCTAAAGCAGGGTGTGCCCTTGTTTCTAGCAAAACAATTTCTATCTTTGAAGCACAAGCCCACATCTAAAAAGCAAAATGGTTTGCTAAATGCTCACGTTTCATGCACATGCCTTACCTGTGAAATCTTGTACATGCTCAGGATGGTTGCCATGTGGAAACAGACATCATAGGTAGGTCCCCCAATGACTGCTACTGGATTGTTGATACTACCACATTTGTAGTTAGGGATGAATCTGTCCTGTGTAGAGAAGAGTTCCAATGAGGCTTGATAGGTCCATCTTGGAATAAAATAGCTATTATAGATATGGAAGCCCAGGGTGATGTTGGGTAAAATCTGGGGATTTTCATTTATCTCCTCTACTGCAAATACCAAGGCCAGGATATGCTGGTAGATCTGAATCATAAACCTGTAATTAGAGTTACATACAGTGTCACAGTGCATTTGCTTCAAAATATGGTGTGTCCACTTCATTTCAGTGCATGGTTAGCAAATATAGTGTACTGAATAGATTAAGTATGAAGAAATGTTATCACATGCATGAATGTTATTCATCTTTTTCTTCAGCACAATGCTATTATTGTTTTCAAGGTTTCTGAGGAATATCTCTGAAATTCTTCTCATCCAAATTTCTTTGTTGGATAGTAGCATTCCTTTCTGATTTTAGATATTTTAATTACTTTGTGCTGGTTTCCAAAATGGGACCAATGTGTCCAGAATTCAACATTGTCCCTTTTCTTTATTATTATTTCAGAATTTGGTACACCTTGCCATGTCTCAACAGTTTGATTTGGCTCACTGTTTCTCCCGTTCATTCATCTTTTTTGCCTCAAAATTGGGCAAGCGTGAAAAGCTAGTGAAAAGAATGGGCCCAATCACAAGTTTGTTTGTTTGAATATGGATTGGATTTCACATTTCCTCCAACTGATGTGCTTGGGGCAGATCCAGAGGGGCTTCCCCCAATGAAAAAAGCTCCTCTGGATCCAACCTCATGTTTCTAGACCATAACCTGACAAGAGATAGGCAATGTGCTGCTCTCTAAATGCTGTTGGACTGCAACTCTCCTGTCCATTGGCCATGCTGGCCAGGGCTGATGGAAGTTGAAATCCATCAGCATTTATAGGGTACCACACTGGTTCTCCCTGTCCCAGCTAGGTAAGAGGAATGGGTTATTTGGACTGCAAACTACGGAAGCTATGAGATAAGTTGGGGAATAAATTAAAATCAGTCTTTCTCCTCTCAAAAGTCTTAAGCCTTAACTTAAAGGATTGGTTGGGAGCCATTTCAAATGAAGGTATCTTAATTCACAAAAGCTTTCCTAAACTCAAGTCTACTTCATAAGAACCATACAGTGGAGTACTCAGTTGGTCCGTGCACACAGACACACCATGGACAAATGCAGAAGTTAAGAATTTAGTGACAATTAAATGCAAAAAAAATACTGTCTGCAACAAGACAGTTAGAACTTTAATGTAAGCATAGTGACTTTTTTCAAGAGCAAGTCATTGGTGATTACACAAAAATCATAGCACAGTTACTCTTGTGGAAACATGACTATCCCTTTGCAAATAACATACAGATGGGCTTTATGAAGTGTAGGAGTTTTATTGAATAGGAAGAAATTAAGGTGTTTCTCCAAAGATGGACCACATCTCTCCACTTCGACCATTTTCTGAAATGGGATATTTGTGATCATCAACAAACAATCAAAGGCAAACAATCAGCAACTATTAAGACAATGTCAAAAATTTGATCACAGAGGAATATTCTGGACCAAAAGCCTATTAGCATTTTAAAAAAAAGATTCTTAGAAATTTTCTGTTTTCAAGCCCTCAAAAGGGCTACACTCTGCTCTAACACATGAGTAATGTGTTAATTATATGAGTAATGTAGGGGCTGGCTACCTATCTACCCCAAACGACCATTTCCTTGCTCCTTATAATGAGAGAACTGTTCCAGAAGAAAGCCTGTGATACTGGGATTGCTAAAAAGAAAAAGAATACATTTTGATTACCATGATCATGATTAATTGATTGAAAGAGGTGGTGATCTGACCACTCCTGAAAAAGCCCACCCTGGACCCATTGGTTTGTGACAACTACCTACTGGTTGCAAATACTCCCTTTTTTAGGGAAGGTGATTGAGAGGGTTGTGGTGCAGCAACTGCAAGTACTCTTGGATGAAACAGATTATCTTGACCATTTCCAGTCTGGGTTCAGGCCTGGTTATGGGACTGATGGATGACTTTTATCGGGAGAAGGACAGGGGGAGTGCTACCCTGTTATTCTTACGTGATCTCTCAGCAGCTTTTCATACCATTGACCATGGTATCCTTCTGGGCCAACTTGGTGTGATGGGTATTGGAGGCACTGTTTTACAGTGGTTCCAATTTTATCTCCAGGGTCATTCTCAAAGGATAGCATTGGGTTACTGTCTTTCGGCCCCCTGGAAGTTGTGCTGTGGGGTGCTGCAGGGTACCAACTTGTCCCCCATGCTGTTTAACATCTATATGAAGCCCTTGGGAGCGGTCATAAGGAGCTTTGGGGTGAGGTTTCAGCAGTATGCTAATGATACCCAGCTCTATTTCTCCATAAGAACTGGATTGCGAGAGGCCGTGCAAGCCCTGGACCACTGCCTGGACTCGGTGGTGGGCTGGATGAGGGCCAATAAACTGAGTCTGAATCCTAGCAAGATGGAGGCACTTTGAGTTGATGGTTCCCAAGTTGGGTAATTGGTCAGTTGCCTGCTTTGGATGGGGTCGCACTTCCTCCGAAAGAGCAGGTCCGTAGTCTGGGGGTGCTCCTGGTTCCATCTTTGTCACTAGAGGCCTAGGTGACCTCAGTGCCTAGGAGTGCCTTTTACCAGCTTTGGCTGGTAAGACAGCTGTGGCCATTTCTGGACCAGGATAGCCTGACCACTATTGTCCATGCACAGGTAACCTCCAGGTTGGATTACTGTAATGTGCTCTTTGTGGGGCTGCCCTTGAGGTTGGTCTGGAAGCTGCAGTTGGTGCAAAATGCAGCAGCAAGACTGCTCCCTTGGGCAGGGTATCACCAACATGTCACCCTGATGCTGAAAGAATTGCAACGGCTACCCATTTGCTACCGGGCCAAGTTCAAGGTTCTGGTTTTGGTGTATAAAGCCCTATACAGCTCAGGACCAGGATACCTGAAGACCGTCTTACCCCTTATATACCCAGTTGATCATTGTGCTCTGCAGGTGAGGGCCTCCTGCAGATACCATGTTATCAGGAGGTTCATGCTGCCCAATATAGGGAATGGACCTTTAGTGTGATGGCACCTGCCCTGTGGAATTCCCTACCCTTAAACATTAGACAGGCGCCATCTCTGTTATCTTTTCAGCACCTTTTGAAGACTTTCCTCTTTCAACAAGCCTTTTAAGTTGAGACCTATCCCAGTCTGTGTCTGTGTTGGAATTGCTTTTGATATGCTTTTGTTAACAATATGTTTTTAACCCTTTTTTAAAGATGTTTTAAAAGGTTTTTTTTAAAAAAAAAATTAACGTTGTTTTGTTTTAATATATTTTAAGGTCTGTTTTATGTTTTAAAGTGTTTTTAGCCTTTTTTGTTTGCCACCCTGGGCTCCTGCTCGGAGGAAGGGCGGGATATAAATCAAATAATAAATAAATAAATAATGTGACATACAGTATAGGTGGAGAAAGGATGCCATTTATAAAAGAAAGGGAAAGAAGCATTAGTAGTGAACTCCACTCATCTACTGGAACACATACCAATCTATGGGACAGACCTGTCTCTAAGAATCATTAAAGCAAGTGTAACAGATTTATTCTTTTCAGGGTAGAAGTCTGAGTGTGCTGCCTGCGCAGCAGGCCATGTGTCTGGCAGTTAAGCTGCATCCTAGCTTTCCCTAAAGTAGATATCACGTCAAAGGGGAGAGAGTAAGCTCTCCATCCTCGTATTAGCACACAGAAAATGTAGGATTTGGGAACAAGTGTTCAGACAGATAAGATCAGTTAAGTAAGTTTCCTTTACTTATTGAATTATGTAAACGTTCCATAAAATAGAATAAAAATTAACCAGCATGGAATCAAAATAAAGGCAAGTGAAGACATTACATAGCTTAAAGCATAACAGATATAAAATCCTGATATATAGCATAGATATAACACATTGATACAACCTATTTGATGCACAGCTGAGGTGCCTCACTTAGTTACCTTGATCTTTCAAGACTATCTGAGGATGCAAGCATTAGTGAGCCTCTCCTAGGAGAAGACTTTGATGCTAAAATGCAGGGGTATTTATACTAAATTTTCCTTTGAAGATCAGAGATTTATGAAACATTCCTAGCTTAACTGCTGCTTATCACAACTGTCAGAGAAAAATTAACTATTCTTAAGTATAACAAGATGGTACATTCCTCAATATATCTGAATACATGAAAGAAATACAATAAATTTCAGCTACGGAATAACATATTCAGTCATGGGAAGATATACATCTGAACATACTAAGAAATTGTCAGTTTAGGCATTTTTTCCAGTGTTTATACAAACAATTGTCCATCTAAGTGAAACCACCGAACAATTTACAATATAGGTAATTAATGGCCTTATTACCAGTATGATTTAATTGTTCCTAATTGATGGTAGTCACTCTGAGATTTTATGTCTTGGAGATAAGCATGAAGTTTATGGTTTTATGGCTGGAGATGTTTTAGCGTAGCACCAAAAGTGTTCTGGTTTCTATCAGCTACCATGATGGTGGGCCCATCATGAATAGACAAATGGATGATTATTCCATGTGTATCAGATTTAATTGTGCTCCATTTGGTTGAGGGGAATTATTAATATGAATATTAGCTCTGAATCTGCCATTGTCTCTGGGTCCAGCTAAGTTAGAAGTGGGAATATTTCCCACACAAATATATGGTATGTGTTCTTTTAAATAAATAAATAAAATAAAATTCTTACAGAGTGTCATCAAAGAGGTCATTAGAGGGGCATTTTCTGAAAGTTATCGAATTGGAAAATCTGTATATATGAGACATAATACCAGCAATGATGACATCTCCTGACTGATAATATTTGTGAAGAATAGGAAGAGGGTCACAGATGCGGCATTTGATGTGAGGATCCTTGGACACCACCTGAGGAAAAAACACCAGTACCAACATGACAAATGCCATTAACTTCCATGAAACAATTCTTTCTGCACACCAATTCATCTGTTCCCTCACAATGCTTCACTGAATCCTATGATGAGTTATGGAGCTGGATTTCAATGGCCACTCATTTGGTTTCTATGCAGCTCAAAGAGCACAGTACAAAGTATCAGTGATCAGGCCGACAAGAGTCCTGACCTCTTCTAGTCCTAGCTTGGGATGGTACAGGGGATATTTATAGCCTCTTTCTGTCCTGTAGTATTGCTGGTGATTACAGCAGCTCTCTTGGGTCTTGAAGAAGAAGTAGAGTGTGATCATGCTTAATTGGATAATTACAGGGAAAGATAATTCCATTTTGGAATTACGCTTCCTATGAGATATTACAGAAGGAAACATATCCATCACATGTCAGCAGAAGTTGCCTCTGGTCCTTTAATCCTTCTCGTGGGGACGGCAAGAGGCACAGAAGCTTATGATGACTGACATCAAGCAAAGGTGCCTGGGACTGTGTTTCCAGATGGTATAAAATCTGCAAATTCACCCAGGTTTTTCAAAATGGAAATACTTCAAAATCCCCATGAAAATTTCAGTAGCCATGGAGAATAAGCACAGACAGAGTGGGAAGCTTAGTTCCATCCCATTTCAGTCTCACTGGTGTTCAGTCATAGGGCCATTCCATCCAATTTTGTGTGCATTTTTTTCAAAGAATGCACAAAAAGGCCACACCTAAATTGTAAACAATTTGTACATTTTTGGTGTAAAGCATATACTTTTCAAATGTACATTAATCATTTTTCAATGCTTTTTCATACATTCACTCATAAAATACACATTCTATACACATCTCTTTTTTTGTAAAATAGCATTGTTGTGTGCACAAAACTGCATTGCAATATCTAGGAAAGTGTGTCATCTGACTCGGAGTTGCATTCAAATTCACAAACCAGTTTGAGAGTGGCTGATTGGGTTGGCAGACTGCAAAAAGTGGATCAAATGAATTCTTCCACCATCCCTATTGCGGCACTGTGCAATGTTCTCATAAAAACACACATAGCAGCAAAAACCAAAATGTGTGTGACAGATGGATGTATTAGATTTGCCAAGTGTAAAGTGTATTTTACACAGTCTTGTGATTTGCTAGCTATGGCCATTCCTGGACAGAGATAACCTGACCAATGAATTAAACACATGAGTAAGTCTGAGTTATTGACATGCTCTATGTGGGGATGTCCTCAGACTTGGAAAACAATCTCCAGCTGATGCAGAATGTAGTAGCTAGCCGGCTGATGGGGAACTTCTGATAGCTGACACCACGTAAAACCATTCTTAAAACATCTGCACTGGTTGCCCATGTACTGTTGAGCCATGCTTAATGTTCTTGTATTACACAGCAACAAGAGTGGCTGTATACTATAACCAGCATGGATTTTTCACATTCCACAATGTTAAATTGAAAATACCCCTATGCCATTCTGATGCTTCCCATAAGCTCATTTCAAAACAAAACCTTACAAAACTTATAGTCCTGAACTCAGAAACACTTGCTTAACAACCCTTTAAATTTCCATGGTGATACACAAAACAGTCAGAGAGAATCGAGAGTTCAAGGTCTAAAAAAAGAGAGAAAATCCAGACCTCTGTTGGATTTTCTGTCAGAGTTCTCATAATATGTTGAAATTAATTAAAAATCAGCCATGTTCAGTGTACCTGTAATCCTATTACTGACCTTGCCCCATACTCTGTCCAGCCTCTGCAGTTTAAAAGTTGAAAAAATGTCTGGCTGATTTTTAATTGATTTAAGAAATTTAACATTGAACTCAATGATAAGGCTGGGCATGCTAAGTAAGAACCAACTGTCAGTGTTCTAAAAGCCAGACTCACAGCTGCTTGACTTGACTAATCAGGGGGCCACACCCTCACCAGACTTTGATTTCACTTTAGGCAGTCATGGCTTCCCCAAAGAATCCTGGGAAGTATAGTTTGTCAAGGGTGCTGAGAGGAGACTCCTATTCCCCTGACAGAGCTCCAGTAGCCAGAGTGGTTTAACACTCAGCCTCTCTGGTTGAAGCTCTGTGAGGGAAATAGGGTCTCTTCTAGCAACTCTCAGCACCCTTCACTAACTATGCTTCCCAGGATTCTTTGGGAGAAGCCATGACTATCTAAAGTGAAATCAAGGTCTGGTGTGGATGTGGCCAGGAACAGCTTTGGTTTAAATTTGGGTGGGAGGCTACATGTGCTTGCTGTAGAATAAAAAGGTGGGGTAAACCCTGAAAAAGAATGATACTGTTCACAATGTTTTCCTTTTGGAAAGAAAAGAGGCTTCCCCCCTGCCCAGTGCCCACCCACCCAATCTCCTCCACTCCCCCTTCTTCCCCTGCCCCTTCCTGCCCTCCTCCCCTCCCTGCCCCTGCCCCAGCTCAGTTTCCTATCCTAAGCATGATTGCACAGGAGTAAATCATATTGAACTCAATAAGCATGCAAATGATCAGACCTGCCTTTCTCCTTCTCCCCCTCCCCCTCCTGCCTGCCCCTCCCCCTCCACCCCCCTGCCCTTCTTCTCTTCCCTCCTCCTCCCCTGTGGTCAGTTTCATCTATCCTAAGCATGATTACAGAGGAGTATGTCCCATTGAACTCAATAAGCATGCAAATGATCAATCCATTCTCAGCAAACTTTTCTTACCTCCCAGATTAAAAAGCAGAGAAATTCACTAATAGGCAAAAACCCTTGCAGTTTAAGAATGTACCTATAGCCCACAGATATTTCAATCAAACTTTAAAAAGCAGGGAAATTGGGCAGCTATAGTGAATGCACCAGGGGAGCAGGAGACCTGAACTTCTCTCTGAGATATTGGACTGCCCTACAAATTGGTCAAAATGCAAACACCATTTGGGTTGGTCTTTCACTCCAATCCCCTTGCTGTGTAGCTTGGAAGAATTTGGTAACATGTGCCTCTGAGCATGCTACTACCCAAAGTGTCTACTCTAAGTAAAACTCCGTTGGATACAATCATACTTTCTATCCAGTAGTCCAATTTCTTAATTTTCATATAGGAAAAGCAAAACAACAACAACAACACTGGTGGGAATACTTCAAAATTTGTGTTATATGGTTCCAACTTGATGAACCACATAGGATGCTAGCACACACATTTGACACTAGCAGCAGCTTCTGGGACATAGTCCTAGGAAGACTGCATTTTAGTAACCTAGTCGCGGGTGACCAAAGCATGGATTACAGTGGCAATGGTATCAATGTGTTGAGAGAAGAATTCATGGCCCTGAGCACCAAATATGTAGCTACAGATATAATGATCATTTCATTTGAAACAAGAGACAGCATCAGACTATAAATGTTGTGGTTAGGAGAGATGATACTGATATTCTCATGGTCTGACTGCACCGTGCAAACATGAAGATTAATCCCAAACTTTGCACAGCTGGGGTATTGAAGGAATAATACACTAACCTTGCTAGATGCAATGTGCTTGTGAACAAAGTGAGGCAAATTGATTTCTGCACATCTCACTGGCCCCTGAGAATAGTGGGGAACCGCACTCCACAAAGTGACATCCAGATATTCTTGGTAGATGCTCCTCAGTCTTGGAATTGTCTGACACAAGACCTTTGGTCTCAACATCAACATGACAACAACAATGTCTTAGTTCATGAGGTCAGAATTTGAGGGGGGGGTTAAAAAAAATTATTGAACAGTATGCATTTCAAAAGGGCAAATGTGCCTGAAATCCCCTTAAAATTTCTTGTTGTGTGGAAGATAACGTATCAGTAGGAATAGGCCCTGAGTGCGGCTGCTCAACCTTTATGACTGAATTTCATTTTGTCATTTATTGGCTTCATTGAAGCAACTTCATTAAACCACCAAGATAGAAAGGATCAACTCAGCAACACGGTTTGATAGTGAGAAGGGCAAGATCCAGTAGATAGCTGGGGTTACTCATACTCAGAGAAGACCAACTCAAATGAATGAACATGAGCAAATTAGGTCAATTAATTTCCTCGGTTGTAGTCAAGTAAGTGCTTCTCAGAGTAGACTGAAATTAAAGAATCTAAGTTAGTCATGGCTATTAATTTCAATTGGTCTACTCTGAGTAGGACTAACATTGGATACCACGCAATGTGTCTACTCTAAGTAAAACTCAGTTGGATACAAACATACGTTTCTATCCGACATTAGTCCAATTCCTTAATTTTTGTATAGGAAAAGCAAAACAACAGCAACAACACTATCTAGAATATGTGGTTATTATCCTGAGTGTGGTGATCAACAAGTACAAACATCTCATCTTGTAATTCCCATCTGTTTAGCAAAACACATTTTGACAATCATTGTGGAAGTTCTTATATGGAGTGCCATACAAATACAGCAACATGTCTGCCAAAGAGGAGGGGAAGGGGTGACATGTTCCATCTTATCACTTTATCATTTTGGGGGGTGAATAGAGTTTAACAAAACTATATCATATATTTAAATAGGATTACCCCTAAATTAAACCCACAGTTTCTGTTACTTTGAAATTCTAATGAGGTAATAATAAACAATGCAACAGTAGCATAGACCACACTTCCAGTTAAAATATGAAATAATGTCAGTCAAGGAAGTTAATTGTAATTAGCTTAAGTCCCATTGCTTTCCCATGAGTAATTTAAGAAGGACAAGAGTCCGGTACTTTAGATGTGCCCATTTCTTTTTCTTAGCTGCTCCCTGTTGTTCAGTTCAGGCCTTACCACAATAATGTAACATTTTGGGAAAAATATACAGCCCAGTAAGCCTGCACTGGAGGCCAAGATGGAGAAGATCTCCACAGCCACCATATATTTGCCCTTGGTGCTCAAGTAAGTTGGAACAAAGGACAACCAAACACTACAAAACACCAACATGCTGAAGGTGATGAACTTGGCTTCATTAAAACTATCAGGCAACTTCCTGGCTAGGAAAGCCACAGTGAAGCTGACAGTGGCTAACAAGCTCATGTAGCCCAAGACACAGTAGAACATGGTGACAGACCCTTCATTGCATTCCAGAACAATTTCTTTATTCATTGAGTGCATATCAAAGTCTGGGAATGGAGGAGAGGCTGCCAGCCATAAAGTACAAAGAGTAGCTTGAATAAAGGAGCAGGAAAGAACAATGAAGGTGGCTTGTCGTTTCCCCACCCATTTCCTCATGCTGGATCCTGGTTTGGTTACCATGAAAGCGAGAACCACAGTGATAGTCTTGGCCAGCACAGAAGAAACTGCCACTGAGAAGATGATGCCAAAAGCTGTTTGTCGAAGGAGACACATCACTTTCTCAGGTCGGCCAACAAATAGCAAAGCACAAAGGAAGGAGAGCAAGAGGGAGATGAGGAGAGTGTAGGTGAGGTTCCGGTTGTTGGCTTTGACTATGGGAGTGTCCCGGTGCTTAATGAAGATCCAAAGTACCAAAGTTGTGATGACAGAAAAGAAAAGAACACAACTGGCCAATGTGATCCCCAAAGGTTCTCCAAAAGATAAGAAACTTATATTCTTAGGAATGCAGGAATCCTGGTCCATGTTCGTGTAGTGATCTTGTGGGCACTGAAAGCAGTCATCCATTTCTGAAAAAGAAAAGCCAGGATTCTACACATGACAGCCTTATGTGTCTTGCACCAAATATATTGAAACTAAAGTTAAAAAAAAATCTTAAATGGGAGTTACAAGGCTGAAATGTGAAAAACAATTTTGCAGTTTTCTCATGGAGTTATATTAGCCAGTTGCCATATTCAGTAATGGTTGGTAGCCAGCCCAGCTGTTAGAACCTAACTCAGCTTTGGAAGCCCAGTGTTATCATTGAAGTTAGGGGTTCATAAAGATTTCACTTGGTCCCTATATTGAAACAAACCAACCTGATTTGCACTTCCCAGACTAATATGTGGATTGGAACACAGCTATCCTTCAGGCTGAGCTAGGTCAAAGAATCCATCCAGTTTAATTTTAAAATGGGCATTTTATATTAAAACATTCAAAAATGCATACTGGAGGATAAAATGTGTAAAATGTATATATTTGGGTACCGCTCCTACAAAATATGCACTTTCTGAACAAAAAGTTTGTAACATAATGTAAATTCCTGTAAAAATCCCCTTTAAATCACAAATTGATGCTGATGTAGTAATGCAATAGATCAAACTGATGAATAAACATATATTAAACCAGGAATAGACTGATCCATCGATGCCTAAGAAGGTGCCTTCTCTTCCTTAATAATGTAAATTAGAAGTATGTGGAATACACCTTCTTCCTGATCAGGTAGCTTTGAAAGTCTTCCCACCCATCATTCTGTTATTTTATATTTCTGCAGTAATCTGAATTCTATTTTTTTTTTTAAAAAAAGAAACCTGTCACAATATATATTTAAATATGCAATTTGATAGGTTCCAACTGGTAAGAACTGTGTTGCACATTCAGAGAAATACAAAATCCAAAACATAGGTTAATCCAATCAGTTCTTTCAATATGGGAACTTGTAAAAAAATCATTTCATTCTTTTTTTCACCCTATTTTCCAACTTCTCTCACCAAATTGCCAACATTCCTTGGGCATTGAGCATGCTCAGTCCTCTTTGAGACTTTTTTAGGGGGGAGGGACTCTTGCACACAAAGCTTTTCCCCTAAACTTATATTGTATTTCTGCAAACATCAGGTTTTCCCCAAACATACTTATGATGCCTCATTCTTCTCTGTGGGTGGTGATTTATTTTCTGTACAGCTGGGTGGGGAACCTCCAGGCTGTGGGCCAAACATGACCTGCCAGCTCCCCCTTTTGGCCCATGAAGCTGTTTTGGGAAAGCCTGGCTCACCTGCTCTATGCCTGTTACATATGGCATCAGTTGTGGGGTGGGTAAAGGCATGGCTTCAAAGGTACGATTGGGAGCTTAAAGTGGGCTCCTGATCCCTTGTTGGAGCAGGAGCACTACCAACTATCCATCAGCTGATGGGTGATAGGACTGTGCCTTGCCCAAGGCAGTGGAAGAGGTTTCGATTCAATGGAAACTGCTTCTTCCTCCCAGCACTGCTCTTTGAAGCTACCTCATTGTAAAGCCCTTTGCAAGCCACTCTGGACAGCTCCTTTCCACATCCAACCTCGGAGATGGAAAGGATAATCGTGGGAAGGCTTGCAAAGCATTGGGCTGACAATACCCCTTGTGCTGTGGTTCAGTATATTTGATAGACTTTGTGTTGGGCTGTCACTGATAGGCATTACTACCTTGTGTTGTTTTCCATGAAGCCTGCAAGTTTTGGAGAAGTGTGAGAAGCAGCCTTATCTAGTATGGTCTGGGAAGCAAGGCCAAACAGTGGTTGTCATGGTAACGAGATAACAGCTTGGGAAAAAGTGCTTTTACTATTGCTGCTGTCTGCTGAGCTGTCTGTAGTAGTTTTGTACTTTGAACATAGTAGAACTTCTCTCCTGCGGGGGGGGATCTTAAAGCCGCTGGCCTTAATGTCTGAATAAAGACTCTTATATGATTTAATGCCTCTGGAACGGTTTCTTGAGCAACTTAACTACAACGTAATGTATGTTGTTTCACACAACAACGCAGACACAATCCAACAGTGGTAGCAGAGGATGGTTCCGATCCACAGCGCATTACACGGGAGTTAGTTGCTGGTCTGAACAGCAGGCGGAGTTCCAGAGAGGGCAGCTTGATTGATTGCACCAGACGGAGGTGAGCAACATGGCTGTAAACCTGTCCGGGGGAGGCTTGCCGATGGAAAGACTTAATGAGAAGAATTATGGCAGCTGGAAGCCGAGGATGAGGGCTTTGCTGATAAAAGAAGATTTATGGGAAGCTATAGAAGGTACACCCCCTGCACCCCTTTCAGCGGCTTGGATAAGGAATGATGAGCGGGCGCAGGCTTTTATACTTCTGACTCTATCTGACTCTCAACTGCTACACGTGAGAGATGTTACAAACGCCAAACAGATGTGGGACGTGTTGGCAGGCATTCATGTGCAACAGACTGCGGGATCTAGATTGTGTTTGGCACGGAAGCTGTATCAAATGCGCTTCACGGGTGAGTGCGACATGAGTGAGCATCTCACGGAATTCAGACACCTGTTTGCTGAGTTGACAGACCAAGGCGTCGAACATTCTGAACTTCAGAAGACCTATCTGATCCTGGCTTCACTCGATGGAACGTGGAATAATATGGTCATGGCTTTTGAAGCCATGCCTGACAGAGGTTTGAACGTTGCATTTATTGAGGAAAAACTGACCCAAGAATGGCAGAGCAGACAGGAGGCGAAAAGAACCGAGTCTTTGGAAGCTGTCCGGAGGCAGGAGGTGAAAAATGCCATGCCGAGGGATAATAAACAGGAGCAGCAACAGAGGCTGAAGGCTTGTTTTGTGTGCGGAGACCGTCGACATCTCCAGCGCGATTGTCCAGTCAAGCGAAACTCCAGGGACAGAGGCTTGAAGCAAGGCAGTGTGAACTTTGTTTGTAAACAGAACTCTCAAGATTTACGACCTGTGAACTGGTTGCTCGACAGTGGAGCAAGCCATATTCTAATTAAGGACAGGAGTCTGTTTTACACGTCTACTGATGAGCAGGATTTTGTTTTACTTGCTGATGGATCACGGAATTCCGTAAAAGCACGTGGTCTGATTAAATTTGACAAGCTTGGCAATATGACAGACTGTTTGTTCGTCCCGGACTTGGCTCATAATATTTTATCAGTTAGCAAACTGGTAAGTTGTAATTATTCAGTTTTGTTCCACAAAGACCAATGTTTTATAATGAGGGGGGCTGAAGTGTGCATGCAGGGAAGCCTTAATGATGATTCACAGTTTGTAATAAAGAGCAGTCAAGCAGGGTGTGCTGTGTTAAACGCTGAGGCACAGGTACATCAGGGCTGCGTCCATGAATGGCATCAAAGGCTGGGGCATGCAAACCTTGACAAGATTAAGAAAACCCCTTTGCACAGTGAAGGCATGCGTTTGAAAGACTGTGGTCAGTTAATGGATTGTGATTCTTGTAATCAAGCTAAAATGACTATTGCACCAATAAACCGGGAGGCTGAGAGAACCACAACAGCTCCTTACCAGCTAGTTCATGTTGATTTAGCAGGGCCAATAAATGCTTCACGAGGAGGTGCGAAATTCTACATGGTATTGGCAGATGATTTTTTGAGATTTTGTCATGTTTTTCTGTTAAAGCATAAAGGTGAAGCTGAGCAGAAGCTGAAACCGTTCATTAAGAGAATCGAAACTCAACACGGTGTTACGGTGGGGGCTATACGCTCAGACCAAGGTGGGGAATTTACGAGTAAAGCATTGAGTGACTTTCTGGAGAGTAAGGGAATAAACCAGAATTTCACTGCTCCACACAGCCCGTTTTCCAATGGAACTGCTGAGAGAAAAAATAGGGTGCTTGGGGAAGCAATGAGAGCCATGCTGCTGGATTGCAGTTTAGGGAATTCTTTCTGGGGAGAGGCAATTCTTTATGCGAATTACATTCACAACAGGCTGTTACATAGTGCACTTGGAATGTCTCCTTATGAGAAACTGACTGGCAGAAAGCCTAAAATACAACACATTCAAAAATTCGGGGCAAGGTGCTGGATCCACATTCCACAGGGAAAAAGGAGGGGCAAGCTTGCACCCAGAGCGCAGCAAGGTTTTGTTTTGGGATTTCAGAATGCATATTTCAGAGTTTGGTGTCCAGAAACACAGCAGTTAATTCTGAGCAGAAGCATTAAAGTCTCAGAAAAGCCTTGGGATCAAAGGCAGACAGTTATTCTTACAGGAACAGATGACACACAAACACGAACACAATCACAACAGACATTTAAGCCAGATTTTGACATTAAAGTGGAAGGTACACAAATTCCTCTCAGAAATGCTTTGAATGAGCTCATTTCTGGAAAACGCAGATCGAAGAAACGAAAAGCTAAGGAAATGGATGATCCTGGGCAAGCGGTGCCAAGTACAAGCACAGGCTTAAGCACAAATGGGGGGGCAGAGAGAGCCAAAGCTCTGGTTCCTTTACGACGCTCCACGAGAGAGAATATAGGCAGACCGCCTGACAGATTTACAGTGGGATTGATTACAAGCCCAGGAATGCATAAACAGGTTGAAATGGATCCTGAGACACTTTATGTTATGTGTGTTGAACCAAAGTTTGATTGAATAAAGTTCTAGCTGAATGTACAGAGATGTCCTGACATGTACTGTAATGTACTGAGATGTAATTCTGAACTGTACTGAACTGAAAAGGTATGATACAATGTATTGTAGAAATGTATTACTGTTTGACTATGTATTATGAAAATGTGTTTTATGTGTATATTGCAGTCTTAATGGAAAAAGGGGGACTGTTGGGCTGTCACTGATAGGCATTACTACCTTGTGTTGTTTTCCATGAAGCCTGCAAGTTTCTTCTTCTGTGAGAAGCAGCCTTATCTAGTATGGTCTGGGAAGCAAGGCCAGACAGTGGTTGTCATGGTAACGAGATAACAGCTTGGGAAAAAGTGCTTTTATTATTGCTACTGTCTGCTGAGCTGTCTGTAGTAGTTTTGTACTTTGAACGTAGTAGAACTTCTCTCCTGCGGGGGGGATCTTAAAGCCGCTGGCCTTAATGTCTGAATAAAGACTCTTACATGATTTAATGCCTCTGGAACGGTTTCTTGAGCAACTTAACTACAACGTAATGTATGCTGTTTCACACAACAACGCAGACACAATCCAACACTTTGTACATACAAACATAAAATCATAGGATAGTAGAGTTGGAAGGGACCTATAAGGCCATCAAGTCCAACCCCCTGCTCAATGCAGGAATCCAAGTTAACCTTACCCGACAGATGGCTGTCCAGCTGCCTCTTGAATTGGAGATTCAATCCAGTATTGGAGACACTACATACTTTTGCAGGGCTGGCTCTAGACCAAATGGTGCCCCAGACAAGGGGCATATTTGACATCCTGCTCCATTGCTTTCACTTTTGAATATTTATTGCACTTCTAGCTTAGTTCCCAACTGTGATGCACAATCTGCATCTGTGATTCATCTCAAAAGTGTTTATTAGTTAGCCAATGGCCATTGATTGTACAAAAAAAAAAGCCACTCACAACATGATAAAAATAAAACTTCCAACCTTTCACACTATAACAGTACTAATAAACAACTTGTTTTTATATGCCTTCAAGTCGATTACGACTTATGGCAACCCTATTAATATATATAACAGCTATAGAGATGCCAACAGATCCAGCAGCGTTGACTAAAAGGGAGAACTTTTGGATATACTCTCTGGACACATTGGCACCACATGGCCTGAACCTGGAGGACAGTACCAGAGCAAGCTTGGGAGAAGTTCTGTTTGTTGCTTTCAAAACTGTCTTCCCAGGTGGTCTCACATCCAAGTACTAACCAGGCCTCCCTGCTTAGCTTCTTCGATCAGACAAGATTGGGCGTGTTTAGGGTAGTATGGCCGTAGGCACTAATAAACAATAGCACCTTACAAAAGAAGTGAAATGCTACATACTGTATATTTATAATTTTACTTAATACTTTAACCCAACGACAACAACCACTTGTTATTTGGCTCCCTCCCCCTTTCCTCTCCCATTTTCATTGTTCTGAATCCTGCTGGCAGTCAAACATATGGAATTTGGCCCATTCCTTTTTAATAGACCAAACTGCAACTAGGAAGCTGGCAAGACCAAATACGATCCTATGGGCCTGACTTGTTAGCAGGAAGACCAGTATATCCTCTTCTCCCTTGTCCCTGTTGACCCTCAACCATTTTGCTATGAATTTATGTCTTGGACAACTATACAGAAGTCACTGCAGCCCAATGGGTTCCAGGATTTCTATGATGTCTCTTACCCGTCTGGTTTGAAATCTTCCCTTCTGGACATAGAAGGCAATCATAGCAGCAAAATGGCTTTCCTTCTTTCTCTGCCTTATGATAACCCAAAAGGCAGTTGGCATTACAAAGAGAAAGGGGCTGTACCTGTCCAGAAATGAAAGAGGATAATGTTTTCTCTTTTGCAAGCGTGTATATCAATAGTTTGAAGTTTTATGGAAATCTGCTGTGCTATCTCATATAGGCCAGTCAATGGGGAACAGAAAACAGATAGCTATGTTTAAGGTCATAATTTCGTTATCACACTTGATAGGAAGCACCATTCAGTTAGTCAATTCTATGATATTTCATTTGGGTGCATTATTTAAGTATGTTGCAGTTTATTTATTTATTTATTGCATTTATATACTGCCCCATAGCCGAAGGTCTCTGGGCAGTTTACAACAATTAAAAACATTAAACACAAATATACAAATTTAAAGACACATTTTTAAAAAGCAATTTAAAACACATGCTAAAATGCCTGGGAGAAGAGGAAAGTATTGACCTGGCGCTGAAAAGATAACACTGTTGGTGCCAGGCACACCTCGTCAGAGAGATCATTCCATAATTTGGGGGCCACCACTGAGAAGGCCCTCTCCCTTGTTGCCATCCTCCAAGCTTCCCTCAGAGTAGGCACCCGGAGGAGGGCCTTTGATGTTGAACGTAGTGTACGGGTGGGTTCATGTCAGGAGACGTATTCCATCAGGTATTGTGCTCCCAAGCAGTTCGCTGGGTGAACTTGATTACAGCCTTAAGAACATATGTAGAGCCTTCCAGATCAGGCCAATGGCTCATCTAGTCCATCATCCTGTTCTCACACTGGCCACCAGATGCCTATTGGCAATCCAAAAACAGGACCTGAGCAAAAGAGCAACCTCCTCTTCTGCAGTTTCCAGCAACTGGTATTCAGAAGCATACTGCTTCCAACCATGGAGGGAGAGCAGAGCCATCATGGCTTGTAGCCACCGACGGCATCCTCCATATATTTGTCTAATCCTCTTTTAAAGCCACTGAAGTTGGTGACCATCATTGACTCCTGTGGGAGTCAACCTTTGCTATCAAACACACTGTAAATTCATATAGCTTCAAGTATTTACCAGCTGAAGATGGGGGGGCATTGGTTTGAATGGTTGTCAATGAATTGACACAACGTGGAAGACCTATTCACATGTGCTCCCACGCCTAAACTAAACATATGAATGAGCATCATAAAGAGCCATGTCTGTGTTTCATCCATGAATTGTTATGGAAGTGATGGATACACTTCAAAATATGAATTATCTTACCTGGTTAAACCTGCTGGGCCACACGATGGCTTCCTCACAAATGGTGAACACTTCTTCTTGGGGTACCATGGGATCGATCTTTCCAACTTTGGCTCTATGAAAAGACTGGTTTCGAAATGTGACCCAATTTATAATATCAAACCCAGCCTCTAACTCTCCATGTTGATTGAAGGAAACTTTTCCCCCAACACTGTTATTAAATGACATGCTTTTCACAAAGTGGTTGAGCTAAACAAAAATAGAAGAAAAGGGGAGCAAGAGAGAGGGAAACAATAAAAGAAAGGCAATTCATAAATATATAGTAAATGCTGGGGGTCATTCCCATTCTTTTAAAAGCTTTATGCAAGGTAATACTAGACATGGAGAGGGGAAGGAGTCATATATGCCACTTTAAGCCCCTTGCAGAGAGGATGATATCAATGCAATAATAAAGAATTTAATACATGTATACGTAAATAAATTCAATAATAAAATGCAGTAGTTATTGTAGCAATTAACAAAGCACTCCCAACCCTGGCTGGGCAGCAGCAGAGCATGACAAAGTGCCATAGCTAGCCAGCACTGCATCCATAGCCTTGCTGCCTGTTGTGGTGGAAAGCAGGGCAGAGCTTGGAAAAGTTACTTTTTTGAACTACAACTCCCATCAGCCCAATCCAGTGGCCATGCTGGCTGGGGCTGATGGGAGTTGTAGTTTAAAAAAAGAAACTTTTCCAAGCTCTGAAACAGGGACAGGTAAAACCCTGGTTTGTCCTCATCATTGTTCCTTGTGGGGGCTTTCCATAGAGTCCAGATATTCTTTTAGCAGGGATTAGACAACTTCATGGAGAAAAAGGGATATCTATGGATATTACTCAAGATGGCATGGCTGTATACATCCTCCAGAGCCAGAGGCATCATCCCTCTGAATGCCAATCATTGGGGAACAACAGTGAGAAAGGGATGCCCTGCTTGTGAGCTTCCCATAGTATTTATTTGGTTGCTGTGGGAAACCTTTGCACTGATCCAGCAGAGCTCTAATGTTCTTAGTGCCCTCAGGACATTACCTTCCACAGTTGCTGATTCCAACACTTTAGTCCTCCTTCGTTCACTAGCACTCTGCGCCTGAATTTAGATGAATGCATGACATGCAAAGCATGTGCCACAGCATAGACAGCAGTGTAGACACTGTAGCTGTGGCCAGTCATGCTCATTTCAAAAACAGATGCAGGAAGAGTTTCCAGCTTCTCCTCCCCAGTGCAGATTTCCCCAAACTGCCCATTGACCATAGAGTTGGGGAACAAACATCCAAAAGCCTGTTCCCAGAAGACTTGGATAAAGCCATCTTCTTTTTCCATGGTAGGGTTTCTCATCTGAAGAAATTTTTGAAATCCCAAGACCTCGCTGGAGTGAACCGCAAAGGAGATAGCACCATGGAGGAAGTCTATGTTCCAATCTCTTTGAAGGGGAATGGATATGAAATCCATCTGGGCTGTCATAATCCAGACTTTACCTTTTTTCTTTGTTGGTATATCCTCATATTCAGAAAGCCTGGGGAATATCCTCAAGATGATCATGGTATCAATTTCACCATGAATGACCAATGCATTAACAGTGCTTCCCATGACAACCTTGTTGATTTCAAATCCCTCTTCCACCATGTCATCAATGTCATTGGAATAAGACATTTTGGGGATTCTTAATATGAAATCAAAGCAGATCCCTTGCTGGACAAACATGGGGACCACATTCTGTTCAAGCCTCTCTCCATTGTCATCATGCCCAGACATCACCCCAATCCACGTCCACTTGAAATACAGCAGCATCTGGAGAATTGCCTTATATTGACACTCCAAATTCGGGAACATCTGGTGATAGAAAACAGCCTGAGTTTCCTTGTCGATCACAGGAGCAGAGCCATAAATGAACTGAAGGAAATAAAGAGAAATGAAGTGATGGGGAAAACAGCAATCTTGTATTACTACTCTGGAGGAGACCTAAGTTGTTGCCAGTAGTGGTTGGCAAGGTAGGGTGGGGTAGGGATGCTTACCTGACCTTCCACGACCAGTGATGTTGCTGTGTACTGGACCAGGAGGTGCAAGGTAGTGTGAGGTTGGTGTGACCTCACCGCCACCTCACCCCTCACCCTCCCAGTACACAGCAGCAATTCTGGGGCTGGGAGTCAGATAACAGCCCCTGTCCCACCCTGCCAACTGCTACCAGTTTGTTTGTTTATAAAAGTATTTATATACCTCCCTCTTGCAAAACATCAGGGTGGAGTACAGCAACATAAAAAAATTAAAAATAATGCAAAACCATCATTAAGATGATTGGCTGCTCAAAAGACATTTTGAACAGCTGCATAGGGCTCTCGGCACAAAAAAAATTCTTCAAAAGGAGCTTGAAGGTCAAAAGCCTGCTGAATCTCTGCAGGAAGAGTTTTCCACAGCATGGGACTGGTGGCACTAAATTGGTTGCTCCTCTTCCAACAGAGGTGTGTCAGCCAAACGTATGCACTCATGGAGTGAGGATCTGGAGTTTAGAAAATATTTTGCTTATTTTTGTTTGCATATTAGCACTTTCTACCAGTTATTCAAAATCCATTTTCAGCTGCGTCTGTGGGTGGATGTTTGTGGTGTGGGTGTTTCAGTTTGGAGCTGAAACACTGGGAATTGAGAGCACATTAGAATTGCAGTCCATGTGAGATTGAGATAACGAAACAAACCCTGCGACAGGGTAGTAAGGAGCTGAAAATTGAACTGAGCAAAATGACGCAGGAGCTTAAAGAAATAGGGGATCCTGTGAGAGAGGAGAATGAGATCAGAGATGAGAAAAGAAAAAATAAAGGGAAGATACAAGCCCTGGAGATTGGAACAAATGTGGAATTGGAAAAAGATCTGGAGTTTATGGATTTTAGAAATAAAATCTACTGTTTGGAATTTAACGTTATCTTTGAAGAAATTAATGAAGATATTAGAGATAAAGTTATCAATGGCTTGGATAATCTTCTGGATTGGAATGATGTGATGGAGCTTGATATAGAGAAAATCTATGGAATTAACTGCAGCCATGTGACAATGGAAAAACTCTTGAGATGAGCCAGTGCATTTTGTAAAAAAGAAGAACACAGATATGACTTTACAACAGTATTTCAGCAACTTATTCAGAATGGATGGCAAGAAAATATTTGGGATAGAGGAAATTCCCATCAGACTTTTATTATATGACTATGGCTACAACAGCAAGATTATTATGGAATACTGATAATGGAAGATTGGACACTGAAATTACTGGACTTAACAGGACTATTGAAGATGGAAGATGGAACTAATAGGGATAATGGAATAATGGCTATTGAAATTATTGGACCTAACAGATTCTGATGAGATGGATTAATCGAAATGTTTATTTGGACTATGGTTATGACAATAAGATTATTATAATTATCAACGAGATGGATTAATTGACGTGTTTATTTGGAGAAAAATTGATAGATATATTTCTTAAAGAATTGAAACCTCTCTTTGACTTTTTGTGGAAAGAATAAAGTAATGTTTATGAGATTTGATGATTAATTAAGATAACTACTGGAGGAAAGTGATTTTATAATATGATTTAAGAGACAGGATTGTTATATATTGTAGACCTATAACTGATTTGATATGTGACAAATGGGAAATCAACATTTTATTTTATTTTTGTTTAATCATTTTTGTTTTGTTTTGTTTTTTGTCTTTGAATGTTTTATGATTTTGTTTTCTATGTTTTATGAAAATTTGAATAAAAATTATTGTAAAAAAAAAAAAAAAAAAGAATTGCAGTCCATGACTGCTTTCAGAACAAAAGTTGTAAATTTCTTTTATTAAAAAAGGAAATAGCCTGCCATGTAGTTTCTTCCTAACAGAACAACAAACTCAATCTTCATATGGAACTGGTTGTGCAGCAGTTTGGATCCTCTTCTATATCCTGAGCTCTTGAAGCTTTTGAATGAAGCATATTAATATACAACATGCTGTCCAATGAGGAAAGAATTCCTCCTCCTTTGCACTCCTCATGATGACATGTCCCAAAATTTAGATATTATGCTGATGGCCTTTGGCTAAACAATAATGATTTGTATCAATGCTACCACAGCCAAATTCCTAGTATGAGTTATCTAGTTTCCCTGCCTATTAGTCTTGGTTGAAAAGCCTTAGCATTTCCATTCTTTCATTCTTGCCTCTGCTCTTCTATTTTTGAAGAGAAATGAAGGAAACACAGGGAACTTTCCTCAAAAACATCACTCCTTTATCTCTCCCCCCCTTTATATTTAAATATTTATTATCCACTCATCATTGCAATAGCAATCCCAGAGCAGTTACATACAAAAGATAAAATTCAGCATATTTAATAAAACTGCAGGAATAAATATATCACATTTCTCTCAACAACCAGAAAAACTAAACCACAAACAGGTACAGAGACTAAAATGTAGCAAATACTTGCGTGAAAAATGTGTGTCTTCAACTGGAGCTGGAAACTTATAAGAATACTACGTGGATCACCAGAACATAGAGGCCACCTTATACAAGCATAAAGTACACTGGTCGATAATCAATGCTAGTCCTACACAGAGCAGACCCATTGGACATTGCTCACTTAGGTACATTAATTCAAATGGCTTTACATTTGAGTGAGACTTGCTTCAGTACAGCCCTTTGAATTTGATGTGGCTTATCAATTTATGGGAGTCACAAGAGAAGACTGAGGGGAGATATGATAGCACTCTTCAAGTACATGAAAGGTCATCACATAGAGGAGGGCCAGGATCTCTTCTCAATCATCCCAGAGTGCAGGACACGGAATGATGGGCTCAAGTTGCAGGAAGCTAGATTTTGACTGAACATCAGGAAAACTTCCTGACTGTTAGAGCGGTATGACAATCGAGCCAATGACCTAGGGAGGTTATGGGCTCTCCAACACTGGAGGCATTCAAGAGGCAGCTGGACAGCCACCTGTCATGGAATAAGTCATGGAATAAGAGGAGCGGTCCTCTTGTGGATAAGGAATTGGTTGAGAAGCAGAAAGCAGAGAGTAGGAATAAACGGACAGTTCTCCCAATGGAGGGCTGTAGAAAGTGGCGTCCCTCAAGGATCGGTATTGGGACCTGTACTTTTCAACTTGTTCATTAATGACCTAGAATTAGGAGTGAGCAGTCAAGTGGCCAAGTTTGCTGACGACACTAAATTGTTCAGGGTTGTTAAAACAAAAAGGGAATGCGAAGAGCTCCAAAAAGACCTCTCCAAACTGAGTGAATGGGCAGAAAAATGGCAAATGCAATTCAATATAAACAAGTGTAAAATTATGCATATTGGAGCAAAAAATCTTAATTTCACATATACGCTCATGGGGTCTAAACTGGCGGTGACCGACCAGGAGAGAGACCTCGGGGTTGTAGTGGACAGCATGATGAAAATGTCAACCCAGTGTGCGGCAGCTGTGAAAAAGGCAAATTCCATGCTAGCGATAATTAGGAAAGGTATTGAAAATAAAACAGCCGATATCATAATGCCATTGTATAAATCTATGGTGCGGCCGCATTTGGAATACTGTGTACAGTTCTGGTCGCCTCATCTCAAAAAGGATATTACAGAGTTGGAAAAGGTTCAGAAGAGAGCAACCAGAATGATCAAGGGGATGGAGCGACTCCCTTACGAGGAAAGGTTGCAGCATTTGGGGCCTTTTAGTTTAGAGAAAAGGCGGGTCAGAGGAGACATGATAGAAGTGTATAAAATTATGCATGACATTGAGAAAGTGGATAGAGTAAAGTTCTTCTCCCTCTCTCACAATACTAGAACTCATGGACATTCAAAGAAGCTGAATGTTGGAAGATTCAGGACAGACAAAAGGAAGTACTTCTTTACTCAGTGCATAGTTAAACTATGGAATTTGCTCCCACAAGATGCAGTAATGGCCACCAGCTTGGATGGCTTTAAAAGAAGATTAGACAAATTCATGGAGGACAGGGCTATCAATGGCTACTAGCCATGATGGCTGTGCTCTGCCACCCTAGTCAGAGGCAGCATGCTTCTGAAAACCAGTTGCCGGAAGCCTCAGGAGGGGAGAGTGTTCTTGCACTCGGGTCCTGCTTGCGGGCTTCCCCCAGGCACCTGGTTGGCCACTGTGAGAACAGGATGCTGGACTAGATGGGCCACTGGCCTGATCCAGCAGGCTCTTCTTATGTTCTTATGTTCTTATGTTGGGAATGCTTTGATTTGGATTCCTGCATTGCACAGGTGGTTGGACTTGATGGCCTTATAGGCCACTTCCAACTCTACTATTCTATGATTCTAAGTGGGGAGAGTGCTGCTGCTCTCATGGTCCACTTGTGGGCTTCCTATCTGTTTGGATACTGTGAGAACAGAAAGCGGGACTGCATGGGCTTTTGCTCTGATCCAGCAGGGCTTTTCTTATACACTTACTTCTGAATAAACATTGCAAATACAACCTTTCACCTGAAGAGAAGCTCAAATACACATTTCAGAGAAAATAGGTGTGCAAACAGCTTGTTAAACTCTCCATGCAGATACCCTACCTGTGGAGTCTTGTAGATGCACAGGATATCTGCCATGTGGAGACAGACTTCAGATATAGGTCCCCCAATGACTGCCACTGGATTTTTCTGACTATCACATTTGTAGTTGGGGATGAATCTACCCTGTGTAGAGAAGAGTTCCATTGAAGCATGATAGGTCCATCTTGGGGTGAAATAGCTATTATAGATATGGAAGCCGAGGGTGACATTAGATAAAATCTGGGGATTTTCATTGATCTCCTTTACAGCAAATATCAAGGCCAGAATATGCTGGTATATCTGGGTCATAACGCTGTAATTAGAGTTACATGCAGTGTGACAGGACATTTGCATCACAATATGACACATGCTTCAGTTTAATACATTGTCGCCGAATACAATAGTGCTTCTGATCTAGGTAAGTGTGCTGCAATATTGTTACATACAGACTTAGTTTTGTCACCTGTGCTCTCTAGCAGAATTCAGATCTTTGAAATTATCCTCATTCCAATTTCTCTCTAGATTTTTGGAGCTCTTAAATTACTGAGGGTGGTATTGATGTTAATCATACTCAAAGTAAAGCCATTGAAATAAAATGACTTAAGTCTCTTTATTTCAATTAGGTTTTTTTTCTGAGTATGGCTTAGTTAAATATAACCCTTGATGTTGCTTTCCAAAATGGGGTCAGTGAATCCAGAGGACCACATCAGAAACACATCAGCTATTCCTCTTCAAGTGATTTCCACAGATAAATTTTGTGAATAATGGGAGTTTTATTAAAGTGGAAACAATCATATCACAACAGCTTTTACCAGTGTGTGTGACATTTTAAAATGGTTTTTATTGTGTGTGTTTTAGGCTGCATGCTACTTGTGAAATGTTATATGAAAATGCAGTTTATAAATATTCAGATACATCAATAAATAATTAATGTGGCTTCCAGAAGATGTGAAGAAACATCGCTGGGTGGTAGAGCATTCGCTTTGCATGCAGAAGGTCCCAGGTTCAATCCCTAGCATCTCCAGACAATGCTGGGAGAGGCTACTACCTTAAATCCTAGAGAGCTGCTGCCAGTCAGTGTAGATGATACCGAGCTAGATGGACCAATACTATGACTCAGTAGGAGGCAGTTCCCATGTCCCCTTAGGACTCCTCAAGCAGTCTGACACTGGGGACCATTTTAGGGTGCCATAATTTACAATCAGGGAAAGGTGGCTGCTTTACGGTGAATCAAGAAAAATGCATGTTCTCTTTCACATGTAAATTAATTTGAGATTCCAGATTTGAGGAAGCATTCTGCACAATATCATAATGTGTGAAGTTATGCCGTCACTGGAGCCATCTACAGCAAGTGTGGGGAATCTTTGGCCCTCTGTTTGTTGCAGAACTACAACTCCCATCATCCCTGGCCATTGACCATGCTTGCTGGGGCTCATGGGAGTTGTAGTTCAGCAATATCTGGTGGGCCAGAGATTTCCCACACTCATCGACAGCGTGATTCATTGTATCTTGTCTTCACTAGCAGTTCTACATTTGAGCACTTACAATATAAGGGTATATTTCTGTTCCACATCTCAGCTGAGATGGCCTTTCCTAACAGCTTTCCATTCTTTCCCTAGTGTTGGTATTATTCCACATTCCCACTGGTACTTTGGCTGAAGTTTAAACAAAAATATCTATCACCCTGTAATCAAATACAACTTAGGAACATAGGAAGCTGCCATCTAGCTCAGTATTGTCTACACTGACTGGCAGCAGCTCTCCAGGGCTGCAGAGAGGGGATATTACCAGCCCTACCTGAAGATGTCCATGATTGAAAATGAAGTCTTCTGCATTCAAACAGATGCTCTACCACTGAGTTATAGCCCTTCCCCTTTTTCAATACTTATTAAGGCAATCGAACAGAGAGAAGGAATAACCCAGAGAAAGCCACATGCATGGTTGCCCAAAAGCTGATGAGGATGATAATGACAAATTAATTCTCAGCTCCGGTCACTCTACTCTCACAGTTCCTTCCTTACAAGCAGGACACTCTAGGAAAGAAAATAATGCTGGGGAAAACAGAAGGGAGTAGAAAAAGAGGAAGGCCAAACATGAGATGGATTGATTCCATAAAGGAAGCCACAGAACTGAACTTACAAGATCTGAATAGGGTGGTTTATAACAGATGCTGTTGGAGGTTGCTGATTCATAGAGTCACCATAAATCAAAATCGACTTGAAGGCATATAACAACAACAAAACTTACATGGTTAAACCTCCTAAGCAGAAAACGGAATGATGACTGCAACACTGATGTCAGTGTGGCATAGGTAAGACAGATATATGACATCTCAATTATTTTTAACAAAACAAAAAACTTACACAGTCTCTTCAAAAAGGTCATTAGAGGGCTGTTGTGTGAACTTTATTGGGCTGGAAAATCTGTATATCTGAGACACAATGCCAGCAATTATGAGGTCTCCGGACTGGTAAAACTTGTGAAGAATAGGGAGAGAGTTGCTGACACTGCATTTGATGTGGGACATCTTGCATGTCACCTGAGGAAAAAACACTATTATTAGTACTACCAAGGCCACTAGCTTGTATGACAGAATTCCTTCTCTGCAGCCATTCACGTGCACCCACATTATTCTTCGCTGAGTTCTGTGTTGAAAAAGCACAGCTTGAATTGAAAGGCCACACAGTTAGTCTGTGGCTCAAACTGTGCAATGCAAAGTTATCCGTGATCAGACTGACAGACCCCCGACTACCTCTAGCCCCCTGCTTGGGATTGCACAGGGGATATTAACAGCATCCTTCTTACTTGTAGTTTTGTTGTTGGTCAGTACAGCTTCATTGGGAATTGGGGCAGAAAAAGAGTAATCATTGTTAATTAGATAACTACACAGTGGAGATAAACACCTCTTTGACATTTCAATCAGACTCTGCAGAAGAAAACATGTTCATCACATGTAAGCAGAAGTCACCTCTAGACCTTCCCACTGAGCAAGAGACACAAATGGTTCTAATGACTATCGAGAATAAAGGCCTTCAGAATAAGGAGATATTAAGAAAAAGAAAATGCCACAAACGATGTCTGCATCGTAGTGTAAAAATTGCCATCTTATTTGTTTTGTTTGTATTATTACATTTATTTATATATCAATAAATAAACGTGCATAAAATATAAGCACAGAAATCAAACAAATGGGTGCAAACAATGTTTTGAGTATTTACATGGTGCCCATTCATCATGGCTTCATATTATTACATTTATATCTGACCTTTCCTGCAAGGAGCTCAAGGTGGCAAACATACAGTAGTTCTCCCCTTCCTCATTTTATCCTCACAACAACCCTGAAATGGAAGTTAGGCTAGTGACAGGCTCCAGGTCAGCCAATGAGTTCCATGGCTGAGTGGGAATTTAAAACTAGATCTCCAGTTCCTAGCCCAACACCCTACCTCTACTAGATCTCCTGTCCCTAGTCCAACATCCTAACCTCTAGCAGATCTCCAGTCTCTAGTCCAACACCCTAACCACTACACTGTAGCTGCTCACGTGACAGGCATCCCAGCATGCAGTGCATTCCTCCCCTTTAGTTGCGCTATATATTTTTTTCCTGACGAACGTTGTACCGGTATTCTGGCATCTGCACAGACAGCAGCAGCATTTCCCACACACACCCCTGTCTTGATACAACTAAAACAATTTGAAAAGTAAGATCCTAAAGGGAGAGGGCTTGCATGGTGACAGGATGAGATTTTAGACCTCATACACAGTGGGGAACAGTGCGCACGTGTATAATGGGTGAGGGATGAAAACAAGCCATCTGAAAGACAGTTGCGCAAAATGCCAGTATATCAGCTGAAAAAGCTGCCCTTCCTTATCGCAAGAGGTACTGCAGTGTGAAAGGGATTTTAGAAATCAGGACAGAAGCACTACCTTTTTAATCCGTTAAACTAACGCAATCAGCCCCATGTGTGAAAGCAGCCTTGATGAAGATATAAATTAATCCTGTACCAAAAAATTCCCTATTCTGTAGTTTATTCAGACTTTTTCAACTCTGAACCTACGGAAATGACCTACTGCAAATGAGGCAGGGAAAATAATGAAGAAAACCTTCAAGAAATTGGAAGACAGGTTTTGGCACAGAGAAAAAAAACTACTGCAGTCAAAGACCAATGAAGCAGAGCTTGGAAACGTTACTTTTAAAAACTATAACTCCCATCAGCCCCAGCCAAAATGGCTACTGGATTGAGCTGATGGGAGTTGTCGTTCAAAAAAGTAACTTTTCCGAGCTCTGCAATGAAGGTTGATACAGGGTAATTAACATAATAGGAAATATAAGAATCACAAAGGAGCTAAAAGAAAATTTACTTTACCGTCTACTTCCTGATTAGTATTAGTAATATATATAAAAAACCAGAGATAGGAAATAAGCCCAAGGGCCACATGCCAGTCATGGGTGGAGCCAGGGGCAAAAGTGTGCAATGACTGTGATTTTTGCCCCTGTACACTAGGCTTTTTCTACACACCTTTTCTATCCTCCACCCAGGGAAACAAGAGGCATTATCAGAGTTTATTTATTTATTGGATTTATATCCCACCCTTCTTCCCAAAAGAAGCCTAGAGTAGCAAGGACACATTCCAACCATGAAAGAACACTTTTTCCTAGGAGAAGATAAAGTAGAGCTGGTTAGAAAATGTGTGGCCACAAGAGAGTTCCAGGAGTCTGACAGAGAGGCCTGGAGGAGCTCACTGCCACATACTGTAGTTATTCTACACGGGCCATCACAGATGCCACCTTGTTCTTTTTGTGGGCTCCCCAGAAGATAAGCTGATGGAACAGCTAAAAGGGAAAGGAACCATTGGTGGGATGGGAGCGGGACAGAGAAGGAGTGCACTGTGCACATAAGAAGCATCCTGTACACCCCTAGACCATGGCCATTTCCTTGTAGATGGTGCAACTTCACACCGGCTGTAGATCTGGTGCAAACGACTTCCCTTCGATTGACTTCATGAAGCAAAAGCTTGAGATGGCTTCAGAGAGAGACAGAGAGAGAGATCAAGAAGCAAGTCTGAAATTGTTATATAGACTCCCAACAGTGCTATTTGGGAGTAAGATTTGGGACTATAGATGGCAGAGTTTTGTTGGTTTGAACTTTGACAGTGTCTGCCTTTTGCAAGACAGGGCGTGCTTCAGATCCTCAGACTGGCATTCAGTGAATGCTCATGGGATCTGATACTCAACACGAAGCTACGCTTTTAAGATCATCATTTGGCAGTCAGCTGCATCCAAGCCAATTTTTGTACAAAGGTGCTGTACAAAGAGACACAGGGTAGCCTTCAACTAAGCTAGTCCTTCAAGCCCCTCTATCTGACTTTCAGGTCTCTCCCCAGGCCACACCCACTCTCCCCAGGCCACACCCACTCTCCCCAGGCCATGCCCCTCACTGTCCTTCCTCTGCCCCCTCCTCTGAGTGCTTTTGCCTGGTTGGAATAATATCACTTTGCCTGTGGTAATGCCTCTTTTCACTGCATGGAGTTTTGGGTGCACATGTCAAAACATCTCACTTTTGCACCGCTAGCACGCAGTCTATTGTAGAAAGATAAGAGTGACATATGTTGCTCCGCCCACTTTTACCTCTAGGGATGGAAAGATCTGTCTGTTTCGGTTCTCTCCGTTTCTCATTTTTCCAATGTTAAATTCAGTTCTCTACATTTCTACAGCAATCTGCATTTTTTTAAAAAAAAAATCATCATGAAAATTCATGTGAATTTCTCCAAAGAAACACATTTTTGTAGGCAGTTTTGACATTTTTGTCAAGCCATTTCTCATCATGTCATGCATTTTTGCATGCTGTTTTCATTCCTGTATTAATTTTCATGCACACTTTCCCCTAATATATGCATTTTTCAAAAAATTGTTTAGTTGACAAACTGCATCCCAAAATTCTAATAAATCCAAATTTCGAAGGATGGCTGTGTTTCGGTTCTCATATTGATTCAGAAATTGCAAATTTGATAAATTCTGCTTGAAATGTGAACTGAATCGAAATTCTCACCCATGCCTACCTCTGACAGCACCCACTTTCACATCTGGACCCACCCACAACTGATGAAATTTCTGGAAAGTTACTCATGAGGAAATGCCGCCCTCGGGTTGAGAAAAGCTCTCCATCCCTGCTCTAAGGGGGAAGCTTTGCCATTGGGAAGTGGGAGGGCCTCTGTGATGTTGCTGTGGCTCCTGCTCTTTCACAAGATGTCCAAAAGGAATCCTAAGAAGTGCACAATAAATGATCCCATTCATGTCCCAGAGGAGTGGTACCAGCCAGGAGGAATCCTCATCGGTGGGATTGCCTCATATATCCTTTGCATTTTACCTGGCATTTCCTTCCATGAACCCCCTTCTCAAGACTGGATTTACTTTCCAATGTAAGGAAATATTATTTTTCCTATGAAGCAGACCAGACGGAGCACACTGCACTAGGTGGGGCTGCCATATTTACAGATGGAGTTTCAAAACGACAGCAGCATCAGCAACAGAGCTTGGGAAAGTTACTTTTTTGAACTACAACTCCCATCAGCCCCAGCCAGCATGGCCACTGGATTGGGCTGGTGGGAGCTGTAGTTCAAAAAAGTAACTTTCCCAAGCTATGATCAACAACGACGATTGGGAATTGTTGGCACCCACATGACCAACATGTTTGGCTTCTATGCAGTTTCCGCCTAGCGCCTTCCAGCTGTTTTGGACTACAGTGTCATGCTGGCTGTGTTGGATTCCGCAATATCTGCAGGCACCATGTTGGCTACCCTGGCTTTAAATCAATAACAACTTCTTTGTGGCACCTCTTATTTCATTGAAGCGCCCTGCCATGCAGTGGTGCTTTCAGAGCAGGAATTTGGGGCAGATGTCCTGCTCCCCAATCAGCAGAGCAAACAGGACCCCTCCCCCCCCAAACAATGCAGTAGGGCTGACTTATCACATTTGGAAGTATATTTAAAGCACTTGTATACCACCTTAAACAGTCATGGCTTCTTCCCAAAAATCCTGGGAACTGCAGTTATGAAGCATGCTGAGAGTTGTTAGGAGACTCTTGTTCCCCTCACAGAGCTACAATTCTCAGAGTGGTTTGATCAGTCAATCCCTCATCCCAGAGAACTCTAGGGACTGCAGCTCTGCAAAGGAAATAAGGGGTCTCCTAACTACTCTTAGCACCCTTCGTAAATCCAGGATTGTCGGAGGGGGGAAGCCATAACTGTGAACGTGGTACCCAAGTACTTTAAATGGATGATGTGGATGTGCCCTTAATGAAGTAATACATGTCACAATTTATAGAAGGGATCCAGTAGGACTATTACATCCATCTTTTGGATCCATATTGTGTATCCCATATTTTATTAGCATTTTGTTTGTTTTGTCAGAAATATCAGGCTATATATGATTAAAGTGTGTTCTTAATAAGATTTGATGTTTTTAATTAAGTACACATAATTTTTAAAAATGGTCTCAGGAAGGGAGACACGTGGAGAGGTTTAGCTGGGTTTTAATGTTTATATAGCTACATTGTTTATATTGTTTAGATGCCATTGTATTTTATTGGTTCATGCTCTAACACACTCTATGATTTTTAATGAAAAGCAGTATACAAATTAAATGCATTTATGAAGATGATGATGACTAATACATCCAGAGCCTAAAATAACCGGACTGCAACATTGCTTCTATGCTAGCAATCTTAGTAGCGAAAGGGAAAAAAAAATTTTCAGGATGATTGAAGCATGAAAAAACACGGGGATCCTGGAAAATGAAAAGAGCATACAGCTTCTTTTGCAGTGGGGTAATGAATTTCTGTCAGCATGTCCTAGCAATGGTGTTTGCTGTCACCGAGATCAATGAGAATCCCAAGATCCTGCCCAATATCACTCCCAGGTTCCACATCTATGGCAGCTAGTTCGATGCAAGGGTGGCCTATTGTACCACTCTGGACTTCCTCTTCAGCTTGCATCAGTTTCTCCCCAACTACAAATGTGCTATCTGGGAAAATGCAGTGAGTGTCATTGGCAGCAGTGTACTAGCAAATTCGGAAGTGCAGAGTCCCTTCATGACAGTCACAACCATGCCCCTTCCTTCCCCGTTTTGTTGTTGTTGTTTTGCTGCTTGGTTGAGAATTACATCCCTTGTTAATGCCTTCTCCCACAACAACAGACATCCTTATGAGCCAATAAGCATGAAAGAGGGAGAGTGGCTGACTCTTTTCAGTGGCTGACTCATCTCCTTTCGCTCTGATAGGCTCCAATCAGCAAAAAGAGGACAACGAAGACTCTTCTCAGTGGCTAACACACTTTCCTTTCACGTTGATTAGCTCATCAGAAGCTGGAGACGTAGGGACCCTTCTGCTCCCAAAAAAGTAAAGGGTCTAAGAACCAGAGACCCTGGACGACTACACCCCTGCTCACTGGAGGACTCAGCTCTGCACCTCCTCACACATGGCAGACATCTTAGGCCTTTACAAGATTCCACAGGTACAAATCCCACGTGTGGGGAGGGGATGGGGGGGATTGCCATTATTCTTACCCATCATCTCAATCTTGCCTTCTCTTTCTGTTAGCTATTTCATTACACCAAATTGGGAGGGGGGTATAATTTTAAAAAATATGCTGAATTGTAGAGGGCATAGCAGGGGGCTATAGACAACATCTGGAATTAAATCAAGGGCTGAGCTGAAAGTTACCTGAGAAGAACCTTTGTCTCAGAAATGTAAGTGAAACAGGGTGCCCAAAACCTGGGGGGGGGGTGATTTTGGGAGGTGGCAACAGTCTCCAGACATTTTAAGCTCTTTGTAATCTTTGGCAATGGCAGAAATTGCTTTATTTGGTGAGGGAGGGACTTGTTCATTTGAAAAGCATGTATGTGTGCATGTGTCTGTCTGGGAAGGTTTAATGCACAGTACAGTTTTTGCCCCCTGAATGTATGCTGGGCACCGCACCTACATTGTACACATTTTGGCAACATGGGAAAACACTTCTTTTCATCCAGGCTTTTGGAGATGGCTGAACTAGAAAAGGTCCTCAAATGCAAAGATGTATCATTCAGACCATGGCATTCCCAATCTCTATGTATGGATGTGAAAGATGGACAGTGAAAAAAGCGGATAAGAGAAGACTCACCTCACTTGAACTATGGTGTTGGAAGAGAGCTTTATGCATACCACGGACTGCAAAAAAGACAAATAATTGGGTGTTAGAACAAATTAAACCAGAACTGTCACTAGAAGATAAAATGATGAAACTGAGGATATCATACTTTGCACACATAATGAGAAGACATGATTCATTAGAAAAGATAATAATGCTTGGAAAAACAGAAGGGAGTAGCAAATGAGGAAGGCCAAACAAGAGATGGATTGATTCCAGAAAGGAAGCCACAGACCTCAACGTACAAGATCTGAACAGGGTGGTTCATGACAGATGCTGTTGGAGGTCACTGATTCATAGGGTCGCCATAAGTCTTAACTGACTTGAAGGTACATAACAACAACAATCTGATGCTGTATTGTTTTACTCTAGATTGGGGTTTTATGTTTTTTTTTATTTCAGATATGATTGTATTTGTATGCTTATTTTCACCCTGGCTTGGGACTTTTTGTGAAGAGCAAGTAATAAATATTTGTAATAAATAAATTAATAACAACTGAGTCTTGTTGTTGTTGTTAGTTTTCATATGACTCATTTCACCAGCAGTCACACTTCCCTTCATTTTACCACGTGGTTTCTAATGAAGCCCTTCAGAACTGGGGAACTGCCCAGCTGTTTCTGCATTTTGGATGGAAATTGGTTGGGCTCATTGCTATAGTTGATGACAGCAGGGACCATTTTTTGGTGATTATAGGGACAGTGCTTTCCCAGAATGGAATATGTTCAGCCTTCAGTGGGATTTCCGGAGATTTGTAATAACTGGATTGTGATCCGGATTCAAATCATGATCAGGTCTGAATCTGTCCAGACCAGATTGGGCCTCATCTGTATTTACAAATCATAGCCACAAATCAGATGAAGGGGGCGGAGTTATGTTCAAAGCCATAGTTTATCACTCACTAGCCAGGGCAGTGAAACAAAGCAAGAAACATGTTTATTCCAGTATATTCATTAGAGGAATTATTGAAAGTTCAGTCAGAAATGCTGAGAACATAGAAACTATGACTCAAGAAAACACATCATTCATCCTCTGACATTGGGTTGAATCTAGACAAAGTTCTACATGGTTCTCATTGAAACCAATGGGGCTTAAGTTAGGTTGCACTCCCAACCCCACTTACCTGGGAGTAAGTCCCATTGAATTCAAAAGGAATTAACTTAAGAATCATTGATTTTAATTGGAAGTAAATGTAACACATTCTGAATCCAACCCATTAGAAGTATGATTTGGGCTGAAAGAGAAGCTGTTTCTTACTACACAAACATATTTAACATGTGTACATCTATGGGCACAACTGAGCAGGAGACAGCCACTTCCTGAATTGTACCCTCTTCCTTAGGTTCAACCATCTGAATCACTTTCAGCAGCCTTCCAACTTGGTATCTTCCACAACTCCCATCATCTTACTTTATTGGCTGTGCTGTGTAGGGTTGCTGGGAGTTGTAGTCCAAAACATCTGGAGGGCATCAGGCTGGTGAAGCGTGTCTTACAGCAACAATGAACCATTACTGTGATGCCATGATTTGATGCAATGTAGAATTCTCCTATGAAATTGCAAATGGCTTTATTTGCAGTGTGGTGACAAAGTCCTACCAGCACATCCTAGCTTTGGTGTTTACCATAAATGAGGTCGAGAATCCCAGCATCCTATCCAATCACTTTTGGGTTCCACATCTATGACAGTTACATCAGTGAAAGGATGACCTACCATACCACTCTGGACCTTCTCTTTAAATCACTCCAGTTCCTTCCCAAGTACAAATGTGACATCCAGGAGGAAAAAAACTAGCAGGTGTTATTGGAGGATTTTGTTCTGATACATCCTTTCACATGGCAGAGGTCTTAAGACTTTACAGGATCCCCTAGGTAGGATCTATGGCTATGGGGATTTCCCTGATCTCACATCTTCCATTTCCTTTTTGGGATCAGGTTCATGATATAGAAGCAGGAGAAGGTATGACTGAAAAAAGAAAGAAATTGAGATGAAATATGTGCAGAGAGATATAAAATGGGGCTGTGAACATATGTCTTTTTATAGGGGGGATCCTGAGTGTGCATGTATAATATCAGCATTCAATCGTGAAAGAGAGGCTCATGGCAAAAGTTAAATTTGCTGCCCTGATGTTGAAAAAAGAGAATTGCTGCACAGGATATCAAATCCCTGTTGATCCATCTGTAATATAGATTTCCTCCTGCCTCCATATCCTGTTTCCTTTTCTGCTGTGCCTTTTAGATTGTAAGCCTGAGAGCAGGGCAGGTCTTACTGCTGATATTTGTAAGCTGATCTGATAGTCTTTTTTTGGCTGAAGTGCAGGATTTAAAAATGGTTATTAATAGCCATAATTTAACAAGTCCCATGATTGTATAAAAAAGTAGGGTGAAAAGAATATATAATCAAAAGAATAATGTGTGAAGTGCTTCTTCTATTTCCGCTCCAAAATGTCTGTCATTCCCCTCCCCCAGCTTTTGTATGGCTCATTTCAACCCACAGTGAAGATTAAAACTGGGTTCTCTTCCTTTTACCTCATGGTCTCCAGTGAAGCCCTTCGGTATTGGGGAGCTGCCCATCTACTTTCTGCATTTTGGATGGAGATGGATGGGACTTGTCACTGTAGATGACAACAGTGGAGAACATTTCTTGGACGTTTTTGTGCCCGTGCTTCCCTATATGAGAATCTGTCTGGCCTTCATAGAAAGAGTTTAAAAAAAAAAATCTGGATGTATAGCATTCAAGGATTAATTTATTGATATGCCATTTTTCATAGAGAGGAAAGCAAATACTGTTGATGTATATGGAGAACCTGTCCAGAGCTTGGAAAAGTTACTTTTTTAAACTACAACTCCCATCAGCCCCAGCCAGCATAGCCACTGGATTGGGCTGATGGGAGTTGTAGTTCAAAAAAATAACTTTTCCAAGCTCTGTTTACAATTCACTTCAAAACTTCAAAGAATTGGAGGCGAATTGATATGGTTTGATCAAGGATTTCTGGGAAAAAGCATTCAATTGCTGAGTTTCAAATTCAGCTAAGCCACATCAAAATAGAAGAGGAAGTAGAAGACCTGGGAAGTGCTGAAAGCCACATGCAGTGTGTGTGTAAAACAATTCAAAGTAACATATAAACTTTGTTGTGGCTGGTGTTAGGTCCAAATCCAACACGCAAGCCGCCCTGTCTACCCCAACTCGCTTATTACACCCGGGAAGAGTGCGGAGCTGAGTGCAAATGAACCCACCATCAGAGATCAAGTAACATGAGACAAAAACCTTTGCAAAGGGGACCCAATACTTACAAGCCGAAGCAGGCCAGCATGGGAACCTCGTTTATTGGTGTTCAAGAGTTTATATAGGCTTACCCCGAAGTTTACAATATCGGGTTCACGTCATAAAATACAAAAGAAGCAATTGCTAACTGTCATAGCTTTGGGGCATATGTAAGGAGGTAAAGGGGTATAGGGGGAAGGACAAAGTGGAAACATCAAGACTATCTCTTAGACTCTATGTCTGCATATTTTGCATGTCCTTGAGATAAGCACTATGCAGGAGCAGACAAAGGCAACTATTGAGGGGAGGTCCAGCTGCAACCGGGCGCCCCCGTACACTGGAGACAGACATGATATTGCTCTGCTTACATATCTAAAGGAGTAATACAAGTCAAGGATATGAGGGGCAATGGAATAGCAATTGACATTTCTATGCAATGTACGTTTGCAACAATAAGCAAGGCCATAAGCACAAATGTGATACAGAAATGCATAGTAGGGAAGTTTCCAGCTTAAACCGGCTTTTATTATGCGAGCCACTGGAATGTAGGTAAGGGTCAGGTCAGCAGGAAATAAACCGACATTTATATCAAAAGTCAAATAAAGGCCACTTTGGTTCTATTTCCCATGAAGCCCAAGCTGGTTTAGATAGGACAAGTGAACTATAGTTTTACAAACACTGGGGATTTCAATTCAACCCCAACAGTCCCCCCTTTCAGCCCTGAGAGACTGACTAGTATCTCAGGTAGCTGTATTTCCCTGCTTGGGTTGCCAAAGCGGTCTCAAAGCCATTTCCATGTAAGTCGGTTGTGGTTTTCGGGAAAAGGACAATGTGAGCTTGCCCAAACAGACCGAGGCTAATTGCATCAAATTAGGAATACATTGCAAACAACAGCAAACAGTAATTAACAAAACAAGTACCATAACAAGGTAAAACAATATTTTGTGCCAGTCAGGCCATGCTGAAAACCAGTCAGAAAACCCAGAAAACAAAGAGAAATTCCCAATGCGCTCCACTTCATGATAAATATTCCCAATATCATTGATGTGTTTAATGACGTCAGCTTTGCTGTCCGTGATATGAGTACAACAGTCACTCCCTATTAATGAACAGATCCCCCCGTGAGAGCTCAATAAAAAGTCCAAGGCGAGCCAATTTTGCAAAACTACAGTTCTAATTTGTCCTTGTTCATTTGTAAGATCTGAAAAGGAAATAGCCGAATCATTCATAAAATGTTCAAAGGCTTGTGAAAGTTCTATGAGTTCCTGGTATGTTTTGGCTGCGCCATACATTGAAAAAAGGGCTCTCAACACTGCCTCCCCTGTGCCTCTTTTATTACGGCGACGCAAAGTGGGCAGAGTGGGGGAAACCCGAAGCCCTGGCACCACCCTTCCCAGAGTACAGGTCCAGGAGCCTAAAACTGGTAGTTTCCTTACCGCTGAGTGTCCACAAAGCCACCAGAGTCCAGCTGGGGTTTGATGGTCCACCAAGTCCGTGAGGAAAGGCACCAGATGATGGTCTGCAAAAGTCAGCTGTAACAGATGCTGCCAGATGGATAACCAAGTCAAGCCCTCTGCTCTGTGTGTTCCATTTAAAAACGTCCAATTACCCGGGTTTGTTGAATAAATCAAGCCATCACACATCATCCCACCCGTCGGCTTGCTTCCGCTGCCTACACAGACTGATCTGGCGATGGGTCCGCTTAGCACCAGCCCCCCTTCTAGTTCCTGTGAGCTGGAATGTGAGGCAAAGGAAAGATATTCTTTCAACGGCAAAGGGGCCCCAGTTAAGGGGACTCCAGCCTGTCCATGCGGTGGAGTGTGTGCACAGACATAACAAGTGCCCTTTTTAGGGGCTGTTTCTTCCATCAAAGCAACAAACGTATTACCATCCCACCCATCGCCTATTTTAGTGTTTCTTTGTTTAAACCCACCTAATGTCTTTGTGTTATGTGTAGCCTGTGTTACCTGCTTCTGTACGGGTTTCTGAGTGCTCAGTTTATCATTCAGCCACGCATAACAAGAGGGTATGCCGATACCCACACAAAACTTCTGTTTTTCTGTTATCCTGGGCTGAATTCTATTATCTTGTATCTGAAAAGTAAGCATGTTATACTCCGTTCTTATGGAATTCACATCCACATTAGGGGGGCAACCATAGTTAGGCATAGGGCGATATTGTCTGCACCAAAGTGCGAGTCTAATGGGCCATTCAATTTCCACTCGGATACAACGTACTACCCAGCTGCCTGTGTAATTGTGTTGCAATATAACGGCTGCTTTGTGACACAAACGTCCCGCTATGTCAGCCTTCACCATTCCTTCCTTTATCTGGTCCACATCATACAGGAAGGGGTCTGGACAGTCCTGTGTTTTCGGAATTGTTCGTCCAAAATCTTTCAGATAGTAATAGTCATTGTCACTACATATTTTCACATTGGGGGGGCAACATAGGGGCCAGGCATGATGAATCAAAACACCCACAACCCACAAGCAGGCAGACATCCTCCATCCTTGTCGGGACATTTCCACGTTGCTGTTTACTCGATGTCTGTGTCCTGGAAAGGGAGTTGAGCCGCCTGCCACTGGCCTGTTTCTTCGTTCCTCTGCAAGCGTAATTTGGGGACCTGGGGAGGCGGAGGTGCCGCTACACAGCAGGCTTTACGTGGGAATGATGTATCCACGACTTCCGTCCTTCCAAGAAGATAGCTGCTTGTGTAGTTAAAAGGACTTGATGTGGTCCTGTGTATCTTGGCTGCAAAGAATCGCCCCTCAAGAATTTCTTTGCCCAAACAAAGTCCCCGGGACAGTATGGATGCACCTGGTCCTCAAGGGGCACCGTCTTGGTGGATCCCGCAGCTTTCCACAGTTCACGGAGTCTATCCTGCAGAGAAAGATACTGGGATACAGTTATGTGATCCCCCCCCAATAGTGAAACATCCACATTTGGCAAGCTCCCCCTTTTTGTGGGAGGCCTGCCATACATTAATTCGAACGGTGAGAGCCCTAAGGCTCGGGTAGGGCGGGTGCGCAAGTGGAAAAGAACGAGAGGGAGTACCTGAGGCCACCTTAAACCTGTTTCCTGAGTATACTTAGCCAATGCCGTCTTAATTTCCCGGTTCTGTCTCTCCATCGCTCCGGACGATTGTGGATGATAAACAGTGTGAAACAGATGTTTAATCCCCAGACCTTCTTTGACTTTTGCCAAAATCTGTCCTGTGAAATGTGTTCCTCGGTCTGAATCAATTACTTCTGGAACCCCGAACCGCGGTATTATTTCTTTCAGCAGCAATTTGGCCACCGTTGTGGCGGTGGCATTTGTGGTTGGGAATGCCTCTACCCATGCTGTTAAAGGGCATACCATGACCAAAAGATGTCTCTTTCCTTCCGCTTTGGGGAGATCAACAAAGTCAATTTGAATGTGTAAAAACGGTGCAGCCGGTAAGGGTCTACCCCCTTGCGGGGCCCTGTTTGGTAAGGCTGGGCCGTTTGCTTGGCAAATGTGACATGCTTTTACTATTGCACCACATACTGGTTGAATTCCAGGAGCATACCAGAAGCGCCTGATCGAGTCCACTAAAGCGTGTGTACCATAATGGCCTCCATGTTCGTGGAACCATTTCGCTGCTGTGTGGTATAAAGCCCTGGGAAGGCATGCTCGACCGTCGGGCATAGTCCATAACTGTTGTTTCAGGATCGCTCCTAGCTCCGTCCATCGCTTCAGTTCCTGTGGGGGTATTGAAACAGATACAGGCGGGACAAAAGCAGTGGTTGCCAGCGCCAAAGTCGGCATACTTATAGGAAGCAGTGCCGCTTGGCGTGCAGTTTGATCTGCCAGGGCATTTCCTAGTGTCACAGGATCCTGCTCCTTAGTGTGTGCTTTGCAATGGACCACTGCTAGCTGTAAAGGTTCAAGTATAGTTTGTAACAACTTTTGCATGAGTTCCAGATGTTGAATTGGTTTTCCCCCTGCGGTTGTAAACCCCCTGTATTTCCACAAATGAATGTGACAATGTATAACCCCGAAAGCATACCTGCTATCTGTGAAGATAGTCACCTTTTTACCTGCTGACAACTGACACGCTCTGGCCAGCGCGTAGATTTCTGCTGCTTGCGCTCCCCACCGTCCTGGGAGAGCTGCCGCCTCTACCACATCCCATTGTGTTGTTATTGCAAAACCTGTGTATCTTACCCCATTCTGGTAGTAGGAACTGCCGTCCGTGAAGAGGATGACATCTGATTCCGGTAGCAGTTCATCAGACAGATCGGGTCTGATCTGCAAGGTAGATTGCAAGACTTCTACGCAGTCATGGTCCGGGAAGAGCGGAGGCAACTCAGGCAAGAGGGTAGCTGGGTTTAGCGGACCGCAACATTCAAACCGCACATTTGGATCCTCTAATAGCTCTGCCTCCAGTTGTTGCTGCCTCTGCGCTGAAAACACTTGCGTGGTACCTTTACGCAGCAAAGCCAAAAGTGCATGCGAAGTCCAGACAGTAGTGGAATGACCGAGGGTCAATCCTTTTACTTTAGTCAGGAGTAAAGCCGCCGCCGTCAGTGTGCGTGTGCATGTGGGGGTCCTGCGAGCCACATTGTCAATTTGCTGCGAATAAAACGCCACTGGAAAGTGACTGGGACCGTACAGTTGTGTCAATACTCCGCTAGCTACCCCCGCTTTTTCATGGACAAACAAATGAAAGGGTTTACCGTAATTCGGCGGTTTCAAAGACATTGACGTGGCCACACTTTGTTTTAGTAATTCAAACGCCTTTTCATTGTCCCGGCTCCATTGTATCAAATCAGGAGCTTTACTTGCAGTAAGCGCGTGTAGCGGTTTGCTCAATTCTCCACAGGATGGCAGCCATGGTCTGCAAAACCCATTCAGTCCCAGGAACCCTCTTAACTGTCTCTTTGTCTTTGGGAGCGGACAATTCTGTATGGTGGAAACACGCCCGGGATCCATTTGTCGCCCCTCTGGCGTTAAAATAAACCCCAAATATTTAACTCTATCTGATAGCCACTGAATTTTCTTCGGGTCGATCTTATGACCCCTTGAATGCAAGTACAGCAGAAAAGCCTTACCGTCTTCTCGCAGCGCCCCCTGGTGTCCATTCGCAATCAAGATGTCATCAACGTACAAAACAAGAACTGAACCCCCTTTTGGGGTGAACCCCTCGAGATCGTCCCATAGACACTGGCTAAACACCCCAGGACTATCGCAGTATCCCTGAGGAATTCGGGTCCACACGAAAGAGCGCTGGTCCCATTCGAACCCGAACAAATGCTGTGAATCTGGGTGGAGAGGGATGCTGAAAAAGGCATGTTTTAGATCAATGACGGTAAACCACTTCGCGTCCCATGGAATCTGACTGATGATTGTCACTGGATCTGGAACAACAGTGTGCAAAGGGATCACATACCTGTTTACCGCTCTCAAGTCTTGGCAAAACCTCCACCGAACTGGGTCTCCGGGTTTCTTTGGGGGTTTCTTTATTGGTAGAATGGGCGTGTTGCAGGGGGTTCGCTGCGGCCGGATGACTCCTTTTGCGATAAAACCTTCGATTATGGGGCGTATGCCTTCTCTTGCTTCTAATGACAGAGGATACTGGGCAACGTTTGGTGGCGGGAGGAATGGCTTTACCTGAATTCTGACAGGGCTTACCGATCGCAGCAATCCCACATCCGTATCCTCTGTACCCCATAAATCAGGTGGCAGATCAACGAGATCTTCTGGTAAGCTGTGCCCTACATGTTTGTGTTTAATTGTGTTCCCAACAGGCACCCCCAATACACTCATCAACAAACCCACCCCGTCAGGTGTGCAGGTTAAGGTAGCCTCCAGTTTACATAACATATCACGGCCCATTAAAGAGATGGGGCATGAAGCAGAATAGAGAAAAACATGGTTAAACATTTTATCATTGTACTTTACTTGCAATGGTAACGTTATACACATGGGTGTGGGGTTTCCGTCTACCCCCATTGTCATTTTCACTTCTTTACTTAACCAATTATCAGGTGCAGCATTTATCAGGGAGTATGTGGCTCCCGTATCCACCAGAAAGGTCACCGATTGTCCCTGTACGGTTAAGGACAATCTGGGTTCTTGGATTGGAAGAGAGAGGGAGAGAAAGAAACCTGCCAGAGACATAAGATTCATTAGCCCCGCTCCCAGTCTCTCTCTGTCCGCATTTAGTCATTGTTGGTTCACTGGGCGTCCGCCGTACTGGTCCCATGAAGCCGGTGTCTGTTGGGCGGCAGGTGGAGGTTGGGGCGGAAAATCTGCGTTCGTACCTGTAAAATCTGGATAAAAAGGGTTGTTAGGGGTGTACTGCACGTCCCCTGTCCTCCACGGACAGTCTTTCTTGAAATGAGTATATTCTCCACATTGAAAACAAGCCCTATCTCCCTGCCATGAGTTCCTCATCTGTCCCCTTCCTCTCTGATTTCCGGCTCTCAGCCCCCTCGGAAAACCTCTGCCCCTGCCTCGAAATCCTCTGTTCGGTGGCTGGCCTCTTATTGCAAGAGCCAGCATTTCAAAATCCTCCTTCTTCTCCTTCTTTCTACTTTTTTCCTTATCCTTGTCCCACACAAAATCTGCTACTTCTAAAATCACAGTCACAGCCTCCCCCCCCAATCCGGGTCTGAAATTCAGAAAGTAATCCCTCACCGCTGGTTGCGCTTGGTGGACAAAATTGGCAATGAGGGTCGGATGGTCCAGCACGTTTTCTGGGTTCAAATTAGTATAACTACGTGCTCCCTCTAACAAGCGCGACCAGAATTTTCTGGGAGGTTCGCTGGCTTCTTGTTTGATTGCCATAAATTTAGCTTGGTTGGGGGGTTTCTGTGACATTCGCTCCAAGTGTGTCAAAATCCTATCCCTATCAGTCTTCAGCTGAGCGCGGCGAGGCTGCGTCCAGTCTCCCGCTGCCCAAGCTGCAGCCGTTTGTGCTCGGTCCGACCAAGCTCTATTTGTTGCCGCTTCCGCAGCCCAAGCAGTCTCCATTGTCCACAACCTGCTACGTTCTTCACCTGTCAGTACCCTTCTCAGCAAATGCTCCACATCCGAGTACGTCGGATTGTGGCTTTCAAACAATCTGCCCAACAGTTCCCTGATTCTCCTTGGCTGTTCCCCAAAAGTTCCAGCCATTCTACTCCATTCCTTTAAGTCCCATTCCAACCAACTTTTTAATTCAACCACCTCAGTATGCTGGATACCCCCATGGCCATCCACGTACGGCTGATCATGTACAAGCAAAGGCATCTCCAACGCTTCTGCCTCTTTTCTTTTCTTTTCCTTTTTTCGCTTGCGTGTGTCCATGCCCCCTGAGGCCCCCTTCTCCTTCGCCTTTTCGTCTGTCTCATCATCTGATACAAACGAAAAGGCCCCCTCCTCCAGATTGGGATCCCCGCCCCCGGGAGCTGGTAGCGGATCCGGAGCAGAGGGTATTATAGAACAATTCAAGACCGTTCTTTTACTTGACGTGTCATCATTAAAATAATGAGGAGGGGGTTCCTCAATGGACAAAGTTCTCACCGCCATCAAAGTCAAACTATCCCATTTTTGCGACCCTATTTTCCATAGGAGCCAGAATTCCAATTGATCCGGGTGGGTATCCCCAATCCATCTCCGCACTCCCAGTAGCGGAGCGGTTTCAAAGGACCCACCCCTCGGCCACCGTTGACCCGGCACCAACACTGCAGTCATCCGCGGCCATTCCTCCTCACAGAGCTCTATCATCTTTTTCTTTTTCAGGCCTCTCCTCCTCACCGGCAATTCTTCCTCTTGCCACAACATACACATGATTCCCAAAGGGCTGTCCTTTACCGGCACACTCACTTTATTTCCCATGACGTCTGATAATGGGTTTTTCCTCAACTGTGCTTTATCCCCAAAGTGTCAAAGCCGCCCGCTTTTATTGATAATCGAGAAAAATTTCTCATGGCGCCTGTTATCAAAGTAAGGGGTGCAATGGCAAAAAGGGGGTCCACACAAGGGATCCCGGAGGAGCCCCCAATTGTTAGGTCCAAACCCAACACGCAAGCCACCCTGTCTACCCCAACTCGCTTATTACACCCGGGAAGAGTGCGGAGCTGAGTGCAAATGAACCCACCATCAGAGATCAAGTAACACGAGACAAAAACCTTTGCAAAGGGGACCCAATACTTACAAGCCGAAGCAGGCCAGCATGGGAACCTCGTTTATTGGTGTTCAAGAGTTTATATAGGCTTACCCCGAAGTTTACAATATCGGGTTCACGTCATAAAATACAAAAGAAGCAATTGCTAACGGTCATAGTTTTGGGGCATATGTAAGGAGGTAAAGGGGTATAGGGGGAAGGACAAAGTGGAAACATCAAGACTATCTCTTAGACTCTATGTCTGCATATTTTGCATGTCCTTGAGATAAGCACTATGCAGGAGCAGACAAAGGCAACTATTGAGGGGAGGTCCAGCTGCAACTGGGCGCCCCCGTACACTGGAGACAGACATGATATTGCTCTGCTTACATATCTAAAGGAGTAATACAAGTCAAGGATATGAGGGGCAATGGAATAGCAATTGACATTTCTATGCAATGTACGTTTGCAACAATAAGCAAGGCCATAAGCACAAATGTGATACAGAAATGCATAGTAGGGAAGTTTCCAGCTTAAACCGGCTTTTATTATGCGAGCCACTGGTATGTAGGTAAGGGTCAGGTCAGCAGGAAATAAACCGACATTTATATCAAAAGTCAAATAAAGGCCACTTTGGTTCTATTTCCCATGAAGCCCAAGCTGGTTTAGATAGGACAAGTGAACTATAGTTTTACAAACACTGGGGATTTCAATTCAACCCCAACACTGGTTTATCTGCAGGGGTCTGTGTTGCCCACTCTGATTCTTTCCTCTGCCTGAACAGGTCTCTGAAAGCCAACTACATACTGTCCACAGTGGCTCACCAATAGTAGTGCCCCCCTTTCAGATAAAACTATTGGGTTACCCTCTCATATGAACATTTATGCATATCAATGTCATCTAAAGTCTCCCAAGGCCTCTGGCAAATCTCAGGTCTCATGAGACTTAAGGTAATGTAGGCCCAAAGCCTGACTATAGTGGAAAAGACAGACTGATGCACCTCTTCCCTCTGTTCCCAGCAACCTTCCCCTCCCTGCAGGCTTGGCTTTGTACATTGAGGGGTAGAAGGGGGTTTCATTAACCCTTACTATCCTCTGCTTAAGCATGTTGTTGATGATGATGACAAGGACAATCCTGCCCTTCCTCCCAAAGGATTTTAGATCAACAAACAACAAATCCCATCCTGGGTTGGTCTCACTGGCACTCAGTCACAGATCCATTATGTCCTATTTGCATGCATTATGTGTGCCCTTTTTATGCACAGTGTGCTCTTTTCAGTGCATTCACCATTTTGCATGCATTTTGTACGCATCTTTGTCATAAAACACTTATTTTTGTGTGCCCTTTTTGTGCATCAGAAATGCATTGCAAAATCTGGAGAAATACATCATCCTACTGGGAGCAGCGTTCCAATTCGCAACAAGTACATTTGGAAGTGTCATATTGGGTTGGTGCTCTCTGAAAAACCACCCCTCCCCCATCCTGATTAGAGACAAAGAGTTGTATCCAGGGTGGGATATAAATGAACAAACAAACAAAACTAATTTGTGATGCATGTTGTACTTGTTTTGAGAATGTGATTTTATTGTTAATTTTATGTTGTTCACCACCGTGATTTTTTCCCCCTTAATGTTGGCTATGTAGAATTTTTTGCAAATAAATACACTGTCTCAAGGCATGGTCTAAAGGGGCATAATGTTGCAGCCTTCCTGAAGCTGTGCAGATCTGGATCTAGACAGTGCTTGGATGGGAGGCTATCCAAGAGCCTTTTATATGCTGCCTTGAGATAAATATAATATGTAAATAATCTTCAGATCCAGTCAGTTCAAGCTTCCAGCCTTATTTCCACCTCTCCTGTTTCTTTTCCAGTTCTGCTTCATATTGTTCTCCAGACAGCATCATCTGCTGCAGGTAATGTTCTAACTTCTTCCCAGTGAGCTGCTGATGTCAAGTCCAGACACTTATCCCTTGTGCCTGACTGTTTAGAGGAACCTTCCCCAACCTGGTACACTCCAGCAGTTTGGGGCTACAACTCCCATGAGCCCCTGATGATCATACAGTGCAAAAGTAATGGATTTGATACTTTTATTCCAGAAACCATACAGTGAGATACAACAAAATCCAATTAGGATTAATTCAAATGCTTGCTTGCAAATTATGCCTAGGAGAAACCCTGAAGGTAACAAGATTTACTTGAAATCTTTTTTTCCCACCCGTCAGCTGAGTAGTCTGTTCATGTTCCTAGCGACCCAACCCCTTCAGGAACCAAGAATGCACATCATCGCAGACATTACACATGTGTGATATTAGAGCATGAGATGGGAGACTCTTTGTGTTGCAGCTGGGGGTCATGTGTTTTTTTTTTTGTACTTATCCCCCACATTTTGCTTTTAGTTTAGAAAAAAAAAGTTGTTTAAGTGGGGAACGTGAATGATGTGATAGAGATATATACAATTTACAGAAACATAGAATAGTAGAGTTGGAAGGAGCCTATAAGGCCGTCAAATCCAACCCCCTGCTCAATGCAGGAATCCAAATCAAAGCATTATGCATGGCATGGAGAAAGTGGATACAGAGAAAGGGTTTTCCCCCCCTCTCTCTCATAATGCTAAAATTTAGGAATACCCAATGAAGCTGACTCAGGATAGACATAGGGAAGAACTTCTTCAGACCCTCCATGGCGCAGAGTGGTAAGTGGCGGTAACGCAGCCAAAGCTCTGCTCATGGCCAGAGTTTGATTCCAACGGAAGGAGGAAGTTGAATCTCTGGTAAAAGGGGTCGAGGTCCACTCAGCCTTCCATCCATCCATGGTCGGTAAAATGAGTACCCGGCATATGCTGGGGGGTAAAGAAAGGCTGGGGAAGGAATTGGCAATCCCACCCCATATATACGGTCTGCCTAGTAAACGTCGCAAGATGTCACCCTAAGAGTCGGAAACGACTCGCACTATAAGTGCAGGGACACCTTTACCTTTACCTTTTCTTCAGACAGCACACAATTAAACTATGGTATTTACTACCACAAGAGGTACTGAGGGCCACCAACCTTGATGGCTTCAGATGTGGAGTAGACAAATTCGTGAAGGATTAGGCTCTTAACTTAACCTACTTCACAAGAGGGCAGGGCTGAACCCCAAGGTTTGAGGAAGTATAACAAATTCTTGGGGGAGGAATGGAATTGAGTAATCTGGAAGAGGGCATGTCTGAACCAGAGCACACCACACTATTACAGTTTGTTTCAAGCTCCACTTGTGTGCCTACCCCCCAGATTGTTCTGCTTTTATTCCAGGAGCTCTGCATCCCCCCAAACTCTCTGTACAGCCACAGTATCCTGTATATTTTGAAGACGAGAGGCTTGTGCTCATATGCTCAGCTTTTCCAAACATGACAGTGGAGGGATACAGGTTCTTCAATCAAGATGGGCAGCAGATCTTCAAAATGGTTGTTAACCCTTACCAAAAGGGCAGGCTGGTTTTTAACGCTCAAATGAACAACACCGGAAATTACAGCTGCGATTACTGGCTGGGGACACCTGGTACAGAGGTTACGTCCCCACAAAGAGATTCCATCTCCCTACTAGTGAAAGGTAGGTTTCTAGTCCCTAGGATATTGGTGGCCTGTAGCAGCTCTCAGAAGCCACAGCAATGGTCTGTCCAGGAAGTCTATTTCCATCCTCAGTACCACTTGCTAGATCTGGCATTCCCAATGTGGTGCCCTCACATACTCCTCTTGATGCATACTAAGGCCCCCTGCCCTTCCCATTTTTTAAAAAAATGGTACATTTGGGGTGGGACCTTTGGCTGGGTGTGGGCTTTTGTTGGGGAGATGCCTGCTTCTTTTTATCTCTATTTTATTCATTTTTGGGATGTCCATGGTTGGAATTGTAGGGTTTCTACATATCATCAGTTTTTCTTCTGTGAAATGGATATTTTTGTTGTTGTTCCCCACAGCAGTGGGGAGTCTTCTGGGGGAGACAGATGGCTCCCTTCACACAAGGATGGAAGGATCTGTCCATTTCTATTCTCTCAGTTTCTAATCTTAAATTTCTGTTCTCCACATTTCTGCAGCAATTTGCATTTTTTTCAAAAAAAAACAATCTCCAGCATTTTAGTGTGAATTTCTTCTAATTTTTGTATGCAGTTTTGCCTTAAGTACACATATTTTGCAAGTGTTTTATCCTAATATAATGCATTTTTGTATGTTATTTTTGTCGATATTGTCATTCTGTGCACACTTCAACCTAATATATGCATTTTTGTAAACATTGCTTGGTTGGAGAACTTCACTGCAAAATTCTGGTAAGTGCAAATTTTGAACTAAGGCTGTGTTTTGGTTCTCAAACTGTTTTGGAAAGTGCTAATTTGATAAATTTGGCTTTAAATGCGAAGTGAATCGCATTTCTCTCCTCTCTTGAAGGCTCTTGTTTGCCTTCTGTTTCCCTCAGAGGCTCCAAAACTGTCTCACCTTCTCATCTGCTGCCTTTTTTTTTTACTGTGAAATGTCTGGAGAAGAGAGCATCTAGTCACAATCTATAAACCAACAGAGCATTGCTTTTCTCCCTTCACCTAAAAGTGAGATCCAGGGACATCCACAAATGACACAAGCAAGTAACTGAGAGGGAGAAGGGGGTGGACAGGAGTTTGGAGAAGAAAAGTTGCCTGTCTTGTTGATTTCAAAACTGTTTAGTCATCACTGCCCTGCTGTATCAGACTATCCTAAATGACTTTGCAGAAGCATATGGAAAGCTTGGGCTCTCACTTAATATCAAAAAACCAAAGTGCTTCATCAACAGGTGCGAACTAGTCCCTCTGTAGCACCATCAATCCAGCTTAACGGTGTGATGCTGGAGAACGTTGATCACTTCCCCTATCTTGGCAGCCATGTCTCTGTAAAAGCTGATGTCGATGCTGAAATTCAACATTGTCTGAGCTCTGCGAGTGCTGCATTCTCCCGAATGAAGTGTAGAGTGTTCGAGGATCGGGATATTCGCAGGGAGACCAAAATGCTTATTTACAAAGCCATTGTACTACCGAAGTTACTGTACGCCTGTGAAACATGGACCATCCATAAACACCACTCCCAACTTCTTGAAACATTCCACCAATGCTGCCTCTGGAAAATTCTGCAAATTACTTGGAAAGACAGATGGACTAATCTTAGCGTTTTGGAAGAAGCAAAGACTACCAGTGTTGAAACAATTATCCTTCAACATCAACTCTGCTGGACTGGCCATGTTGTTTGAATGCCTGATCACCATCTTCCAAAGCAGCTACTTTACTTCCAACTTAAGGATGGAAAACCGAATATCGGTGGACAGCAAAAGAGGTTTAAAGATGTTCTTAAAGCTAATCTAAAAAAATGTAACATGAGCATTGAGAACTGGGAAGTCTTGGCCCGTGAACATCCCAAATGGAGATCAGCTATTATGAAAGGTGCTATGGACTTTGAAGAAGCACGATTACATGGTGAACAGGACATATGAGCTAAGAGGAAGGCATGTCAAACAAATCCTCACCGCAACCATCTTCCATCTGGAAACCTATGTCCTCACTGTGGGAGGCTGTGTGGATCCAGAATTGGCCTCCACAGTCACTTATGGACCCACCGTTAAAGACCTTACCTTGGAAGACAATCTTACTTGGCCACGACTGATCGCCAATGATGATGATAATGATGAAAATGCTCTATCCACTGGTGTGTACAATATGATAAAAATGAATCAAAATATAAAGATGTGTTCATCTGGGTGCAGTTTAGAACAAACTGCACCCAGATAAAATGGTCTTGATGCTTTATAAAGACACTAGTGTGCACATAACCTTGGTTATCCATTATGGTAACAACTGAAACCAAAAAGAAACTAACTTTTTTCATGAACGTGTAGAATGGAGTAGCAAAATCTGTACCACTAGGTGGCAGCAAACACCAATCTATGAAGCCTTAATGCTCCTTTTGACTCTTCCCTGCTAAGCTTCAAATTCAAGTTTCAGATTCCTTTCATCATGCATATAAAGTTGGATAGCACTTTTTTGTGTGCAAGCCATTGACTGAATGGAGAGAGATTTAAATCCTTTATAGAAGACCACTTTTTTTCTAATGATAAGCACCATATGTGTATGCAGGGAGTGATTTCCACCACTTCTCAGCTGGGGAAGGAAGAATTAAACTGCCCTGCAACCTGCAGTCCTGATTGACACACACACACACCAGCCCACCCTTGCTTAGTGTTGTTATTATTCCAGGTTTTTTTCTCCAGAGGGTAATGGAGAGAGGAGTCACATGTAGACTTCATACAGAGATGGACTCCAACTCCCATAAGCCCCATGCAGCATGGCCAACTGGTCAAGGATGACAGGTGCTGCAGTCCAGGAGGGCCACTGGTTCTCCATTCCTGGCTTATGGTAATGATGCCAGCCCAGAAATGCAGCCCTCCTGTGGACCTGTCAAGTCTTCTGGCCCTAAGCAGTTGATTATATAGACCAGATTCCAGGGCCTTCCTTCCTAATGGAGCAGGCAAATGGATCTGCTGGTACACTCAGAGTCAGTGAGATTTCCTTGTAAATCGGGGTGGGGACCCTATCACCTTTCAGCAGGTGTTGCTGGACTACAACTTCCATCATCCCTGACTGTGACGACACCCCAGCCACGCTGCGTCAACTAGAATGTCCCCTTCTGTTCACCCAGCCTTTCCGGTTAAGGACTAGCTGCTACCAGGAAAAAGGGGGGTATTTGTACAAGGCTGCCCTTTTTTCCATCAGCCCAAAAAGTTTCCCTTGTGCCTTCCCAAAAACAACTCAAGTAGCATGCAACTTGGTTTAAGGCACAGGTGGGGAATCAATGGAGTCCACAAAGGTTTAATGTAGCAAGGCAGAAAGCGTTTACTAAAGGCAAAAACAGAGGTTCTTAGAATATAGGCAAAACAAGGGTGGGTTGCCAGCATACAAGCAGCCTAGCTTCCCCATGGAACAAAGAACAGAACGAACAAGGGTTTAAATACAAATCCTCTTTCCTTGAAAACTAAACAGTCCCTTGTAGTTACATTCCCTCTGAAGAAGCTTATGGTGGAGTTGCAGCTCTTCCTTTCTTGTTCTTAGACCTGGCCTGGCAACCAAGAGGTCTTCTGTATCTTTAAAAGTTGTGCAGGGGGAAGGGAGAATTCCACCTTGTGGTTTTTCTCATTACAGCGTTGCAAGAACACCTGCGCTTAGCTGACTTTCTCTTCTCCTAAAGATACATGATCAGTCTCAGGCCAAGGACCTGGCAACCCTACTACTTACCATGCTGAGATCTGCCTTGATCTAAATCTCCCAAAGCCTAGAAATAGCCTCCACCTCCCTCCCCACGCACATCACAGGCTCTGCCCCGAAAGTCACAGGCTCCAGGAAGTTTTGGAGATTTCAATTCCCAGCTCTCTGACCAGCTACATGTCAACCTTCACAACCTCAATGAATCCCCCCATTCCCATCTGAGCCCCAGGATAGGTCAGGTTTAGCAAGTTAACTCTAAAATCCCCAAACGGACAGACAGATAGGATTTATATTCTTCTATAATACAAAGCAATCCTTAAAAGCAAAGTCCATACGAACAGTCCATATCAGGAAAGTCTGTTTCCTTCACACTGACCACTGGCCTTGCTGGCAGGGGGTTGATGAGAGTTGGCATCCAACAACATCTAGAGGGCCACAGGTTCCGCATCCCTGCTATATCTTAAGGGGAAGGGCTGGATGATCTTTTAAGGCACCTTCTACCTCTATAACCTGGCTCCTATCCAGGAGGTCCATAGGTTTATAAGCTGTAGGGTGGGAGGAGCTCTCAAGAACATCTGTCAAATTCTAATTGGAAGTTCTTTTGGAGGAATTACACCCTCAGCTCACCATGTTCATATGGGGTGTTCTGTTTGTCTCTGTTTCTCATTTCTCCACCTTTAAGTTCAGTTCTCCACATTTTCACATCAGTTTGTACTTTATTTGTTTGTTTTTTGCTTGTTTGTTTTAAAAAGACATGTTCATGAAAATACTGCATTTTTGTGCTTATTTCCCCCAAAATACACATTTTGTATGCAAGTTTCAATACAAAGTCACTAATAATAATAGTATACACATTTTGCAAAGCACACTTTCTCTATTATTATTATTATTATTATTATTATCAGAGCTTGGAAGTAACTCGTTATTTTTAACGAGTTACTTGTAATTTGTTACAATTTTAAATGAGTGGGTAATTCCATTACATTTGGCAAGTAACGGAATGACTAGTAATTTCCCTACTTTTCAGCTGCAACTCTAACGTTTCCACATTAGGTTGCATGTTACTTGGGGGCGGGAACAAGGGGAAGTCAGCTCCTGGCTGTGATTGGTGAACACAAGACATGTGCCTCACACTGATTGGACCTCTGCGCAGACTCTCTCTTCCCTTGTGATCTGTGTTAGGATGCACGAGGGAAGAGGTGAATAGGCAGGGCCTGCTAGCGTCTGAGAGGACAAAATGGACACCGGAGGAAAAAGCCAGGGCAAGGACAACGGAGAAGGCAGCAGCAGAATGGCAAAGAGCTGTGGAGGTGAGTGATGATGATTTGTGTGTGTGTGTGTGTGTGTGTGCCCCCCCCCACGGCACCTTCTGCCTACTCAGAGCAGAGTAGGAACTTCGGCCTAGAGCTTGGAAAAGTTACTTTTTTGAACTACAACTCCCATCAGCCCTAGGCAACGTGGCCACTGGATTAGGCTGATGGGAGCTGTAGTTCAAAAAAGTAACTTTTCCAAGCTCTACGCTTCCTTCCCCCCCTTTTTGAACTCTCCCCCTTGTTCCCATGCATACATGTGTGCTGTATTTATCCACACAGAGCACTCCTGCCTTTTAAAATGCCAGCTAGCTTTTTATTGTATATTTATTTGAACTCCATCTTTCTTTTTATTTGTATTTTTGTCCTGTTTAATCACAAGACTGAATTGTATGTGGGACAAAAACTGTCTAAGTAATAATAATAATAATAAAAATAAAAAATCATTAGGCGTATAAGAAATGGCTTAAGGCTGATTTTTTTGTTCTTGGCAGAGATGAGGTGAGAAGTAGGGTCCTTGCAGCTCCTCCTCTCAGTCCCCCAGCTCTCAAACTCATGTTCTGTGAGAAAGAGAGAGATTCCCAGTCCCAGAGAGAGACAACTTCTGTAAACCCCATTGTCATTTGAATTTGGCTAATGAATGCTTTATTCTTTCATCAGAACTTTAGCAGTAGTACTAAAATGTTAATAAAAAAGAAAAGGGAAAGAAAAAATACTTTACATACATCATTCAGCTGTATTGCTAATTATACATATAGATATAAAAGATAAATGGCATTTTGTCAAAAGTATTTTTGTCTACATTTTATACCTCATCCTTGGTTTTCCAAGCTTGGCATGGAATGCTTCTCATACAGAATTAATTTGAAATGCTGCGTATTTATTATCATAATCATCATATTCAAAATAAAAAATATATGTACCGCCTTCAAGTTGATTCCAACTTATGGTGACCCTATGAATAGGGTTTTCATGAGGCTGAGAGGCAGTGACTGGCCCAAGTTCACCCAGTGAGCTTCATGGCTATGTGGGGATTTGAACCCTAGTCTCATTTTGTTCTCACAACAACCCTGTGAGATAGTAGGTTAGACTGGCCCAGGCAGGGTTATTCAGTGAGCAAAAATGATGCAAATAGGATCTCTTTTAATTGTGCTATCGACCGGCTTACTTCCACTCTGACTGGGGGATCTTGCAGCATGGGGAAGAGATGGGGGCACATCACAGCTGAAGTTCACCCATATAGGAGCATTATCTCTTGTTTATTACAGAGACGCCTGTTGCAGGTTTTGCTGCTGAGAGCAGCAGTCAGTTAGTGCGGCCACTTGAGTCACAGCTTGTTGATCCTGAGGAGGCAAAACTAGAAAGTGAGGTTCAGAAAGAAGGCCCTGTGCACGAGGAGGAGGAGGGCATGAAGCAGTGCCAGTTGCCCACAGCTACATCTGCAGAACAGCAAGTACCATGGTTTGGTGAAGAAACATTTTGAGGTAAGCCTTTGTCATGCTGGTCCTCAAAGAGTGTCCATTGTCTATTTATGTTTAAATTGTGAAGTTCCTCTTCCATTTTTTCTTGGATTCATACTTTGTTCTTCTTCCTCAGAGGGCACACCCTGAGAAGCTGAGAACAATTGAAGAAGCAATAAAGGCAAGGAGACGTGGCCTTCCTGAACCAATGCATGACACCCCTCCTCCCAAAATGCTGAAGCAGCAGCAGACAACCCTTGAGAGGTGGGGATCTGGCAGGGAGCCTGTCACCCAGAGCAATCTCGACAGGAGAATCATTGATTTCATTGTAGAGGAGACATTACCACTTCAGACTGTGGACAAACCATCATTCATTAATCTGGTTCGCATTGGACTCCCCAAAGATCTCACCATCATATGTGCCAAGACTCTGAGAGACAGAATTGAGAAGAGAGCATGCCACATGAGAGAAACTCTTGCAAACCGAATGGGTGCTGTGGCATATATAGCAACCACTGCAGATTGTTGGACCAATGGCAAGAAGAGTTACTTTGGGGTAACAGCCCACTGGATCAACCCAACTACCCTGAAACGTGAGGTCGGGGCCTTGGCTTGTAAGTGTCTGAAGGGGCACCATACATACGATGTCCTTTCAAAAGCACTGCATGATGTACATGTGCAGTACAGGATCCACAACAAAGTTATGTGCACTACTACAGACAATGGCTCCAACTTTGTGAAAGCGTTCAGAGTTTTCATGGCCAAAGAACCAGTGGAAGCTGCAGGTACCAGTGACGATGATGGTGATAACCAGGAGGAGGAGGAGGCTGAGGTGGAGTTTGTGCCTATCTGTGAGATCCTGGACACAGGACCTGAGGCAGAGGAAGAAGCTGCAGACTCAGGAGAGGATTTTGTTTTACCACCACACCAGAGATGTGCTAGCCACACCCTCAACCTTGTGGCAACACAAGACATAGAGGCCATGCTTTCTGACTCCTCCAAAAGTAGTCTTCTTGGTCCTTTCAAGAAACAGTTTCGTTCCGACTTCCGGGAAGGGTGACTTCGCTTGTGCCTGCTTTTGGGACGGGCTCCCGCCTCAAAAGAAGCTTATTCAGATATAAATCAGTCAGAACATTTTTTTTTTTTTGACTGATGAAATTTCTCCCGGGCAGGGAGAAACGTAGAGATCAACCTCAAAGCCTGTTTTTGTTGGGAGGACTGGATTTCATTAATTTATGAGATAAGGTCCAGCCAACAATGCCGGACAGACTTTCTAACAAGCTCTATCTGCTTAAGCGATACGTTTATCTTTTCTTCAAAGAGAGAACGGACTAACAGGCAAGCACCCTTCTTTCTATTATTTTTTTTACTTGGTTTAAATTGTTGCAGCAAAAGGAGATTTGTCAGATTGATCGGCTTTGGACAACTTCTGGGTGAGATATAGCTCTTCTCTGTTATTCACGAAATTAACAGCTTATCTCTGTTTCTGTCGCAAAAAGCTGTCCTGGAAGTGCATTCTAAAGATAATAAACAGAAGAGGGATTTCTATTCCTGATTTCTATTCCGAGGAATATTATATTGTCTGGGACTATTCTTTTTTTGGTCTATTTTATTTTGACGAATCTGCTTCTTCACGACGCCACTAACTGTTTTGATGCTAGGAACTAAATTTGTTTTGCATTCTTGCACAAGAGAGATAAGGCAGGTTGCTCTGTTTATACTGTGATGTCATCAAGCCTGGAATATTAACCCAATTGTTGCTGAAATAAGAAGTGGTTCTTCTTTATTTTTGTTTTGCTTTGTTTTCGTGGTTTTAAAAATGGCAATCAAGAAAGTGGCTGAGAATCTGGAAGTAATTATGTTTCAGAAAATAATGGATGAGATTGAGATAATGAAACAAACCCTGCGACAGGGTAGTAAGGAGCTGAAAATTGAACTGAGCAAAATGACGCAGGAGCTTAAAGAAATAGGGGACCCTGTGAGAGAGGAGAATGAGATCAGAGATGAGAAAAGAAAAAATAAAGGGAAGATACAAGCCCTGGAGATTGGAACAAATGTGGAATTGGAAAAAGATCTGGAGTTTATGGATTTTAGAAATAAAATCTACTGTTTGGAATTTAACGTTATCTCTGAAGAAATTAATGAAGATATTAGAGATAAAGTTATCAATGGCTTGGATAATCTTCTGGACTGGAATGATGTGATGGAGCTTGATATAGAGAAAATCTATGGAATTAACTGCAGCCATGTGACAATGGAAAAACTCTTAAGAGATGAGCCAGTGCATTTTGTAAAAAAGAAGAACACAGATATGACTTTACAACAGTATTTCAGCAACTTATTCAGAATGGATGGCAAGAAAATATTTGGGATAGAGGAAATTCCCATCAGACTCTTATTATATGACTATGGCTACAACAGCAAGATTATTATGGAATACTGATAATGGAAGATTGGACACTGAAATTACTGGACTTAACAGGACTATTGAAGATGGAAGATGGAACTAATAGGGATAATGGAATAATGGCTATTGAAATTATTGGACCTAACAGATTCTGATGAGATGGATTAATCGAAATGTTTATTTGGACTATGGTTATGACAATAAGATTATTATAATTATTAACGAGATGGATTAATTGACATGTTTATTTGGAGAAAAATTGATAGATATATTTCTTAAAGAATTGAAACCTCTCTTTGACTTTTTGTGGAAAGAATAAAGTAATGTTTATGAGATTTGATGATTAATTAAGATAACTACTGGAGGAAAGTGATTTTATAATATGATTTAAGAGACAGGATTGTTATATATTGTAGACCTATAACTGATTTGATATGTGACAAATGGGAAGTCAACATTTTATTTTATTTTATTTTTTTGTTTAATCATTTTTGTTTTGTTTTGTTTTTTGTCTTTGAATGTTTTATGATTTTGTTTTCTATGTTTTATGAAAATTTGAATAAAAATTATTGTAAAAAAAGAAAAAGAAACAGTTTCGTTCCTTGATGGGAAAGTGCAGCAAGTTGTGGTCCAAGCAGAACCAGTCAGCCCAGATTGCTGAGTATATTCATGAGCAATGTGGTGTGTATCTGAAGGTACCGAATAAGACCAGGTGGAATTCCACCTTTGATGCGTTGAAGCAACTACATGAGCTCCTGTCAACTGTGCCACTAAAAATGCATGCCATAATGGACCGCTGCTCCTTGTCCAGGATCACACCTGCTGAGATTGAAGTGGTACAGAAATACTGGAGCCACTAGCCCAGTCCCTAGATATCCTGCAACGGGAGAACGGCATGTTCATGGGGTATTTGCTACCAACGCTCTGCAATCTGGACCGCAAGTTAGAAGGACTGGAAAACAAGCCTGAGAGGTACACATACTGTTTTCAGCTGCTGAGAGGTGTGCGCAAAGCCCTAAGAAAGCGGTTTGCAGCTATCTGGGAGGACAAGAGGCTTCTTCTGGCAGCCTGCCTACACCCTCGCTTCAAACTAGATTGGCTGGAATCGTGTCAGGCCGCCACCCATACCAACAAGTAAGAACATTAGGGAAGCCCTTTGGGTGGATTACTCCAAGGGAAATGTTGTCTCAAGGGAGGCATCAGAGTGCTTAAGGTGGTAGGCAGGGGCTGGGCCTTTTCTTCCTGGGGCTCCTCATCACAACCTTGGGTTGCTGCAGGTAATCCTTAAGGGTCTGCTGTGCTGCCCCATGAGTGTGGTGACTTGGTCACCTTCCTACCTTCCATGTCATCATCCACAGGCTCAGGCTGGACCCTGAACCAGGGGACGTGACAAGCATCAGGAAATGAAGAGCAGATGATGGTTTCCTAACATATATGTGTTAACATATCCTCTCTCTTTCTTAGATACACAATGGAAGCCTTGTTGAAAGCTGAAATAAAGATGGGTGTACTTAATGAGGACAGTGATCAGTCTTCAGATAAAGACCAGGAAGGAGATGACTTAGAAGATGACTTCTTTAACTTTCTGCCCCGGGACAAGAAGTCAGCAGTGGACACTGCTGAGGAGGAACTGGTGAGGTACCTGAGGTCTCCCAGCAGGGAAGTGTCATCACTCCATGGCTTTCCACGTGTGCTGCGGTGTTTTTTGCAGCACAACACAGGCATGCCTTCAAGCGCCGCAGTAGAACGCCTGTTCAGTACTGGTGGCAACGTAATGACTGTAAAAAGACATTCCTTGTCTGACATGCTCTTTGAGCATCTTGTTCTTTTGAGACATAACAGAAACATATTATAAAAGCATTTCAAGTGTAAAATTTGATTTCAAGAGTTGGGGTATCTTCATTGCTTGGGGGGATATGAGATTCTGTTATGCCATTATGTTAATCTTATGGATAATTTTTTTTATTCTACTACCCCCTGTGTGTGTGTGTTTATTTTTAATATTGTTTTAGGCTTCTTAGATGTGCAGCAGCCAAGGCCAGCACCTTGTAGGAGTTTTTTTTAAAAAGTAACTGAAATGTAATTGTAGTGATTACTTTTGAGAAAAAGTAAAGTAATCAGTTACTTTCAGAGCAATTGTAATTGTAACGGTAATTACTACTTTTTGGGCCAAGTAATTGTAACTGTAATTTATTACTTTTTAAAAGTAATCTTCCAAGCTCTGATTATTATTATTATTATTATACCCACCCTTCACCATCAGGCCCCAGGGTGGGTTGCAATTTAAAATTCAGTACGAAAAACAATTAAAACAATTTACAGTCACTGCAACAGGGTATGTTCTGACAGGTAACTCAGGCGTCTATGGCCAGGGTAAAGAGTTGTATAGCGGAAACTATATTATGCATTTCTGTATTTAATTTTCACTAATCTGTGCATTTGTACGCACACTTTGCCCGTGTAGATGCATTTTTGTACACATGACTTGGCTGGAAAAGTGCGAAGGAGAATTGCAAAAAAGGTGTGACTTTCAAACAGATCACGTATTGTTTTAGAAAGTGCCAATTAGGTAGTTCACCTGGTAATGCAAATTTAATGGTCTTCCCTGCCCCAGAGTCTTTTCACCATGTCCAAAGTTAACCTAACTGACATGTAAATCTGCTCTTTCGCTCTGTCCCCCAACCACCCAATACAGACTTCAGGGTGGAGGAGTGAGGCTGGCTGTTGCATCTGTGTTGCATTAAGAAATTCTAAGCCGAGACATTTATTTTTCTTTCCCAGAGGCTCCTGCAGCCCCGTCCCTTTCTTTAAATCCCCAACGCCAGGAGTACAGCCTGGAAGACTCTATCAGCCTTGTGTGCTCAGCTCCGCCGGAAATGATGACAATCAAGGAGTTCCGTTATTACAGTGACAGAATGAGCATCTCGACTAGGGTGTCACACAGCAGCAACTACACACTCAACAAGAGCATCAGAAAGCTCATGAGCATGGGGCCTTTCAGGTGTGCATATGCACTGCACATTTATGGACGAAATGTGCTTTCAAAGAAGAGTAACCCTGTCACCATTGTTGGAACAGGTAATCTCCAAATTTGTTTATTTATTTACAGCATTTATACCCTGCTCGTAGCTGAAAAGGCAACTTTTTAAAAAAATGTTGCTGTGTGTGTTTGTATTGCTTAATTTAGTTTAAAGCAGCACCACAGCAGCAGAGTAACAGCAGATGTTGAAATGCGAGTGTGCCAGTGTGTGTGTGCGTTTACCTAAGAAAGCAGGCTTTTACCCTGCATCAGGATCACTGAGACTGGAGACTTAGTAAAATAAGAAAAGCTACTTTATTTATAGAAATACATAGTAGATGGAAAGGCATACCTAGTTCTAACTAACTAACTAAGTTGGAGGCGTAATGCCCAGGTGTAGGAGTTAGCCTCATGGCTTGGAGAGAGAGCAGAGACAAAAAGGGATGTCTCCTCTCTCCCGGACAGTCGGAGAAGGAAGAAGAAGGAAAGGGAAGAAGGAGGAGGGGCAGGTAAGCTTCCCTAAAGACATCACAGTCTAGCAACAGAAGGAAGTCAGTCAGACCATCACAGGTAAAGGTAAACAAGCCTATCCATCTGGAGGACCCTAGCTCTATCTTCCTTCTGGAACATAAACAAAAGAACAAAACAGGAGTTGCTCTTGCCCTACTTCCAACAAAAAAAAGAATCGGTATTAAGACTGTGCCTACAATCTAAAAAGACAAGGGAAAAGTGAGCAAGAGGAAGGAGGGGCAAGCAAACTAAGGCACACATTTTTAAGGTTAAGGAATTCATCGTTGTCATCACTGTGTTGACGCTTCTTGTCTTCTCCTTGGAAAAGAGCAGCCCCTGCCCTGAAGCACTCTTGCCGCCCCAGATTATATTCAGCAGCTGAGCAAATGGCCATGTCCAGGCCAAGAAGGCAGGGCAGCTCCTGACATACAGTTACTCCTTCAGACATGCTGCCTGAGTGGCTTCTAGCAACCTCCATAGAAATTTTTTCTTTCCATCACCAAGTCAAAAATAGAAATGACTAATTAGCACTGTGTGGGCCAAACCAGAATCTACCTGCCTTATCTGATTCTGAATAAGAGCACCCAACCTACTCAGCAAAATGTGGCAACTGTTCATTAAAGTGGGTAACCAGCAACTCTCTTTTCTTCGTCTGCTTAGGTGCCAGATGGGGACAGATGTTGGCCATCGGTGGGACTTTCTTTGCCATCAACGGTCTCATCTTCCTCATCTCCCACTGGTGTTTTTAAACCACAGGTAAGTGAGGTACTTTCCACAGAATATCCTCCCACACTGAAGGGTTTCTTTTTCCCCACAGCTTCAAAAGAGTACTTGGGACATGTTTTGGTGTGGCCCTAAACATTTTTGTGGCTGAGGTAGGAGAAAAAATGGTTTCACCACCATCCCCTGCCCACACATACAGTATGCACATACATCCCACACACACACAGCTGGCAGCAGTCATTGCTTCCTTAACAACACTCAGAACATATCACTGTAGCATGCGCTCCGGAGTCTGGAAACTTCAGTTTGGCTTCCAAGGATTTGGAATGGTTCCTTCAGAATTCAGGGGCCACATTGTTATCTGATATGGGTCATAGGAAGTATACAATGCCAGTGTTGCCTCATCTCCTGTTCATTTCCAGAGCCAATCAAGAATGTCGGTCTTGATGTTGAAAGCCCTAAACTAGAAGTGGGTGGCCACCTGGTGACCCTCCAAATGTGGTGGAGGGACTCCATTGAGCCCCTGCCAAAATGGCCATTTTTCAGAGATGATATAGTCCAGTAACATCTGGAGAGCCACAGGTTCCCCATCCCTGCTATAAACAATCTGGGAGCAGAATATCAACAGCAATACCTTCTTCCATATCAACAAGCTGTTGTAATGGATACTGTATTGATGAGTGCTTGATGCCAAAGGTAATCGAATGTGAGCAAAGCTCAACAGGATTAGAACCACCAAATTCCATGTATAAATACATTTTAAATGGATTCCTCCTCCATCCTTAGTGGCTGGCTTATTTTATGTCACAATAGAACCACCTTTGCTTTTGCAATGTAGAACGCTGCCTTTTAACCAGTCAGAATCCACTTGTCCATCTAGCCCAATATTGACTGGTCTGACTGGCAGCAGATTTCCAGGGTCTCATTCTAAGTTATTCACCTTCTACCTGATTCTTCTAACTGGAGATGCCAGGGATCAAAAACTGTGACTTCTGAAAGCATGTGTTCCACCACTGAGCTATAAAGGTCACCTGCTTGCTATTTTCTTTAAACTATTAAAAGTCAATGTCAGAACATTTTGTTAGCCTTAAAACTGAGACTGATCCAGCAAAACAATGTTTCAGGTATATTTGGACTTCATAACACAGAACCATAGAATCATAGAATAGTAAAGTTGAAAGGGGCCTATAAGGCCATCAAGTCCAACCCCCTGCTCAATGCAGGAATCCAAATCAAAGCATTCCCAACAGATGGCTATCCAGCTGCCTCTTGAATGCCACCAGTGTTGGAGAGCCCACTACCTCTCTAGGTCATTGGTTCCATTGTTGTATGGCTCTAACAGGTAGGAAGTTTTTCCTGATGTCCAGTCAAAATCTGGCTTCCTTCAACTTGAGCCCATTATTCCGTGTCCTGAACTCTGGGACGATTGAGAAGAGATCCCGGCCCTACTCTGTATGGCAACCTTTCATGTACTTGAAGAGTGCTATCATATCTCCCCTCAGTCTTCTCTTCTCTAGGCTAAACATGCCCCGTTCTTTCAGTCTCTCCTCATAGGGCTTGGTTTCCAGTCCCCTGATCACCCTTGTTGCCCTCCTCTGAACCTGTTCCAGTTTGTCTGCATCCTTCTTGAAGTGCGGAGACCAGAACTGGATGCAGTGCTCAAAATGAGGCCTGACCAGTGCTGAATAGAGGGGAACTAATACTTCACACGATTTGGAAACTAAACTTCTGTTAATTCAGCCTAAAATAGCATTTGCCTTTTTTGCAGCCACATCACACTGTTGACTCATTCAGCTTGTGAACAAAGACAATCACAAGATCCTTCTCACATGTCGTATTGCTGAGCCAAGTATCCCCCATCTTATAACTGTGCATTTGGTTTCTTTTTCCTAAGTGTAGAACTTTGCATTTATGCCTGTTGAATGTCATTCTGTTGTTTTCAGCCCAATGTTCCAGCCTATCAAGGTCCCTTCAAATTTTCTTTCTGTCTTCCATGGTATTAACTATGATGACCAGTTTTGTATCATCTGCAAATTTGATAAGCATGTTCTGTACCTCCTCATCCAAGTCATTAATAAAAATGTTGAAGAGCACTGGGCCCAGGACCAAGCCCTGTGGTACCCCACTCGTTACTTCCACCCAGTGTGAAAAGAAACCATTGATAAGCACACTTTGAGTACAGTTCTGGACTACATCTTTACAGGAAGGCATTGTCTAATACAGATAGATGCTGGAAGTATAATGCTTGAAATGCCTCATTGAGGCATGTAATGTGGGCATGTCCCGTGATACATTCTTTTTGGTCTGACGTTGTTGACCATATCAATTTTGCATTGATGAAATCCTTGATATTTGCAGATGTACTTTTAAATTATGTTCTTGTAGTATGGAGATTAATGGCAGGGCATCAAAAGTGGATTTTGTGATTCCTTATGGTCACTAAGAGCCTTGTGCTTCAAGCCGGGAAGGATAAACACCCACCATCGATTACACGACAGTCTGAGAACCTAACTCCCATTGCTACATTGGAACAGATTTCTTACAAATGTCAATTTTATGTCGATATGTATCTGGACATTTTGATGGCTTATATTGATTTACAAGTACATGTTTAAATTAAGATGGGTTGATGGTTACTGTTTTCTCAATGTGAGCTGATGTGGGGGTTTGTCTCGCACTTTATTTTTCTTTCTGTTTTTCTTATTTCTTTGTTAAATTTGTATAATAATAATAATAATAATAATAATAATAACAGGGAGTCAGACATCCACCCACTTTCATTTGTAGTTGCCTTATAATTGATGACCTTGCATGGTCATTTTGCTCTGTGAGTTTATTACAGTGATGGGGAATCTTGGCTTTCCAGATGTTGCTAGATTCTAACTCCCATCAGCTTCAGCCAACATGGCCAATGATCAGCCACCATGGGATGATTCATCCAGCATGGGATGATGGGAGTTGTAGTCCAGCCACATCTGGAAGGCTAGAGTTTCCCCATCCCTGCTCTAATGGTGAAAAATGGTCAAGATAGCATTACTCATCAACTGAAAATAGTAATAAAAGCTGAAACCTTTTGGGAAATGGGTTTGGCACTCGTACTTTCAAAGTTGTCACCTCTGTCTTACTCCCAGTCTGACTCATACGAATTAGCCCTTACATGTGTAAATGTAACTCTGTGAACTACAACAAAATAATTGTATTTTTTTACTAAAATCAAGCAAACAGAAAGAAAGAAAGAAAGATCAACACCACAGTCGTTGCAATTAAATTAGATTTCGAGGTTTGCATGGGAAACTAACATAGTCGATCCTGTTTTCTTTTAATGGATTCTTTCCTAACTGTATATCCACATACTAAGAAATAGTTTGTATTCTGAAATCAGAATTGTGAAGTGAGAGAAAAATATTGGGAATTTTTTTTTTTTTTTTTTTTAGAATGTGGCAAAATGACAAGTCACTACATCGAAATAAGATCCTCACTGGCAATTTTAATCATTTTTGATGGACAAAACATGGATCTCCTTTACAAACAAAGACATGCTGTCATTTCTTTGGGCAAAAATGTGCATATTAGGCAGAATTGCATACATTATATTTGAGAAAACTGCCTTGCAAAAATATGTATTTTAAGCAAAATTGCATACTGTACAAATATTTGCATGTTAGGAAAAATTTGCACTAAGATGCTGATGAATTTTCACATGAACATTTTTTTTTAAGCAAACTGATGTGGAAATTTGGAGAACTAAATTTAAGACTGCAAAAATAAGAGAAACCAAAATTGACAGATTAACCCACCCCTAATCCTAACACCCCTAACTCTGAGGCTTAGTCTATCTACTACACCACACTTGTTCTTTGTTAGACACTAGGGACGGCCTAATTTCATCCTGTTTTGGTCTCGCTGGCACTCAGTCACATCCATCCTATTGCATCTCCTTCTTTCCCATTGTATGAATTTTGTACACATTCACAGCTTTCACATAAAACAGCTATTTTTGTGCACACTTTTTACACACAGAAAATGCATTGCAAAATCTGGAGAAGTGCATTATCTGGCTGAAAGCAGCATTCCTATCTGCAACAAGCCGTGTTGGATGTTGGATTGGGTTAGTCCTCTGGGAAAAGCGAGCCAAACAAATTCCTCTCCCATCACTGTTAAAAGACAACGTTCTTGGCTTGGTTCACCTTGTTCTGATCCAGCACACTGAAATTCTGACAAGCCCTGGTTCTCCAGCTGATATATAGAACTGTTGCACCCAGTGGAGGCTGGTGCCCACTGGGACTGATAGGGCAGAAGGGAGGCAGATCAGCAGGAGCCAGAACCAAATACAAGTGGAGCTGGAGCAATGACAGATGGAGGTAACCAATTCTAGTTTTCTCCCCATCCTCCTCCCTGCTGAGTTCTACAGGGGCAACACTGAAACCAAGGAGGATAAGTGGTTGTAAGCAAGGAGGCAGGCAGGTGGGGGCTGGCTGAGGGCAGGCTGAGCTTTGTGGGGCAGTGCCCCATTTGCTCTGATGCACCAGCCTCTACTGGTCACACTCCTCCCCTGCCGCCAACTAAATCTCCTGTCTTAGCTTTTAGGCCAGCTGGAGCAGATGATGTGCTGAGTGTAACAAAAAGCAAACCAACCAAGAAACGAATTACCAAAGTGGTTAGCACATCAAGCCATCTGCTGACTCTTCCAGTCTGGTCAGACCCATTTCCATTTTCTATTTTGAGCAGCAAGGCCCCTTGGTCCAGCAACTGTTTTCCCGAGAACTGTTGTAATTTCCCGCAGGGTGATTATGCAAATATGGGCTTCACTGATCATTCTCCGCTCTCCTGCAGAAGCCACTGGTAGAGTCTGCCTTGGAGGGGAAGGGTGATTGAAAGACTAGAGATATCAGAGGTCAGTTTCTGAGGAGGTGCAATCCAGGTGGAGAGAGACACCACGCAGCATGAAAGTTATTCTCCTGGTTTCCACGCTAAGTATGTTGCTGCTTTCTCACAACTTCTGTTACATCCCTCCACTGTCTTCTTTTTCCTCAGTTTCTTCCGCCACCCCTTTCCTCTGTGGGTTAATACCTATTTTGATCCCATTCTTGCTAAAAATAAAAAAGCTTCATCTTGCCAAATTTTTAAACCAGCATTAGCAGTAAAGGTTATTGGGCAAATGCCATGGCCCACGCCCCTGTGTGTGAGGCTCATTGCCACTCTCTGGGGACTGCTGGTCAGTGCTGGATTTACACACAACCTAAGTAAGCTACAGCTTAGGGCCTCAAATTATTATATCTAAAGCTATAAATTAAAAAAACCCTAAATTTCAATAACATTCCTTTCATGAAGGGCGAGTTTTTAATTATGTGTTATGTGCAGAACATACACGGGGTGCATTGTCTTGCCTCTTCAGTTTAGAGAGCACTTAACACTGTGTCTGTTACTGTTCTTATGTTGCTGTATGTTAAACTCTTTCACATATGCTAATTAAAAAACCATAATATATTTTCATTTCAAGTTATTTCATTTGCAAATAGATGTACTCTAAGTTATATGTTTTAGTTAGATTGTTAATTTTTAGTTGCATCCTCACTAAGGATGGGTGAGAATTTGATTAAGTTCTCATGTGTAGGTAAACCTACCTAACTCACACTTTCCAGAACAATACACAAACCAGAACACAGGCACCCTTTGAAATTCAAACATCTCCGAATTTTGCAATGCAGTTCTCCAGCCAAGTAATGTGTACAGAAATGCAGATAAGAGGGTAACGTATGCATAAAAGTGCATATAAAAATGCACTATATTAGGGGAAATTGCTTAGCAAAAATATCCATAGTAGGAAAAAATGCATATTTAAACTTCTGAATTTTCTCAAGGACTTGTTTTTAAAAATTTGCAAATTGATGTGGAAATGTGGAACTGCACATTCAGACCATGCCTGCATTATGCCACTTCACTTTGATCCTTGAGAAAGGCGCTCTTCATAGTGCTGTATGTTCCCAAGGTTTGTCCTAGGTACACTGGAACCAGGGCCTTTCATGTGGCAGCACCCCCCCTTTCAGAATGAATTTCCAGTGAACATCAGGCAAACACTTTCAGTATCAGCATTTAGGTACCTGCTTAACACTCATTTCTTCACCCAAGCTTCCCCAGCTATGTTGATGTATTAGTAATCTTATCTCCTGGTTTGTAATGTATTTTGTACTTTTTTTATGAATGCAATTTCATTGTTGATTTCATACCATTAATTGCCTTGATTTTTTTCCCGTAATTTTGTTGGTACAGAAATTGAGGCAAATAAATAAATTGTCACAAAGCATATTTAAAAGCACTTAATGTTGCTGCCTTCCTGAAGGTCTGGGTTTGGTCAGTGATTGGATGGGACACTACCCAGGGACCTTCTATATGCTGCCTTGAAAGAAATATAGCATTCCCAACTTGTGGTCCATGGACCACCAGTGGCCCATAACCTTCATTCAGGTGGTCCATGGCCTGTCTGATGATTTGTGGTTGAAGACAGGAGATGGCACACCCATTGCATTAAATATATTGATTTTATTGCCATTTCTATCTTCTTTCAGTTTCTTTTATTGTGTTTTATTGCATGACAATTTGAATTCTATAGAATACAGTAAAATACAATATATAAGAAATAAAAGGAAGGATAAAAATACAATTAGAAATCATACAGTGTCCAGCACAGTGTGTTACAATTGCTGCAACAGGCAGAAAAATAATTAAGTGGTCTACCGAGACCCTCAGCAACTTTCAAATGGTCCACAGGAAAAAAGAGTTTGGGAACCACTGATGAACGCAGTCTTCAGATCCAGTCAGTTCAAAATGCCAGCCTTTTTTTTTTAATGGCCTCCATCCCTCCTTTTTCTTTTTCTCTTTCAGTTCTGCTCCATATTGTTCTCCAGCCGGCATCATCTGCAGCAGGTAACTTTCCAAGTCCTACCCAGCAACCTGCTGATGTGCAGAAGAGCCTCTGGTGTCTTTTGTCCAACTGTTTAGAGCTGCCTTCCCTAACCTGCTGCCCTCCATTTGTTTTGTATTATAACTCCCATGAGCCCCTGCTGATCCTACAAAGGTAGTGGATCCGGCATTTTTATTCCAGAAGTCATACAGTGAGGAAAAACAAAATCCAGTTAGGATTGATTCAAATGTTTGCTAGCTAATTACGCTTGGGAGAATTTGCTTGAAATCTTTCACACACACACTTCGGTTGCAGAAATTCATTTCAGCTCTAGTCTATTCATGTTCCTGGTGAACCAACTCTCTCAGGAGCCAGGAAAGAAAACCATTCTATATATTACCCATGTATAAGATTAACAAACTTCCCAATAAATTCTGGACTGCAAGGATGGGTCTTTTTATTTTTTTAACTTCTCCCTCACTTTTTGCTTTTAGTTTGGAAAAAAGGTTGAGTAAGCAGGAATGTGATAGAAGTGTAAAACATTATGCATAGAATGGAGAAAGTGGATAGGGAAAGGTTTTTCCCCTCCATAATACTGGAACGCACTGTGGAATTCACTTCAACAAGATGTGGTGTAGGCCACCAACTTGCATGGCTTTAAAAGGGGGGGGGTTAGACTAATTCATGGAGGGTTAAGCTATCAGTGGTTACTAGCCACAATGGCTATGTTCTACTTCCACTGTTAGAGGCAGTATACCAATTGCTGGAAACTGCAACAGGGGAGAGGACTCTTGTGCTCAGGTCCTGCTTGCAAGCTCTATATGGGCATCTGGTTGGCCACTGTGAGAACGGGGGGCTGGACTAGGTGGGCCACTGGCTAGATCCAGCAGGGTTCTTCTTATGTTAGAAGCATTCCCTTCGTGTAAAACACACACACACACACCATTAAGGTACTGCAGAATCCACTTAGGGCTCCACTTAGCGGTTAGCAATTTAACAGGATTATCTGCAGGGTTCCCTAGTCACCTTTCTGGTAGGGTGCTAACCACAGTTCTGCAGCAGAGTTTCTCTTAGTAATTTGTTTTAAATTGTTTTTGTAATATTGTATTTTATATTGTTGTGACCGACCCTGAAACCTTCTGGTGAAGAGAGGGTAATCCATTTACTACTACTACTACTAAGGGAATAGATGGATGGGGGTGGAGTAGAGGCTGGGTTGTACTTAAAAGGATAGCACAGTGCTAATTCACTAGTGTTAGCTTAGGATCTGTGAGGTCCAGGTTTAAATCCCTTCTCCAGCTTTGAAGCTCAGTGGGTGATGTTGGACCAGTCACTATCAGTCGGAACTACCTCACAGGGCTGTTGTGAGGATTAAAGAGGGGAGAACTATGTATGCTGCCTTGACTTCCTTGGAGAAAAAAGGTGGGATATGTATAAGAAAATAAATAAATGAAAACAATCAGTTTAGCAGAGTTTTCTCTCTCATATCATTTAGACAACTAAATTCAGCGAGTGGTTGTAGGGGAACATCCCAAAATTATCTTCCAGTAGGGGAGCATATGAAAATATGAGTGTCTCCACATGCAGTCTGAAGTGGTACAGTCCAGAATCATACCATCACAATCTTCCATATCATTTCTGCATGATGCACTGCAGAGTAGGGCTGGGTGAGGAATTTGATTCACTTTCCATTTCAAGTCCAATCTATCAAATTCACACTTCCTGAAACAATATGAGAACTGAAACACAGACATCCTTTGAAATTTGCACGTATTCAAATTTCGCAATGCAGTTCTCCAATGTTTACAAAAATGCATATGTTAGGGGAAAGTATGCATAAAAATGAATTTATGAGTGAAAATAACGTACAAAACTGCATTATATTAGGATAGATTGCTTGCAGAAATATGTACATTAGTCAAAACTGCATACAAAAACGTATTTATTAGGGAAAAAATCACACTAACTTGCTGAAGAATTTTCATGAGGACTTTAAAAAAAAATCACAAATTGCTGCAGAAATGTGTAGAACTGAATTTGAGATGAGAAAAATGAAAAAGGACAGAACTGAAATTGACGGATCATTCCATCCCTACTGCAGAGTGGCACTGACTTTCCATAAAAAAACTGTACCAAACTTCCAAATCTGAAGGTTGCTTTTTCTTTTGTGACACCATCATATATTATTATTATTATTATTATTATTATTATTATTATTATTATTATTATTATTATTATTATTATTATTATTATTATTATTATTATCTTTATTTATACCCTGCCATTTTTCCAAAACTGGAACTCATGCTAATAGCAAACTCACCCTCCAAGTGTGGGTCATAATTTGGTTAAAATGACACCATATCCATGCTCAAGAGGGAAGTTATCAGCAGGCTCAGGAGAAACTCAAGGTTTGAAAAAGTACAAAAAATATTTAGAGGGGAAAAACCCTTGTAAGGGGGATGGAATGGGGTAGACTGGAAGGGGGCAGGGATGAACCAGAGCACCTATACTGTAACCGTTTGCATCATGTTCCACTGGTGTATGTACCATCTAGATCCCTCTGTTTTTATTCCAGGGGCTCTGCATTCCCCCAAACTCTCTGTAGAGCCACAGTATCCTGAATATTTTGAAGACGAGAGGCTTGTGCTCATATGCTCAGCATTTCCAAACATGACTGTGGAGGGATACAGGTTCTTCAATCAGGAAGGACAGCAGATCTTCAAAATGACTGTTGACTCTTATCGAACGGGCAAGCTGGTTTTTAAGGCTCAAATGAACAACACCGGAAATTACAGCTGCGATTACTGGCTGGGGACACCTGGTACAGAGTTCTCGTCTCCACAAAGCGATTTCATCTCCCTACTAGTGAAAGGTAGGTTTCTAGCCCCTATGATGTTGATGGCCTGTAGCAGCTCTCAGAAGCCACAGCAATGGTCTGTCCAGTGAGTCTCCTTCCATCCTCAGTACCACTTGCTAGATCTGGCACTCCCGATGTGGTGCCCTCAGATTCTCCTCTTGATGCACACCAAGGCCCCCTGCCCTTCCCATTTTTTTAAAAAAAATGGTGCATTGGGGAGGTTGGTTGGGTGTGGGTTTTCGTTGGGGGTATGCCTGATTTTTTTTGTCTGTGTTTTATTTGTTTTTGGATGAGTGTAAATATTGTGCTTATAGTTGAAGGAGTAGGTTATTGGAGGTCACTGATTCATAGGGTCACCATAAGTCATAATCAACTTGAAGGCACATAACAACAACAAAGGTTTTCTAAGCATCATCCATTTTTCTTCTGTAAAATGGGTATTTTTTTGGTGCTCATGACACTTTCTTAGATTTTCCATTGTGACCCCCGTGTCCAAAAAGATTGGGGTACATATTTGCTAAATATTTGCAGGCAGAGTTTGCTAGATATTTGCAGGCAGAGCCCTGCTCCGAGGGCCTAATTACACAGGTGGTAATTATCAAATAATATCATGAAAAACAAACAAAAAATATCTGGCTGGGGGTGCAGCTATGTCCACCAGGGTACCTGGTCCAGCATCAGGGTAGACCTGAGGGTCGGGGAGGGGGTTGCTGTGGTCTATAGGAACTCCATCTCCCTCTGCAAGCACCCTGTCCATGTGACTACTGGTCTGGAGTGTTTGCACCTTATGTTGGGTCAGCAGGACAGACTGGGGATTCTGTTGGTGTACCGCCCACCCTGCTGCCCAACAGACTCCCTAGCTGAGCTGACAGATGTGGTCTCGGGTGTACTGTTGAGATCCCCCAGACTGTTGGTTTTGGGGGATGTCAACGTCCATGCCTTATCCGGGGCGGCTCAGGATTTCATGGTCTCCATGACAACCATGGGACTATCCCAATATGCCATTGGCCCAACACATGTAGCAGGGCATACTCTAGATTTGTTTTTTGCATCTGGACATGGAGTTGGTGATCTGAATGTGGGGGGCCTTACATCAGTCCCTCTGTCATGGACAGATCACTGCTTGCTGAAGTTTAAACTTACAGCGGCTTTTTCCCCCTGCAAGGGTGGGGAACCTATTAAGTTGGTCCGACCCCAGAGACTAGTGGATCCGGATGGTTTCCAAAGGGCTCTGGGGAGTTTTCCGGCTGATAGGGCTGGCGCTCCTGTCAAAACCCTGGTTGAACTGTGGAATACAGAAATGACCCAGGCGGTTGACATGATTGCTCCTGAGCGCCCTCTCCTGTGTAGAGTTCGTACAGCTCCATGGTATACCCCAGAGCTGAGAGCGATGAAACAATATAGGAGACGGCTTGAGTGCAGATGGAGGTGAACTCCTAGTGGATGCAATTATACACTGGTAAGTGCCTATGGTAAGCTGTACTTAGGGGCAGTGAGGGCAGCAAAAGAACAATATTTTGCTGCCACTATCGAATCATCAATCTGCCGCCCAGCGGAGCTCTTCAGAATTGTCCGGGGGCTATTACACTCTGGCCCCAGGGACATGGTAGAACCATCTGAGGCCCGCTGTAATGAATTTGCTAGGCACTTTCAGGATAAAATTTTAGCATCTGCCAGGACTTAGACTCCAGTGTTATAGCAGGTGAATCAAGCAAGGTATCCAGAGCAGAGCTTGGAAAAGTTACTTTTTTGAACTACAACTCCCATCAGCCCAATCCAGTGGCCATGCTGGCTGGGGCTGATGGGAGTTGTAGTTCAAAAAAGTAACTTTTCCAAGCTCTGATCCAGAGCACAGCCTTGTCTCGATTTCTTGGATGAGTTTCAGTTGGTGCAGCTTGAGGACGTTGACAAGGTGCTTGGACAGGTTCATGCAACCACTTCTGTGCTGGATCCTTGCTCTTCTTGGCTAATAAAAGCTAGCAGGGATAGAACAGCTGGCTGGGCCAGGGAAGTGATTAATGCCTCTCTGCGAGAGGGTGTGGTCCCTGGCTGCCTGAAAGAAGCAGTAGTGAGACCACTCCTGAAGAGGCCCTCCCTGGACCCAGAAAATCTTAATAGTTATAGGCCGGTAGCAAATGTTCCATTCCTGGGCAAGGTCCTGGAATGAGTGGTTGCAGGCCAGCTCCAGACACTCTTGGATTAGACTGATTATCTGGATCCATTTCAGTTGGGTTTCTGGCCTGGTTTTGGCACGGGAACAGCCTTGGTCACCCTGTATGATGACCTTTGTCGGGAGAGAGACAGGGGGAGTGTGACTCTATTGATTCTCCTTGATCTCTCAGCAGCTTTCCATACCATCGACCATGGTATCCTTCTGGGGAGACTAGCTGAGTTGGGAGTGGGAGGTACTGCATTGTGGTGGTTCCACTCCTACTTGGCAGGTCGCCTCCAGAAGGTGGTGCTTGGGGAACATTACTCGGCACCCTGGACTCTCCAGTATGGGGTTCCGCAGGGGTCAGTTCTGTCCCCCATGCTGTTCAACATCTACATGAAACCGTTGGGTGCAGTCATCTGGAGCTTTGGAGTGCATTGCCATCAGTATGCTGATGACACGCAGCTCTATTTCTCCTTTTCATCTTCTTCAGGTGAGGCTGTCCATGTGCTGAACCGGTGCCTGGCTGCGACAATGGACTGGATGAGGGCTAATAAACTGAGGCTCAATCCAGACAAGACTGAGATGCTGCTAGTGGGTGGTTCTTCTGACCATTTGGTGGATGTCCAACCTGTCCTGGATGGGGTTGCACTCCCCCTGAAGGAGCAGGTTCGTAGCTTGGGGATTCTCCTAGAACCATCTCTGTCACTTGAGGCTCAGGCAGCCTCGGTGGCACAGAGTGCCTTCTACCAACTTTGGTTGGTGGCCCAACGACATCCCTATTTGGACAGCAATAACCTGGCTTCAGTTATCCATGCTCTGGTAACCTCCAAGTCAGATTACTGCAATGCACTCTACGTGGGGCTGCCTTTGAAGACGGTTCGGAAACTGCAGCTTGTGCAAAATGCAGCAGCCAGATTGGTAACAGGGACCAGACGGTCCGAACATATAAAACCGATTCTGGCCCGCTTGCATTGGCTGCCTGTATGTTTCTGAGCTCGATTCAAGGTGCTGGTTTTGACCTATAAAGCCTTACATGGCTTGGGACCACAATACCTGATGGAATAAATAATAATAATAAATAATAATAAACTTTATTTCTACTCCGCCCTTTTTCCAATAGGACTCAGAGCGGCTTACAAGTAAAAACAACACCAATTAAAACATACAGAAGTATACTATTAAAAAAGAATTAAACTATGAGAAAAATTAAAACCATAAAAAATAGGTTAAAAACAGCGGACGATTTAAAATAATATAATAATATAATAATAATATAATGTAGTCACCAAACCTATAACACTTAATCCTGGTCGTTCTCTATCCCAAATGCCCGTTGAAATAAAACAGTCTTTACTTGTCACCAAAAAGACGGCAAGGAGGGAGCTGATCGCTCCTCACTTGGAAGGGAGTTCCACAGCCTAGGGGCAGCCACCGAAAAGGCCCTATCTCGTGTCTGCGTCGTATGTGCTTGCGAAGGTGTGGGGAACACAAGAAGGGCCTCACCTGAAGATCTCAAATCCCAGACAGGTTCATGTAGGGAGATATGATCTGTCAAATAGCCTGGACCTGAGCCGTATAGGGCTTTGCAGGTCAAAACCAACACTTTGAATTGTGACCGGAAACAAATTGGCAGCCAGTGGAGCTGTTGTAACAGGGGAGTTGTATGGTCCCTGTAACCAGCCCCGGTTAGCACTCTGGCTGCAGCTCTTTGTACCTATTTAAATTTCCGAACAGTCTTCAAAGGCAGCCCCACGTAGAGCACGTTACAGTAGTCTAAGCGGGATGTAACCAAGGCATGCATCACCCTAGTCAGATCAGGCAGCTCCAGGAACGGGCGCAGCTGGCGCACCAGTTTTAATTGAGCAAATGCGCTCCTGGATACAGCAGCAATCTGGGCCTCCAAATTCAAAGCTGAGTCCAGGAGTACACCCAAACTGCGAACCTAAGACTTCAGGGGGATTGCGACCCCATCCAGCACCGGTTGAATCCCTATTCCCTGATCTGCCCTCCAACTGACCAGGAGTACCTCTGTTTTGTCAGGATTTAATCTCAACTTGTTTGCCCTCATCCAGTCCATCATTGATGCCAGACACTGGTTTAGGACCTGTACGGCTTCCTTGGCTTCCAATACAAATCCACCCGTACACTACATTCAAGATCAAAGGCCCTCCTCCAGGTGCCTACTCCAAGGGAAGCTCGGAGGGTGGCAACAAGGGAGAGGGCCTTCTCAGTGGTGGCCCCCAAATTATGGAATGATCATGTTGATGAGGTGCGCCTGGCGCCAACACTGTTATCTCTTCAGCACCAGGTCAAGACTTTCCTCTTCTCCCAGGCATTTTAGCATGTGTTTTTAAATTGTTTTTATATTGTTTTAAATTTTAAAATTGTGTTTTAAATTGTTTTTAAAATATGTGTTTTAAATTGTATATTTGTTTTAATGTTTTTGATTGCTGTAAACCGCCCAGAGAGCTTCGGCTATGGGGCGGTATACAAGTGCAATAAATAAATAAATAAATCACTGGCTAAAGCCCTCCCATCCTAGCCATGAGCACAGCAAAAATCGCTCCCACACATCCACACCCACACATACACTAGTTAGCATGGGGGAGGACCCTCATAGATGCTGTTTACCAATCAACTATGAGGAGGAACAAGATCTTTTTTGTACTTTTGTAACCCTGAAAATGTAGAGTCGATGCACTTCTTGCAAGTGCGTTAATATGCTGCAAAAAAAAAACTCCTTTTGGGGAAAATACTAACTTCAGGAGGCTATTTTCAACAGGAAAATAGTGCTGGGGAAAATGCTGTACCTGCACTGTGGTCAAACTCTATATTGGGAGTAGGGTGGGTGCTCTGCCATATATACTGCTCTAACCAGCACAATCTCACAAGAACTCACTTTGCTCTCTGCTCCCAGTAGGACTTAGTTGGATATCTACCTTTACTTGTATTTTCATTATTATTTTCACTTTTCACTGCAGAGAAGAGAAACTGGATTTGGATTTCAGAAAGTTTCCCAGACACCCAGATATAAAATGTCTAGGCAATTGCATTCATTCTTAGTTTTCAGTTATGGTAACAAGAAACTAAAAAGAAGCCGAAGTTGTGAAAATGTGGAATGGAGCAACAAAATCCTGACCACTAGGTGGCAGCAAACACCCATTTATGCAGTTCTGATGCTCTTTTTGACTGTTCCCTGCTAAGCTTCATATTCAAATTTCAGATTCCTTTCATCCTGTATGTGAAGTTGGATAGGCATATTTTTGTGCAAGCCATGAACTGAATATATATAGATATTCAAGTTCCTTACATAAGACCACTTTGTCCTAATGATAATTACTCGTGTGTGTGTGTGTGTGTGTGTGTGTGTGTGTGTGTGTGTGTGTGTTCCATCATGATCTCAGCTGGGAAATGAAGGGTTAAACCTCCCTGCAAGCTGCAGTGACTGACATCCCTGCCCTATGATGATGATGATGATGTCTTGTTTGACCGTTAGTACAGAAAACGGAGGAAATCCTAGGTGTTTATCATACATGTGTTTTGCTACATGGCATATATGGGGTGAAAAACACATATTGGAAAAAGCTTCATGTTGCATGGAATGACTGGAAGATAAACAGTCGGAATGACTTAACATGGATTTCAGTATATAATGAGTAACCATCACTTAACTGTGTTTAATGCATTTTTGTATGTTATTTTCACTCATATATTCATTTTTATGCACACTTTCCCCTAATATATGCTTTTTTGCAAACATTGGTTGGTTGGTGAACTGCAATACAAATCTGAACAAGTGTGAATTTCTAAGGATGGCTATGTCGATGTTCTCATGATGTTTCGGAAAGTGCAGATTTGATAGATTCAGCTTGAATTGCTCCCCCATCCATAAATGTGGTTACCACATTGTTGTTAACATCATCATCATCATCCTGATCCCTCATCACGTAGATCAGTCCCCTTTCAGAAGATTTTTCACATATATTTATGCATTAGACACAACTTTTTAGCCAAGCTTGGCTCCTACAGCACCTTTTCGCTGAAATCCATCTAAATAATTTTATAATTAAATATATGCTGGTGTGCATGTTTTTAGGGGAAAGAATGAAATCTCTCCTAGTCCCTAGGCTTTGATAATTTATTTGTATCCCACTATGTATAATCTCCAAAGAGTTCAAGGTGGCGTACATGGCTCCCCCTTGTTCCATGTTATCCTCACAATAACTCTGTGAGATAGGCTAGGCTGAGAGACAGTGACTGGCCTGAGGAACTTCATGGCTGGGTGGAGATTACAACCCTGGTCTCTGAAGACCTAGTCCAACACTCCAATCGCTACACCATGCTGGCTGTCCCACTGGTGATCCAGTCCAGATTCTAGGCTCTTTCTTCCAGAGGGTGGAAGAGGAAGGAGCTGCAGGTGGAAGTTCTGCGGGGATGGACTTCAACTCCCATCAGCCTCAGCCAGAGTTATCAGGGAAGATGTGAGATGGAGCCCAACATCTGGAAGGACACAGGTTCCCCATTCCTGCTGCATTTAAAGAGGGCTGAGATCCTTTCCATGTCTATAAGTCTAACACCTGTCTCCTTTCCAGGATCACCAGAAGCAGAATTTTAAAAAAATAAATAATGCAAATATATGCAAATTTGGTGTCTCATCTACTGTTTCCATCTGGAGGGGGCATAGGTTCTTGGGCCATAGGGTGAGAGGGGTTCTCAGGAAAGCTTATCTATTAAATATATGAGTCAGGATATGACAAAATTGATTTGAAAGCTCTTTTGGAGGAGTCACACCCTCAGCTCACCATGAAGGGGTATTTCTCCACTTTTACGTTCAGTTCTCCCAATTTCCAAATCTGTTTGCAATTTTTTTTAAAAAAAAAAAGTCCTCATGAAGATGCAGTGGTTATTTTTCCTTAAAATACTCACTTTTGTATGTAGTTTTGCTTAATACACGCATCTCTGCAAAACATGTTTTCCCTAGTGTAATCCATTTCTGTATGTTATTTTCCCTAACATGGACATTCTTATGTACACTTTGCCCTTGCTTATTTTTGTACACATTATTTGGCTGGTGAACTGCATTGCAAAATTCAGGAAAGTGCTGATTTTGAAGGATGGCTAGGTTCCAAAGCATATAGTGTATCACTTTGGAAAGTGTGACTTCAGTAGGTTCGTCTTTAAAAGTGGACTGAATCAAATTTCTCCCATATCCCTCACATTCTTTCACTGTGTCAAAAATTAACATGAAAAATGACATGCAAATCTGCTCTCGCTCGCTCGCTCGCTCTCCTCCCACCTAACCACCCCATGCATACTTCAGGGTGGAGGAGTGAGTCTAGCTGCTGTCTCTGCATTACATTAAGAAATTCCAACATTGTGCATTTATCTTTTTCCCCCCAGAGGCCCCTGCAGCCCCTTCCCTCTCTTTATATCCCCAACTCCACGATTACAGCCTGGGAGATTTGGTCAGCCTCGTGTGCTCAGCTCCATCTGAAACAGATGAAATCAAGGAGTTCCAGTATTATGGTGACAGAGTGGGTGTCTCAGCTGTGCCTCGACGTGGCAGCAGCATCTACAAGTACAACATGAGCATCGTGGAACCCAAGAACGTGGGGGACTTCAGATGTTCATACGCACTGCCCCTTTCTGGACGAAAGGTTCTTTCAAAGAGGAGTAACACTGTTACTATTATTGGACCGGGTAATCTTTGGATTTATTTATATACAGCATTGTTATCCTACCCTTTATCCAAAAAGGCTCTCAGGGAGCGACAAAAAAAATCAGTGTTATTCACACAATCCGTCCTCAGGTTTACAATCCAAAAAGACATGGCACACAAGGAAAAAAGGAGTGGGGAGGGAGAAGGTAAAAGCAAGCTCAACCACACATTCTTAAAGCTACAGTTAAGAGCATCAACTCCGTGCAGATGTCAGTGGAGGTTCTGGGTGCCTTGCCTTTGATAAAGAGTGGACTCACCCCTCCACCCCCTCAAGCACTCCCCCCCCCACCCAGATTAGTCCCAGGAACACAGCAGGTGACAGTGTCCAGGCCAGGAGGATATCCCAACTCCTGCCAGGCTGCAACCTAGTCTGAATCTTTTTGCTGCTATTGGGATTATTTTTTTTGTATTTTATTGCTGAATCTTATTAGGAATTATAATAGTGTTTCAATTTATTGTATGTTTATTAAGATGCTTTCTTTAACTTGTTTGACTGCTTCAATTTTGTTTTGTTAACAGTGAATTGTGTAACCTTTTCATGTTGTGAGCCGCCTTGAGCATAGATTACTATGGGAAAGCGGCCTACAAATAAACCATGATGATGATGAGACTTGATAGCAGTTAGAATCCCCACTGGGAGGGGCTAGATAGAGTTACCCTCCACCCTCTCCAATGTAAGTGGCAGGCTTGCCCTCCCTGGAAAACACTCTTCCTGCCCCTGGTCAGATCCAGAAGCAGAGCAGGTAACAATGTCCAGACTAGGAGGATAGGGCAGCTCTTAGGATAGGGCAGTGGTGTCTGGTGCCCATTGGGACTGATGGGATGGAAGGTAGAAGACCAAAAGTAGGTAGAGCCCAAAGCCAATGACAGGTGGAGCCAACTCATTCATGTTTTGCCCCCATCCTCCTCCTTACTGAGTTCTACATGGGGCAACACCGAGATGCAGGAGGAGGAGGAGGAGGAGGAGGAAGCTGACAGCCAGGGCCACCCCCTGGACTGGACACAAATAAGGAGGTGTGCTGGATGAAAGCAGGCAGAGGTTGGTGGGGCAGTGCCCCATTCGCCCTCATTGGACCAGCCTCCATTGACCACATGATTATCTGCCCAGGCATACTGCCTGCATTACTTCTGACAACCGCCTTGGCAATGTTTTGCTTCCACCAGCGATATGCAAACCTTCATCTGCATTTCTTCGGCAGGCCTTGGGGAAAGCAGAGAGCCGGGATGGTGCTAACCTATCTCTCAGTCCAGATTGTTGTGAGATTGCGATTAGATACGAGCAGTAAATCACACAGCGAGATTCTCTGGAAATCACGCTGAGAGAGTCTGCCAGTGTGACTAATAAGCATTGTTAGGGCCAAACCAAGATCTTATCTGATGCTGAATAAGAGCACCTGGCCTACTCAGCGTAATGTGGTGACTTTCCTTAAAATGGATAGCCAGCAATTCTCTTTTCTTTGTATCTGCTTAGGTGCCAGATGGGGACGGATGTTGGGCATCGGCGGGTCTTTCTTCGCCATCAACGGTCTCATCTTCTTTATCTCCCACTTGTGTTTTTAAACCACAAGTAAGTGAGGTACTTTCCATAGAAAATCCTTGCACATTTGAGGATTTCCTTTCTCCCATACCTTAGAATGAATACCTTGGGACAGGTGTGGCCCAAGACATTTTTGTGGTTGAGATAGGAAATGAAATGGTGACACCACCATCCCCTAACCCCCCTACACAGAGAGAGAGAGCTGGCAACACTCATTTATTCCTTAGAAGCATTGAGATTATATCACTGTTGCATGTGCTCCCAAGTCTGGAAATGTCACGTTGACTTACAAGTGTCTGGAACGGTTCCTCCAGAATTCAAGGGCCAGATCGTTGCCTGATATGGACATAGGAAGTAAACAGTGCCAATGTTGTCTCATTTCCAGTGGCTGCCTGTTCATTTCCAGATCCAATTCAAAGTGCAGGCCTTGAGGTTGAAAGCCCTAAACTAGAGGTGGGGAAACTGTTGCCCTGTGAAATATGGCAGGACTCCAACTCCCACCAAGCCCCTGCCAGCATGGCCTATTGTCAGGGATAATGTGGTCCAGTGGCTACGAGTTCCTGATCTCCCACTCTACCCTGGCAGATGATTGTATAAATTGATCCCAATGAAAACCTGTGGGGTACTGTGATATTATGTTAGATATGTGGTGATGGCTCTGAGACTCTTTTAAACTGGATAAGCCAAGGCCTGAACTTAGAACCTTGCTTCATGCAAATCCGGAATGGGGTACCTGTGGCCCTCCAGATGTTGTTGGATTACTATTCCCATCATCCTGGACTATTGGCCATGCTGGCTGGGGGCTGATGGGTGTTGGAGTCCAGCAATATCTATAGGACCACAGGCTATCCATTCCTGATCTAGCCCAAAGTTGTCTTCTCTGATTGACCCCGACTCGCTAGGATCTGTTCCCTATCACCTGCCCCTGACCTGGAGATAGTTGGTGGAGGGTGAACCTGTAGTTTCTGCATAGAAAAGGATTTCGGATCAAGGCTTCTAGGAAGGATAACATCCAAACTAGGTTTTTAACTTCTCTCTCTCTAGTTAGCTCCATGGTATTACAAATTTTCGATCGCGTGTTCTTGATATTTGTCTGAATTGGTCCAATTCCCAAAGCATTCCACAGCAATTTCCATCCCAAATGTCACAGGATTGGGAGTAGAGGGCAGATCTGCTTGGGTTACATCTTTGCTCCTGTGTCATGATCCCAGGAAGACTCTAATTTTCTGCTGTTTTTAAAATCATTTTTCAGGCCTCCAGATGACTAAAGTAGCCACTTAGCCTGGCTGATTACAGCGTACCCTGTCAGCTTGTCTTCAACCAGATTGTCATCTCTTGATTCATTCACCAAATGATCCTGCTTCCCTCCACAAGCCTCATATGAGGGAGAAAAATCTGGACCCTTCTATTAAAACAGCATAAAGAGGGGGCAGAGGAAAAACTGGGTCTGGAACATAACACTTTTGGTTGAGATTATTCTGATTTCTCTGCATTAATGGATTTTCTCACATTATAAAAGGCTAGAAAAAATGCATTTCCTGGTGCAGCAACTGTTTCAGGGGAGGGTGAAATTGATGGCCTTGTGGGGACCCTGTGCCCTGTGAGTAGGGATGTGGGAGGAATTTGAATTTTATGATGCAGTTCTCCAAAAACCAATGTTTACAAAATGGAAAATGGAAAAAAAGGAAATGGACTGCCTTCAAGTCGATTCTGACTTATGGTGACCCTATGAATAGGGTTTTCATGGTAAGCAGCATTCAGAGGTGGTTTACCATTGCCTTTTACAGAAATTCATATATTAGAGAGAAATATATATTAAAATGAATAGATTAATGAAAAATCGCACACAAAATTGATGACATTAGGATAAATGCTTGCAAAATATGTGCATGGGTCAAAAAATGTGTTTTTTAGGAGAAAAGCCCCCTAAAATGATGATGAATTTTCATGAGAAGTTTTTTTTTTAAAAAAAGACTGCAAAAATATGGAGAACTGAATTTAACATTGAAAAAATTAGAAACTGAGAGAACCGGAATTGACAGATCTTTTCATCTCTGCATGGGAGTCTGTCTCAGGAATGGGGAACCTGTGGCCTTCCAGATATTGCTGAATTCCAACTCCAGTTGGCTTCTCTCAGCATGGCCAATGGTCAGGAATGATGGGAGCTGTAATCCAGCAACATCTGGCAGGCCAAAGGTTTTCCGTACCTGCCCTAATATGTGTACCTTTTTTTTTTAATGAAAGAAAAACACAGTTTGTTAGAAGTGGCATTCCTAATCCATTGAAAATCTCTTGGGGCAGGGACTCATAAAAGCTGAGCTAGGTCCCTCTGGCATTTGGGAGAACTGGTTTGGGACACCTGGTATTTTTCCTTTTGACACTGTCCTCTCTGTCTTCCTCCCAATCTGACTCACCCCAAGTAGCCTTTGCATTTGTAAATATATTTTGCTAACTCAGTGAACTTGAACAAAATGGTTTTATAGTATTACCAAAAAAAAAATACAAAAAGAAAAACCAGCACGACAGTAGTTTCAGTTAAACTAAATGTTGGGCTTTACTATGGGAAACTAGCATACTCTCCATCGAATGCTTCAGTTTTCTTTTTAATGGATTCTTTCTAAATTGTATATCTGCAGCCTAATAAATACAATTTGTACTCTCCAATCAGAGATACATTCTTGGCTGCCACTGATAATCCACCCTTCAGTCCATTACTGCTGCAATGTCTGTGAAAGTACCAGCCCCAGCCTTCAAGAGGTCTTTTGTATCTTTAAAAGTTGGGCAGGGGGAAGGGAGAATTCCACCTTGTGGTTTTTCCCATTACAGTGTTGCAAGAACACCTGCACATGGCTGACTTTCTCTTCTCCTAAATATACAGGATCAGTCGCAGGCCATGAACCTGGCAACCCTACTCAGAGTGCAGCATGTCTGCTCTGTCTAAGTTCCTAGGCCAGGATACATGACACAGCATCTTTCTGGGGGGGTGTTCTGTCCCAAGAATGTGGTCTTGAGTTGTCAGCAAGTTGTTTTGTTTTGTCTTGTTAAAACAAATGGCCATCTTGTATTTAAGGTAAGACAGAAATCCTTGAAATTTGCTGGCTCTACCAAAAATTGTCAAATGCAGATAACACACATACACTTCTGCAAGTGACTTACGGCCCCACTAAAGCAGGGGGTAGGGGGTGGGAGGGAAATTTTGGCCCAGCTTGACTTTCGCCTGCAATACACAGATGTGATACCAACAGCTTTCGGTCTGTTGCAATCCTTAACGATAACATCATCACCTCCCTGGGTGTGTACTGCTGCCCCCATTTTGCTGAAGGGTCTGGGGTCCTCCTTTACAAAAGACAAAACCACAGTGACCTAGGTCCAACCCTTTTCCTCAGAGAGGGAGGAATCCAATATTCTGCTCAGGGCCAGATTATCCATTAGGCTTAGTAGGCTGAAGCCTAGGGGCCCGGAGCTCTTGGGGGCCCGTGCAAGAGCTTCTGAACCGTCCGCCATCCCCCCGCTTCACTTACCTTTTTCTCCACTGTTTTTTGCGGTTTGCCATCAATCAAGATGGCGGCCAAGGTTTCCCTAAGGGGCTGAAGCCTCTGCCGCCATCTTGGTTGATGACACGTATGCATGCTACATGCGCGCATTGCTGCCATCAACCAAGATGGCGGCAGAGGCTTCAGCCCCTTAGGGAAACTTCAGCTGCCATCTTGACTGATGGCAAACCCAGCCGCAAGAAAAGCGGAAAGGTAGGTGAAGCGGGGGGATGCGATGGGATGGGACAGGATGGGACAACAGGGCAGGTGGCTCAGAAGCTCCTATCCTGCAATCCCTCCTGCGGCTGTTTCTGCAGATCTGCTAAGAGGAGAAGGGGCCCCCAAACACCAATCAGCCTAGGGGCCCTCCTCAGCTTAATCCAGCCTTGATTCTGCTCAGCCAAAACTGCCCATCAGGATGGCATACCTTGAAGGGGGGGAAGTTGGTGGATGTATCAGTGTGCCTTACCAGAGAAAAGACTGGGCAGGATGAACCTGAATGCACCCATTTGATGTCAGTCTCGGTGATCCTTTAGTTGTCATGCTAATGGGCCAACTCAGACTCCTTTTCTGAGACTGGAATAGACACTGACACTGGAACCAGCCATGTCTCAATAGGGTGACTAGAGCAATGATGAAGCAGAAAAAAATCCCCTTCCAAGGTCATGCCTCACAGTCATCCCTTGGATTTCATTAATACAAATATTGCATAACAAATGGGGCAGGGTGCAATCAATCTTAATTGGAGGTGGTGGGGGCGGCAGTCCTCTTCCACATACATTGCCTCCTTAAAAGTAGAATTCATGCTGGAGAGTTTGATCAATGGTTGATGAGGCTTGGAAGGTAAATGAATTTATTTAGAAAATGTATAACCTGCTTAATCGAAAAGCTCTCCAAGCTATGTAGGGATGGGCAAGAAATTCTATTCAGTTTACATTTCAAGCTGAATTTATCAAATCTTCACTTTACGAAACAATATGAGATCCAAAACACAGCCATCCTTCACATTTCACATTTATGCAACGTTTGCCCTGCCGTTCGTCAACCAAACAATGTTTACAAAAATGCATATGTTAGGGGAGAGTGTGAATTAAAATGAGTGTGTGAGTGAAAATAACATGCAAACATGCATGAAATGATGAGGAACTGCTTGCAAAAATGTGTTTATTGGGATAAATTTGCATTAAAATGCTGTAGAATTTTCAAGAGGATTTTTTTTTTAAATGCAAATTGCTGCAGAAATGTGGAGAACTGAATTTAAGATTGGAAAAATGGCAAACTGAGAGAACCGAAATGGACAGATTTGCCCATCCCTTTCTCTGACTACCAGATCTGGGGAAAATAACAGAGGGTGGCTATCCTCTTTGTGCCTGGCTTATGAGCACTGCAGAGGTTTCTGGCTGTCCACTCTTGGGAACAGGATACTGAACTAAATGCACCTTTGATATGCTGAACAGCAGCACAGTTCTCCTGAGCTCCAGCATTCAGCTGAAGTCCTCCTGTTTTGCTGCTCCATTTGTGAGTGAAGAAATGGAAGAGGGGTGTTTGGACAATTTTTCAGGGCTGTGGGTAAACTGGGGGCACAAACATACCACAGGCAGTGCAATACCCCTCTTGGTGGCTGATAACTACTGACTACTATTTTTCTTCCAGAATGCACCCTGGATGTTATACTAGCATGGTTGAAGGGCAGTAGCTCAATGGCAGAACATCCACGTTGCATGCAGAAGGTCCGGGGTTCAATCATCGGCATTTCCAGGTAGGGCTGGAAAAGTCACCCTGCCTGAAATCCTGGAGAGATGCTGCCAGTCAGTGCTGACAATACTGAGCTAGATGGACCTGTGATCTGACTTGGTATAAGGCTGCTTCTTTATTGGTTTCTGTGTGCAGAGGGGGGTTCTAGGCAGCCGTCGAAGGAGGCCACGACGTTTTTTCAAAATGCCACTCTGTGCAATGCCGCCTCAAGACGGTTGCCACCACCACTCCAAAAGAAGCATCAAAGCAAGGTGGAAAAGGGTTGGGTGGTTTCACACACACACACACACACACACCTCTCTTTCATTCCAGAAACCCACCTGAATTCAAACTGAAACTCCCAAAATATCAAACGTTGGGACTAGCATTACTGCTGCCACATTTTCCCCTGCTGAACAAGGCTCAGTTCCTTTCACTAGTCATTTCAGGAAGAAATTCAAGAGGTGTAGCTTTCAGCCCCAGCATGGGGCTTTCCCAACAGGTTACGGTTTCTCTGTATGGGAAAGGCTCTTTGCCTATACTCCTCTTCCATTTATTTTTCTGTTTTGCAAACATCTGAGCACAGTCAGTTCCTGAGCCTAAGACCACCTGGCTCAATTAAACCCTTTGGACGCTTCCACAGCAGAGGGGGAGGGAGGACTTCCACCCAGCCACTTTTAGCCCCAGCCTGTTTCATCTTAGAAACCAACCCCTCAGGGTAGGCCAAGTCCTGAGTGGCAAACAAAATGACCCCTTGCTTTTATTTTAAGTGGGGAATGTGCCATAGTAGCTCAGTGACAGAGCATCTGCTTTGCATTCAGAAGGTTCCGGGTTCAATCCCCGGCATCTCCGGGTACAGCTGGGAATATCCCCTGCCTGAAATCCTGGCCACTGCCAGTCAGTGTAGACAGCACTGAGCTGGATGAATCACTGGTCTGACTCGGTATAAGGCAGCTTAGGGGGAGACATGACGCAGCTGAATTAAAAGACGAAGCCATTCTAGGCCAGTTCTGCTGTTACTCCTCGCAAGGAAAACAAACACACACTAGCAAGATGAGCCCCGTTGCTCAACACCAAGGTTTTCTTCCTCGAGGGATGGAGTTGGTGAGTCCTCCTCCTTGGGGCTTGTTGGGTCCTGTTATCAGCCCTCTGCAGCCAGCCTCCTGTGGTCTAGCCTCTTCCTTTTTAAGCAATGTCCATGCAGATTTCTCTGAATGAAAGGATGAGACGAGGAGAAAAGGATGTCAAAGGAGCCAGAAAGCGAGAAGAGAGAAGAAACAGGGTCCTCTTGGCATGGAGATCTTTGGGCGTGTCCTTCTTCAACCCCAGCAGGTCCCAACTTGGGGAAGCCAGGGCATGTGAGTGAGTGTGTACACAGAAGACAAGCCCCACTGCCACTCCCTCCTCTTCCATTGCTCAACCTCATTCCAGCAAAGCAGCTTCCAGTCTGGACGTGCAAAGAGGCTCTGGAAGAAGGCGATAATTCCCTTCCCGGGGAAAGGATGTGAAGGAAGGACGGAGGCAGGCCAAGCAGGAGAAGCTTTCCTTGGCTCGAACAAGAGACAGCTCACCCATGTAAGTCATGATGGGTTATGGTCAGAAAGCAGCAGCATAAGCAGATCTATAAGGCCAGGTTGCCAAAGTCCAGGCTGAAGGTACGAGGGAAGATGAGGTGGGTAGAAAGTAGCCCAGATCCAAGGTAGCCTAGAATCAAGTTTGATGGTTTGGAAATGGGTGAGTTAGCAGCAGAAAAAGTATAAGATGGACCCCAGGTATCCCAAGAAAAAAATAAAACCAAAATTCTTTCTTTCTTTCTTTCTTTCTTTCTTTCTTTCTTTCTTTCTTTCTTTCTTTCTTTCTTTCTTTCTTTCTTTCTTTCTTTCTTTCTTTTTTCACAAAACAAATTATTTGGCACTGTTGTTGCCTATTTTGCATCGTTGTTGCCATAATTGGGTTGTATTCAACTAACTTCTGTTCAGAGTAGACACACTGAAATGAATGGACCTAAGTTAGTCATTGCCGTTAATTTCAGTAGGTCTACTCTGAGTAAAAGTTAGTTGAACACACTGTTTTTATTGTTGTTCTTGCTGCTCCTGCTCCTGCTGCTGCTTATTTTGCATTATTGCTGCATTATAGTGGTAGTGACAATGATGGTGGTGATGGTGTTGGTGGTGATTGATGATGATGATGATGATGATTTCAGTTGCCATCGGGTTGAGATAGATGATTTCTATGAGTCCTCGCCCAGCCTCTGATTTGGAACACTGCACCTGGAGGTGGGCTCTGCATCTAAGAAACGTGCTTTGCTGGTCAGATGAGTCTTCTCTGTTAATCTAATAGAGTGGCTAGGTGGATGAATGGGTCTATCAAGTGCCCATTAACTGGGCCAGGGAGATCCTATTGCTACTGAAATTCTTCAGGAGAGCCCCCCTCCCGGGGGTGAAAGAAAGGCTTGTGATTTTAGCTAGTCAGAGGAAAGGCTGGGAACTGGAGACACTCAGAGAAGCTGGCTCCCTGCATCATGGCTTTAGGATGCCTCCTATAAGCCTGATGGAAAAGCAAGATCTATTGGACTGCTGATGCTTTGAACCCCTCCATCTTAAGCTCAGGTTGGAATGTGTGTAAATAAAAACCATATTTCCTAAAAGACACAACAGTCTCCACTGGCCTTCTTTCCACGGAAACCAAACCCTGGGTAAGCACAGGGACCCCCGGAAGTCTCTCACCACTCAGAGATTGGGGTGGCCCACAACAATACATTTAACACAGTATCTTTAAACTGTCATGGCTTCCCCCAAAGAACTCTGGGAATGGTAGTTTGTGAAGAGTGCTGAGAGTTGTTAGGAGGCCCCTTTTCTCCTGACACAGCAACAATTTCAAGAGTTCCCTGGGAAGAGGAATTGACTTCTAATGCACTCAGAACTGGAGTTCTGTGAGGGGAATAGGGGGTCTCTCTCAGCCCTACATGGAGATGCCGGGGACTGAACCTGAACTCTGCATGCAAACCAGATGCTCTACCACTGAACTACGGCCCTTCCCCAAATGTGGTGATGATGGGCCACTACCTCAGACGGCATTAAAAGGGGATTAGGCACATTCATGGAGGATAGGTCTATCCATGGGTAAATGGAGCTTTCATTGTCAGTGGCAGCATGCCCTCGAATGCCAGTCCCTAGGATCCAGCAGTGAGGGAGGGCTGGTGCCTTCCTGCCCTGCTTGATGACTTTGAAAAAGCACCTGATTGGCCACTGTGGGAAGAGGGATGCTGGACTACAGGGTCCTTTGATCTCATCCTTCTTCTGCTCCCAGGTAGTGTGTGCAGGACCAGCTCCAAAGGGTGGCTAGGTGTGGCCCTGGCCGAGAGCTGAGGAGCCCCTCCACTCCCCTTCCGTGATCCACAGAGCTTCCGAGCTGCCCGCCATCCCCTCACTCCACCTACCTTTCTCTGCTGACTCTTTTTGCAGCTATGCACAGTGTGCTCACAGCGCCACCATTAACCAAGATGGTGGCCAAGGTTTCCCTAAGGTACTGATAATAATAATAATAATAATAATAATAATAATAATAATAATAATAATAATAATAATAAAACTTTATTTTTACCCCGCTTTTTTCCAATAGGACTCAGAGCGGCTTACAACTAAAAACAACATCGTTAAAACATACAGAATATATTATTAAAAAAGAATTAAACTATAAGGGAAAGTTAAAAACTACAAGATATAGGTTAAAACAGCGAACAATTTAAAATAATAAAACCATATAATATGATCACCAAGCCTATAAGACATTAATCCTGGTCGTTCTCTGTCCCAAATGCCCGCTGAAATAAAACAGTCTTTACTTGTCGCCGAAAAGACGGCAAGGAGGGAGCTGATTGTACCTCACTCGGGAGGGAGTTCCACAACCTAGGGGCGACCACCGAAAAGGCCCTATCTCGTGTCCGCGTCAAATATGCTTGCGAAGGTGTAGGGAGCACAAGAAGGGCCTCATCTAAAGATCTCAAGTCCCGGGCAGGTTCATGTAGGGAGATACGATCTGTCAAATAGTCTGGACCTGAGCCGTATAGGGCTTTGTAGGTCAAAACCAGCACTCTGAATTGTGACCGGAAGACCGGAAACAAATTGGCAGCCAGTGGAGCTGTTGTAACAGGGCAGTTGTATGGTCCCTGTAACCAGCTCCAGTTAGTACTCTGGCTGCAGCTCTTTGTACCAATTTAAGTTTCCAAACAGTCTTCAGAGGCAGCCCCACGTAGAGCACGTTACAATAGTCTAAACGGGATGTAACCAAGGCATGCATCACCCTGGTCAGATCAGGTAGGTCCAGGAACGGGCGCAGCTGGCGCACCAGTTTTATTTGGGCAAATGCGCTCCTGGATACTGCAGCAATCTGGGCCTCCAAATTCAAAGCTGAGTCCAGGAGTACACCCAAACTGCGAACCTGAGACTTCAGGGGGAGTGCGACCCCATCCAGTACTGGTTGAACCCCTATTCCCTGATCCACCCTCCGACTGACCAGGAGTACCTCTGTTTTGTCAGGATTTAATCTCAACTTGTTTACCCTCATCCAGTCCATCACTGATGCCAGGCACTGGTTTAGGGTCTGTACGGCTTCCTTGGCTTCAGGTGGAAAAGAGAAATAGAGTTGAGTGTCATCAGCATACTGATGGCACCGAACACCAAAACCCCGGACAACCTCTCCCAGCGGTTTCATGTAGATGTTAAATAACATGGGGGACAAAACGGAACCCTGAGGGACCCCATAGGTCAATGGCCAAGGGGTCGAGCAGGAGTCCCCCAGTACCACCTTCTGGGTTCGATCCTCCAGGAAGGATTGGAGCCACTGTAAAACAGTGCCCACAAGTCCCATCTCAGCAAGGTGGCCCAGAAGGATACCATGATCGATGGTATCGAAAGCCGCTGAGAGGTCTAGTAGAACCAGCAGAGACACACTCCTCCCATCCAGTCCTCTGTGTAGGTCATCCACCAAGGCGACCAAAGCCGTCTCTGTCCCATAGCCAGGTCTGAAACCAGATTGAAATGGATCTAGATAATCCGTATCATCCAGGAATCTCTGGAGTTGGGCGACCACCACACGTTCTATTATCTTGCTTAAAAATTGAATATTGGAGACTGGCCGGTAGTTACCCAATAAACAGGGATCAAGGGAGGGCTTTTTCAGCAGTGGTCTTATAACTGCCTCCTTTAAGCATGATGCCCCTGCCACCATCTTGGTTGATGGCAGAGATGCACGTGCGTAGCACACATGAGTGCCATCAATCAGGATGGTGGCGGAGGCTTCAGCCCCTTGGGGAAACCTTGGCCACCATCTTGGTTAATGGTAGTGCTGTGCATGCAGCCCACATAGCCACAAAAGACAGGACACAGGTAGGTGGGGCATGCATGTGGCTGAGTGTGCATGTGTGGGGCCCGGGCCAAGCTGGTGCCCAAGGGCCCCGGCATGCCTGGGGCCGGCCCTGAGTACATGACCAAGAAACGGTATCATGGACAGTCATGGAGATGAAAGGGGGTTGCTTTACCCTCGGGGAAGCCATTATGTTGAATGGGACAAAGAGGAGGAAACGCAAGAGTAGGAAACAGCTGGGAAGGATGGAGCAAAGGGGAGAGATGAGTAGGAGGGATTGAGTGCAATCAGTCCTCTCTTACCTCCCCATATCAACCTCCCCTGCCTGTGAAAGTTCATTGGCAATTGCCTAGAGCACTGTTCTTCATGCTTGGGTCCCCAGATGTTGTTGGACTACAACTCCCATCAACCCCAGCCAGCTTAGCCAATAGCCAAGAATGACTGGAGTTGTAGTCCAACAACATCTTCTTTTTGGAGTAGTCCAGGGCACTGCACAATGTGAAAAAATACAATCAACAATTAAAACTTCTAAAAGTTACAACACATAAGTAAATAGAGAGGTCCCAGCCCCAGTGGGCTTACAGTGTTAAGGTCCCATCTGCATGATACATTAAAAAACAGTATCATACCATCTTAAACAGCCATGGCGTCCACCAAAAAATCCTGGGGACTGTAGTTTGTTAATAATAGAGCTGTGATCCCAATTTCCCTTACTCAATGACATTTCCCAGAGTTTCCAGGGAAGAGGGATCGATTGTTAAACCACTCTGAAAGTTGTAGCTCGGGGGGGGGGAGAATAGGGGAGTCTCCTAACAACTCTCAGCACCCTTGTAACAAACTACAGTTCCCAGGATTCTTTGTAGGAAGCCATGACTGTTTACAGTGGTATGGTACTGCTTTAAATGTATTGTGCAGATGGGGTCTTGTTTCAACAAGTGCAATAGTTAACAGAGGAATAGCTAGAAAGGGAGATGCATAGAAATCACAAGATGAATATGAGAAAACTGCATTCTAATTTTCCCCAGCCAATGGGACTGGGAGGGTTGACAGGGTTAAGGCAGAGTTCAGTACCTTTTGTCTTAAGGTTCTCCTCTCCCTCCTTCCTGACAGGGAGTCCCGAGGCCCTCTGTCCAATGGCATCACCAACAATTGCACCCACATCTCCGGAAACAACACCCTCCTGTCTTCCCCCACCTCAAGTGTAGCTGGCATCGTCTTCCTACTGCTGGCCGCCCTCGTCGGGCTGCCCGGGAACCTCTTCGTCATTTGGAGCATCCTTTGGAAGATGAAGCCAAGCCACCGCTCGGTCACCTGTCTTCTGGTCCTTAATTTGGCAGTGGCCGACGGGGTAGTGCTGCTCCTCACACCTTTCTTCATCCTCTTTCTCACCTTCAAGAAGTGGCTGTTTGGCGTGGCCATTTGCAAAGGGGTCTACTACCTGTGCTGCATCAACATGTTTGCCAGCATCTTCATCATCACCCTCATGAGTGTGGACCGGTGCCTGGCGGTCAACCAGCCCTACTTCTCCCAAGCCATTCGCAAGAAGCACTTGGTAATCAAGATCCTGGCAGGGATTTGGCTGGCAGCCATTTTGTTATCCATCCCAGCCTTCCTTTTCCGTCAAGTGCTCAAGGATCCCTCGGGGAGCTTTGAAATCTGTGAGCCCTGCCACCCCAGGCCGAGCCTGACCATCTTCCACTTCACCTTGGAAACGGTGGTGGCCTTCATGATACCCTTCACTGTCATTGTTGGGTGCTACTCTGCCATTTTGATTCGCCTCAGGGGAGTGAGGAGGAGACAGGGAGCTCGGACTGAAAAGCTCATTGTTGCCATTGTCATCTGCTTCGCTGTCCTCTGGGTGCCCTACCATATTGTCAACGTGCTGCAGGTGGCTTCCAACATGGCGTCAGGGAGAACGGCAGAGCGGCTGGGGGAGGCCTGGAAGAACGGGCGAGCGGGTGCCACAGCCTTAGCGTTCCTGAGCAGTAGCATCAACCCTGTGCTTTATGTCTTCGCAGCTGGGAACCTCATCAAGACCTCGGGGGCCAACTTCATCGCCCAGTTCTTTGAGGGGGCCTCTGATGGGCTCGGGAGGAAGTCTCAATCCCAGAAAAACCTGGCCAAAGAACTGGTGGTTGTGGCGGGAGCCGCTCTGAGCATGGACCAGCAGCCCCTGGGAAATTGCGACGGGGTCGAGAAGGACACAGAGGGTAGGCCAGGTCTTGATGGCACAAGAGAGCATCCCCTGATATAGATGCTCCTAGACTGAATCATGGCAACTTTTGAGACAGGACGAAATGTCTGCCTTTTGCTGAGTCAGTCCGCTTAGCTCAGTACTGTAATGTTTACACTGCCTGGCAATGGCTTTCTGGGATCTAACACCCAGATCGTTCCCCGCCCGGCCTGGAGGTGCTTATTGGGATGAAACCTGGGACCTTTTTCATACCAAGCCTGTATACTCGACTGCTGAGCCACACCCCGTCTCCATCTGCTAGGCATGCCTGCCTACCTTTTCTAGTTTCATATGAAAATGTAGCTTCTAGAAAGCTCACTGAGAACATGTCTACACTACAAAGCTGTTAAATTACTTCCATAGCTATTGTTCCTCCACCCTCAGTCAGGTTTAATCTCATGCTTGGTGCACTAAGCTTAGGGTATTTAAAAAAAAACCTCTGATTTCAAGGCCAGATGTGGAATGCAAGGGTGGCTTTGAACATGTACAGAGTGCCACCTCCACACTAAATAATTTACACATGAGGGATTAGAGATGAGGACCCTCTACATCTCTCACCCCAGAAGAGTTCTGGGGATGATAGCATAGAAATGGAAAGAAGGAAGATCTAGAACAGCTTGTAGATCCCAGGGTGATTTGAAGTAGATCAATAAGGATTCCTGACTCCCAGCTATTTAACAATAGAGACAACTTTTTTTAATTACAAATTACTATTTCAACAATTACTGTACTGCTTCCCTCCGTGGTTCCTAAGCAATGTTCAACGAGGTTACAAAATATACAATCAGTTAAAATTAACCATAACACCAGAAAAACTTATTCAAAATGCCTTCTGAAACAAAACAGTCTTCACGAAGTGCCTGAAGTTCAACAGGGAGAGTGCCTGTCTGATCTCAGCCAGGAGGGCGTTCCACAGAATTGGGCCCACAATATTGAATCCACGCCTCCTGGTGGATGCATGCCATCCATCTGAGCCATGGGAGAATCACCAACGGTGACTCCCCTGAAGATCTCAGCGGTTGTATACAAGGTATTAATTTACAAGGCCCTTGGAAGCTGGAGGTATCCTGGACCCAGTTTGCTAAGGGCCTTGTAAATTAATACAAGAATCATGAACATGGCCCAGTAGCAAACAGGCAGCCAGTGTAAGCTTTTAAGTTTTGTGTTGGTGGTAGTCTGTCCCCACCAACAGTCTGGCCATAGCATTTTGCACCAGCTGGAGCTCCTGGACAGAGCCCAACAGTAGCTGAAATGCTCAGTTAGGCTGCTGAAGTGAAGAATGCTTGGGTTGGGTGAAGAACCAAGAATGGACATGTGTGGCGGCAAACTGTGAGCTCACTTCTGTTGCTGAGAACAAATTCCTTGGCGGAGATGAACTCAGAGATTCCTTTATTCTGCTCTCTTGATAAGCCTTTGTTCTGTGCTTGGCTCCAGCTGTCATTCTTTGGGGCTCCACGGGATAGGGGGCAAAGGAGACCCCACAAGTCTGAGGTCTGCCATAGTGTGAAAGAGGCCAGTACTAGCGTCTAATCAGTATCTCAATCCAACCCTTCCACTCCCAGCGACTTTGGGGACACTACAAGACTCATGACGGATTGATGCATTTCAGTCTGGAACCCAGGAAAATGAAAGCAAGCAAGTAATGAATGAAAAAATGCCAAGGGTGGTGTTAGAGACTGTGTTTTTAAATCTCCATGGTAATTTATGTTTTTTGTATCTGTAAAGTTTTCCTCCTCTCTTTCTTGATAAGCTAAAATGGACTGGGGTGTGCCAGCAAAGAACGCCATCTGCAGATCCACTCAGCCAAAACCCGCATAGCATTCCTTCATAATCTGACTGCAGCACTAGTGCCCATTTCTGGAAGTTAAGAGCACATGAATCTGCTCTTCTTTTCTGAAGGCAGCAGGATCCAGTAGGGGCTAGACACAGGCACACACACATCCACATCCTTCTATTTCCAGTGTTCTCGCTCTGCATGCTGATGCTTATGTAGCCAAAATAACACTACCCACACCTAAGAAGCAGCTACTGTTAACAGGCCTGAGGGAATCCCAAGGATTGCAGAAGGACAAACAACTTTCAGGGGGTAAGGCCCAAGTGGGGGAACCCTAAAGACAGTTCAATGAGGACTAAAGCATGCTCAGTGACCACAGAACGCTGGGTCGTTATTGTAGGGTGCAGTAATCACAGAGGGATACAGTTGGAATCTGAAAGAAGCACTCCATGCTGCAACATTCGTTGCAGTCCTCACTTTTGGAACGTCTGTTCAGCATGTGCTGCTGCCTCCTTTCTATATGCTGAAGAGGACCGCTGGATAGAAGTAATTACGGCCGAAGGTCTGCAGTGCATGAATATGTAGTCCATAGGAATTTGTATTGGGTTGTTTACAGTAATAAACGAATGGTTTCATGTGAAGCATTGGCGCGTGCCCATTTGTTGCTGTTGTTTGAAATGAGAAGTCAGTGAAAATCTCAGGCTTCATAAGCAGAAGGAGACCAAAATTGCGGGAGGGTCAAAAGCCCGGCCCTACCATTAGGCGGAGTGAGGCAGCCACCGCCAGCAGCAGACGCTGGGAAAGTGACAGCAGCAGTGCACTGTGTATGCCACACACCTTGCCCTGTGTCTGCTGCCCTCAGGTGCCCTGTCTTGTTGTCCTGTTGCCAGAGTTAAAATAAGGTTCAGCTGTCAACCTGGTCAGCTTCTGTGTGCCACTCTCAGTCTGCCCCCAGCCAGCCCCCACCTGCCTGCTTTCTTACTCAGTTACAACCAATCCAAAGGGTTGGCACTGCCCTTCACCTTCCTCCTCCTCAGTCTCAGGGATGCCCCTTGCAGAATTCAGCAGGGAGGAAGATGGGGGCAAAACTAGAATCATTTGCCTCAACCTTTCATTGGCTCCGGCTCCACCCATTGTTGATCTCCCAGGTTTCCACTCTGCCAGTCCGAAAGGGCACCAGTCACTACTTATTGGGATCCAGAGCCTTAAGAGACATAGTAGATGTGCTTCCGTTGTCAAGGGATTTTTTTAAAAAAAGAGGGACTCCTTAATGGAGGATACGTCCATCAACATTGCCCATTTTTTTGTTATCAAGATTCATATCCCATCCTTCTACCAAAATATATATCCAAAGCAGTTTAAAACCAAGACTGTACCTCCAGGTAAAGAGGCAGTATATCTGTGAATATCAGGTGCTGGGGCCAGAGATAACTGTTGTTACCAATATAGGTTTTCCAGAGGCATCTGGCGGGCCACTGCAGCTAAAAGAATGCTGGACCTGATAGGCCTTTGGTCTGATTCAGCAGGGGTCAAGGAGCTACCTTACAGTGAGCTGAGGAGTTGCCATATCTGAAGCACTCTCTGCCCCATCAGCTTCTATTCTCCCCCCCCCAATCTCAGGTCCCCCTTGACATTGGCAGGGAACCAGCCCCCTTGACTACTTGTGGAAGGGCCATAGCTTAGTGGCAGAGCCTCTGCATGGCAATCAGAAGGTCCCAGGCTGAACCCTTGGCATCTCTGGGTAGAGGTGGGAGAGACTCCCTGTCTGAAACCCTGCAGAGCTGCTGCTGGTTAGTGCAGACAGCACTAAGCTGGGTGGACGAGTGTGTCTGGCTCAGTTAAAGGCAGTTTTCAAGGCTCCTACTTCAGAGGTCCACAGGAGAGGAGAGGGATGCCTTGGCAAAAAGTGGGTGGAGCCAGCTGGTGATTTCACTAAGGCCCCTGATGCCTTTGCCCTGCCCCAACTCTGAGCCCTGAAATGCAAGCAGTACCTCCATACCTGCCCCAAAGCTGCACACGCGTACACTCAAGATTCATGTGATAATAGGTGGGAATGGGCGAATCTGTCAAGTTCAATTTCTCTTCATTTCTTGTCTTTTTTATTTATTTATTTATCCATTTATCCATTCATTCATTCATTCTATTACATTTATACCCCGCCCTTTTTTTCATCATAGAAATGGCTTACATATGGCTCCCAGGCGGTCTCCCATCCAGGCACTGACCTGACCTGACCCTGCTTAACTTCAGCAGGGTGCTGGCCTCATGTGCCTTCAGACCATAACCTGGGTTTTTCCAGTCTTAAGTTCAGTTTTCCGCATTTCAACATCCATTTGTGATTATTACTTGTATTTCTTTTAAAGTCCTCATGAAAATTCATCCACATTTTGGTGTAAGTTTCTCCTAATATGCACTCTTTTTTTGTTGTTTTTGGAATGGAATTTTCCCTAACGCACACATTTTTTGCAAAGCAATTTTCCCTAATCTAATGCATTTCCATATGGTTCTTTCACTAATATATGCATTTTTAGGAACACTTTTTCTTAATGTATGCATTTTGTACCCATGACTTGGCTAGAGAACTGCACTACACTGGCTGTTTGTTTTGGTCCATATCTCCAGGTAGAGGAACATATAAATTAGGTAAATTTGCTTTTCAGTGTGAACTGAATCAAATTTCCCCATGTATGCATGTGACCATACACACAGACTATGTATGGCTGTGTTCTTCCTCCACTCTTGAAGGCAGCATGCCTCTAAATACCAGTTGCTGGGAATCATAAGTGGGGAGAGTGTTGTTGCACTCAGACCTTGCTTGTGGGCTTCCCAGAATGGACATCTGGTTGGCCACTGTAAGAAAAGGATGCTGGACTAGATGGGCCACTGGCCTGAGCCAGCAGGGCTCATCTTACATTCTTAAAGGCACTCTGATAGATCCTCTCCTCCGTTAGAAGGTCCTGGTGCTCCAAGCATCATCAAACATCTTGGTCCAGCGCCCACAATGAGTCTCCACAATACCCCGGATGTAATGTTGCCCTGTGTTACTGTCAGAAATTATAACGGCATCTAAAATAATCCATCCAGTATAGATCAGAGAACTAGAAAAACATTTGTGTGGGGTCCATAGGAAGAGCTAGTGAGGGACCCTATCGAGGAAACTGGGCCCTCAGCAGCTGCCCTAGAGTGCCAGGTGCTGACACCGGCCCTGGTCCAGAATCTAAAATTACCTAATGAAACCAGTGGCTTTAAGGTAAAAATATAAGGAGATCCAGACATGGTTTTCAGTCAGGGATTTCAAAGGTCTTCTGTAGTTTGGCCCTCAGGTTCTAGTGTAGCTTGAAAGCAGGAGAATTCTCCCAGGAGCCAGCCAAGATGTCCTTGCAACAATGAACTCCCTTGGATAATGACAAGCCCTGGTTTGGAGGACACATTTTTTTCCCAAGGATTGTTAAGCACTGCAACAGGAAATGAGTCAGCCATGAGTCAGCTATTCACTGGCAGAGCTCCGACACAACACCAGGGGGTGCTGTGTAAGCAGCATCATGGGAGATGCATGATTGTACAGCAAATGACAGAGGGATTTCAAGGCTAGGTCATTCCAGGGGGACGAAGTTTCCTCATCTTCATTGCCTAAAGGCCTGTGTGACAAAAAGAGGAATTAAATTCACACCGTTGAAAACAATTTGGGCGGCCTTAAAAAAACTTGAAATGTGGAAAGAGAAAAGTGCAGGGGAAGAGACCAATCACATCACACACAAACACGCACAGAGACATACCTGTGTCCCCTTTTCAGGGCTGCAGCAGAATGAGACAGAGCAGAGAGTGTTATGGCCAAACTGCACATTATGTTAAACACCATGGAGGCTGGTCCATTAGAGCAAATGGGGCACTGCCCCATGAATCTCCATCTGTCCTCAGCCAGCCCCCACCTGCCTCCCTTCTACTTTGCATCCTGTCCAGGAGGTGGCACTGCCTGTCAACTTCCTCCTCCTCCTTCATCTTGTGTTGTCATAGAACCGAGCAGGAGGGAGGTTGGGAGCAAAACTAGAATGCGTTGGCTCTGCTTGTCATTGGCTCTGGTGCCACCTACTGGAGGGCTGTTTGCCTTCCACCCTACCAGTCCCAAGAGGCACCAGCCACCACAGGTTAGGTATGTAGCTGTGCCTTGAAGTGGAGATTTTTTTCTTACATAAATTGCCGGTGTGCCCTCTCCCATTGCCCTACATCCAGATCTACCAAAGGACTTCACATGAGAAGAGCTTTCCTTTTTCTTTTTCATTTGCCCTGCACAGGGGCGGGAGCAATACTGGATCAGGCACACCTTTTCCCCTGAGAGGAGAAAAGCAGCTGGGTGTGTGTGTGTGTGTGTTTAATTGGTCAGATGGCCCATGGGAGAAGGGTTAAGCACTTTTTCAACAATTTTAGACACTCCAAATTACTGGTTTATTTAAATAAAAATAAAAACCAGGTCATCACTTCACATCTAGTATGAACCTTAGTTATGAATTGGTTTAAAACACAAACAAAAATCTGGACTGTGTAGCTGAAGTAGCATGACATTTGGGCCTAAGAGATCGGTTGCAGAGCAGCAGAGTTATTCCATGTCAGACAGAAAAGCAGAGGCGCAGGAAGAGTCTTTGCACCTGCTAGTCCCCTGCCATAGTCAGTTGTGACTATGGTGCGGAGCCGAAAGCAAGGCTGCTCTGCTATCTTCATTTAAGGAGGAGAGGAGGAGGATATTGCTGGGGCAGTCTTTTGCAAGCCTGGTGCCCTTCAGATATTTTGGACTGCAACTCACATCAACCCCAGGCTACAGTGGCGGCTGGTGGCTCCATGTCAGTGGGACAGTGGAATCTGCTCCGGGTTTTAGTCCGGACTTTCAGGGGAAATGGAACCACCAGCTCCCACTGCCAGGCTAGCTGGGGCTGATGTGAGTTGCAGTCCAAAACCTCTGGAGGGCACCAGGCTAGCGAAGCTCTTCTGGTGAGAGGGGGAGAATCAGTGTGGTTAATCAGAGGCCCTCCTGGAGGGTGAAAGGCCCTACCCCCAAGCATGTGTAGGCGCTGGAAACTCCCGGACTCTTTGCACCCCCTCCTGCACTTAAGTAAGAGATCGTTCTGTTTCTTTACTCTTCTGCAATTGACCGCTGGAAGAAATCTGGGTGTTTATTTCCTGCACTCGGTTAGTACTTTTTGCACAACTACTCGCTGGCTGCATTCTTTGTTATCTGACCTCACTGGAATATTTTATCCTATCTTTCTCTGGCTGATATTGTCTGTTTTGTCATGGATGTAACATGTGCTAATGTCAGTATTGTCGGGAAGCGCTGTTTTATTCGGAGCATGTGCTGTTTTGAAATGGACCGATGTCCAGGGCTGAATCAAGACATTTGCCTGCAGGAGGAAGCAGAGGCCAGGTTGGCACTAAGAGTGGGTCCATCTGTTAGTTTCAGTTTCTCTAAGTTCTCATTTTTCCAATCTTGAATTCAGCTCTCCACATTTCAACATCAAACTGTGATTACTATTTTTTTCCAAAGTTGCCAGCATTTTAGTGCAGATTTCCCCTAATATACACAATTTTTACTGGAATTTCTCCCAATATACACATTTTTACAAAGCACTTTTCCCTAATATAATGCATTTTTGCACATTCTTTTCATTAATGTATGCATCTTTATGCACAATTTCCCCTAGTATATGCACCTTTGGTACATATGACTTGGATAGAGGATGTATCGCAAAATCCGGAGAAGGGCCAATGTCAAAAGATGCCCATGTTTCGGCTTGTGTATTGTTTTGGAAAGTTTGAGTTTCCCTCCCCCATCCCTAGTTGGCACCTACCCTCCCCATTCTGCCTACAGAAGCATACCAGGCAGCCCCACGTAGAGCACATTGCTGTAATAATAGGAACATTGGAAGCTGTCTTGTACTGGGTCAGACCATTGGTCCATCTTGCTCAGTGCTGTGTACACTGACTGGCAGCGGCTTTCCAGCATTTCCGGCCAAGTTCTCTTCCAGCTGTATCTGGAGATACCAGCGATTGAACCTAGGACCTTCCGCATGCAAGGCAGATGCTCTGCCTCTGAGCGATGGCCCTGCCCACTCCAATGCTGGTGATAGGACAATAGCCTCTGGGGCACCTGAGGACAGCAAGCCAACTGAGGACGGGGGGTGCAAGGCTGGCTGCCTAGCACACGCATCTCTGTTGCCAACATCTTGCTGCTGCTTTGTGCCCCCTGGCATCTGCTGCCTGAGGTGGCCACCGCACTCTGCCTAAGCCACCCTGTGTGCCTTCTGGCTGGGTGCATTCCCTTCTGCGAAACCTTCCGAGGCTAGTTGTGGGCAGGGTCAGAGGCAAAAGTGGGTGGAGCAATGAAGGCAAATTTGATCTTTCTACAGTAGTCTAGTTTCTACACCACCACCACTCTGTCGTCCATTCAGACAAGCCAGAGGGATCATCAGAATTCACATCCCGGCCAGGCAAAAGCCCTTTGCGGTGCAAAACAGAACTATGGAGTAGGCGTGTGTTCCTGGATTAGACCAATGGCCCATTTTAGTTCACCATCCTGTTCTCATAGTAGCCAACCAGATGCCTATAGGAAGTCTGCAAGCAAGACCAGAGTTCAAGGAAAACTCTGCCCACTTGGGATTCCCAGCAACTGGAATCCAGAGCTGCACTGCCTCTGCCCCTGAAGGCAGAGCATAATCATGTGGCTCGTAGCCCTCCATAGCCTGATCCTCCGTGAATTTGTTTGATCCTCTGCCAAGATGGTGACCATCCTTACAGTGTGTGGAAGCTTCCGAGTCATCTTCAAGGGCGGCCCCACGTAGAGCACATGGCAGTAGTCTAGCTGGGAGGCTGCTAGAACATTGGATCGTTGTGGACAGGCTTTCCCTGTCCAGAAAGAGCCACAGCTGATGAGCCAGCTGAAATGGATGAAACGCACACCATGCAGCTGCGGTCATCTGGTTCTCTCGGGACAAAGCCGTACCTGAGGCTTTGATTGTGAGCTTGCTTTCTTTTCAGGGAGAGCACAACCCCCATGCAAACAAGTCTGGACCCAGTTCCCTGTGCATCTGTACTCAGCCTCCATCCCTTCACTTTACCTTTCCTGCCCAGTTGCTAACCTCATCACCAGCAGGGTTTCCTCCCATCATTTACCCAATTCTTATGAAACTTGACACTTCCTCTGAGGTCCGTGGAAGTGGCTAAGAAAAAAAAAAAGCAAACCACATGCAAGAAACAAATGCGCCTCGAGCCCAACCACCTCCACAAGGGGTGATGCGAATATAGAAACGAGACAAGCCTCGAGGCACAGACGGCTGAATAAGTCAGCACCAGACAGAGAGACCTCAGCACCCAAGAAGATAGGGAGAGTGACTGGACTTCTCCACCATCCCAAGCTGGTGAGTACTTTGGGGAAGGGTCATAGCTCAGTGTTAGAGCATCTGCCTTGCATGCAGAAGGTCCCAGGTTCAATCCCCAGCATCTCCACGTTGGGTTGGAAATGTTCTCTGCCTGAAACCCTGGAGAGCTGCTGCCAGTCAGTGTAGACAATACTCAGGTAGATGGATTAACGGTCTGACTCAGCATAAGGCAGTTTACTGGAATCCTATGATGGGACCGGAACAATGAAAAGGAAGAGGGGGCTTATAGGACATAGTTTCAGCCAGGCAGGCTCACTAGGACGAAATAAGATTTCTCCATGCTAGGCTCAGCTCTGGAAGATGTGAAGTGATAACAAGGATGACAATCCCTCTGAGCAGGTGGGGAGTGCATTTTTATTTATTTATTATTAGATTTTTTTAGCACAGCTTTTCTCCAAGTGTGCAAGGCGGGTGCTGCACCATTGTCTCCTCTCCATTTAACTCCCTACAACAACTCTGTGAGGTAGGTCAGTCTGCTAAGCCTGAGACACAGTGACAAAGCCATGGTCACCCAGTGAACTTCATGGCTGTACAGAGATCTGAACCACTTTCCCACCACAATCCACCATAATGCTTCTTCTTTATCCTTTTCAGGCATGTACATATTATCAAATAAACACACGATTGGGGAGGGGGGGCTGCAGGGCTGAGCATGTTAGCCCCACACCCATTGGTTTCATTGACTGGAAAATCAAAAAGCCATAATTTTAACAAATTAACCCGCTGCTCAATTGATCAGACCAAAACATATCCAACCAAAAATGATTTAAATTTCATGTTTTTATATGTTTTCAATGGCTTAATCTAACACATGACCTGACTAAATATTTGCAGCCTCAATTTTTACCTTTATAGCGGCTTCAATCCTACATGCACCAACCCCAGCAAACAGTCACACTGGACATTTAAAGCTCAAATAAAGCACATAATGTCCCCCAGTTAATCTTGGGGAATGTAGTTTGATAAGGGTGCTGGGAACTGTATCTCTGTAAGGGGTAACTACAATTTCCAGGACTCTTTGAGGGAAGCCATGTGCTTTAAATATGTGGTGTGGATGTAGCCAGCATGTATGTCAGATGCAGCATACAAGCCAAAGATTTAAAGCACATTTAAAGCACATGTCTTCCCACAAAAAAAGTGCTATTAGGGATGCTGAGAACTGTAGCTCTGTGAGGGGTTAGACTCCAGTCCCCAGGATTCTTTGGGGGAAGCCATGTGATTTAAATGTTCTTTAAATGTATGGCATGGATGCAGCCTTGCTGTGCTCAGTTGTGTGATTGCTGTGCTCCTCTTTCTCTCATGGCGTTCGGGGGAACTTGTAGGAAAGCTGGGCCAGCCTCCTGGTCAATGAGGGAAATCAAGATCTAGAACATCCTCGGTGGTCTCTGCTTGAAGATCTCCAGTGAGAGGGAACCATCCCTCTAGGCAACTGGTCTCATTGATGACGAGCTCTTACCGTTAAGATGTTTTCTCATAATCTTCATCCAAAATCTGCCCTCCTGTAACTAACTTTAAGCCCATTGGATCCCACCCCATCCTCTTGCACTGGCAGAAAACACCCTCTCCCATGTGACAGCTCCTCAGGGATTTGAAGAGTATTATTATGTCCTCACTTAGACTTCTTTCCTCCAGGTGAAACATGCCCCGTTCCTTCAGTCTTGTTTTTCATACCACTGGCCATCTTCATTGGCCTCCTCCTCTGAAGCTGTTGCAGTTTGTCTATCTCCTTCTAGTGTTCGTAGAACTGAACACAGTGTCTGTTTGTGCTCATCTACTCTTTTTTATTCTCTCTCTCTCAGACCAATGCTTGGAGATTATTTTGCACCCAGCCAAACTTTAATCCCTATATTCCTAAATGGTTGAAATTACATGCTCCCTTCCCCACACTGAGATGCAAGAAGGAGTCTGTCATTAGTCTGCAGTTGAGGATTCTTTCTTTCTTTCTTTCTTGAAGGCCAGCAGGCTGCACTCTGGGGATACAATTGTTAAAAAATGAAAAGCAGCCTCAACTGGCGGCATGCTGGAGCAACTTATTTTTTTAATGAAAAGCATCCTCAGCAGACTGCACACTCAAGTAACTATTAAAAAAATGAAAATCAGCCTCAGAAGGCTGCACACTGGAACAGGGAAAGGGGAGGAGGGGAGGGGTGCTTTCTGCTTTCTCAGCTGGGCATTATTTCCTTCCCCAGATTCTATGTGCTCAACATTCCTGTCAATGTCACACACACCCCGCAAGAAACAATAGCCTCTCCCCCATGACTTTGAGAAGGACAACAGCTGGAGAGGAAAGGGTCAAGTTCCCCCTACTAACCCTCCATTTTTAATTAAAACTTTCAGAGGCTGCTCTTTATTTTTAAAGAGCAAGATGAAAGTTACCATAGAACTGGCCCTCAATATTATTGCTAGTCCAACCTCTCCTCACCCCAATCCTGACATTTCCATGACATTTATGTATGCATACAGAGATGATCATTGGAAGTATTTCCATGTGTTTAAGGGGAGGGGGCAAAATGTAGGGATGGCAAAGGCTATCTGCACATGCTTCAGTGTACTGTCAATGTCATAGAGGGCCAGCAGGGCTTAGCCTTTTTGAAAACTGGATTCCAGGTCACAGTGACCTTTGGCGGAGGAGGTTCTGTGGGTGGGGGAGGCTGCCTTGAATTTTTGCTTGCGCTGCATGGGGAAACCGCAGGTGCAATGTACAGCCAAGCTGTGCCCACATATTTTTGGGAAAGCACAACGGATGTGACAAAAGCCACAGGACATGGTGTACCTTAACCACAGAGAATTTAGGTGGCCTGAATACTACGCTTTTCCTGCCAACAGCTAGAGATCAGCACTGGCTCCTAAAGCATTGGCACATACGCATCCGAGAAGCAGCATAAGGGGCAGCTCATCCCACTCACATGGACCCCGGGTTCGAATTCTGGCACAAGTGCATGGCATGCACACCCCTTCTCCTGTGCCAGGATTGGGGAACTTCAGGCTTGGGGGCCAACTACAACCCTCCAGGCCTTTCTGTCTGGCCCTTGGGACTCTCCCTAGGCTACACCCTCTTTGAGTGTTCCTTAGCCTGAACTCTGATCATGCCTCTTGCTTGTCTGGGTGGAGGGTAGAGAAAGGTGTGTGTACAGAACTGAAATCTGCATCCATTGCCAACCTTTGCCTCTGACCCCCTCACCCACCATTGGCATGTGGCCGCTGGAAGTAGTTTCCCAAAAGGGAATGCGGCCCTCGGCCTGAAAAGGGTTCCCCACTCCTGTCCTACACTACATCTCATGTAACAGGTATATCAGCCCCCTAATCAGGTAAACCTTACTTATGTATTGGCACCGCAATCCCGTAGGCAGAAAGCCACACTACGGTCCAAACGAGATGCAAGATGATGTGTCTTTTAAAAATGCATCTACTGAGGTTCTACTGTTGATCAGAAGGGAGGGAGCTGCTTAACCATTTCCCCATGAGCCATCTATCTACACCCAGAAAAATCCCCCCCAGATGCTTTTCTCTTCCCAGGGCAAAAAGTACCACTGAACCAATATTTTTGTTCCAACTTTGCAGGGCAAATAAAAAAACAACCACTCTTGAGCTCCTCTCCAAGCAGAAACTTTTCCTCTAAAGTCCCTTGGTAGATTAAGGGGCATGCACCAATGCACCCCATGTGCTCACATGCGCATCCACTTCCCCCTTTTCCTAATCACAAAAAAATTGCCCCACACTCTATGTAAGAACTGCAAGGAAGTTGCTCCATAGGCTTTAAAACAACTAGAAGTCTTTGTCCTTTGAGCTCAAGGCAGCATCAGACGTCACTGTTGTTGATTCAGGGGAAACATCCTCTCTATATTGGGGGGGGGTGTCCTGAAATCCTTTGCTCTACTAGATTTTCAACCTACACTGGATTAGGTGCCATGGGTGGATCTACTGCCTAAACACTTGTGCTCTAAGCTAGGCATGCTACGACGGGAGATGGGGACAAATCAAAATGCCTCATGGAGCAGATGAGTGCCTCATTCGACAGTAGTGCTGTGAGTTAGCTCATTCTATAGCGCTCTGCTGCTAACAGTGCCACCTGCCATTGATGGGGAGCAAAGGACACTGATGGATAATATGAAGCTACAATAAATCTTATGATCTGGGCAGTTCCACGCCATACATTTAAAGTGCATCCAACACATATTTAAAGCACATAACTTTCCCCAAAGAATCCTGGAAACTGTAGTTTTCCCCTTGCAGAGCTGCAAATTCCCAGTACCCTTAAACAAACAACACTTCCCATGATGCTTTGGGGGAAGTCACATGCTTTAAATGTGTGTTGGAAGTGCTTTGAAACTAAAGCTGAGCTCTGACCCCAGGTCTTTTACTTTAAATAGTTTTAAACTTGGTATGGTTTTTTAAAAATTGTATATTTGTTTTTAATGTTTAATGTTTTTAATTTTTGTAAACCGCCCAGCACTTTGGCTATGGGGCGGTATATAAATGTAATAAAATTAGATAGATAGATTAGATAGATAGATTAGATAGATTAGATAGATAGATTAGATAGATAGATAGATAGATAGATAGATAGATAGATAGATAGATAGATAGATAGATCGATCGATCGATCAGTGGCAGAGCATCTGCTTTGCATGAAGAAAGTCCCAGGTGCAATCCCCAGCATCTCCAGGTGGGACTGGGAGGGACCTCTCTCTGAAACCCTAGAGAGCCACTGTCAGTCAGTGTCAACAATACTGAGCTAGATGAACCCATGGTGTGGTTTGATGCAGAGTCCTATGTTGCTAACCAAGACAGCTGCAGTCAGCCTTGCCTTGTCAAAGGACTTGCATCTGGATGCTCCTCAAGTCCAAAATGAGTGTGCTGGAACATCTATAACACACACACACACACACACACACACACACAAAATCCTCCACACTAACATTGGAAATGTCTGCAGGATTTGTTCCCGTGAACATCTTTGCACAGTCATTTCCCCCCTCCTCCCAACTTGCAGAGAAAAAGACAGAAGGATATCAGCAAAGTCTAATGAAGGTTAAGTATTTGGGGCAGTAGGAAGCGGAGAAAGACTGCCTGCCATCATTGGGAATGAGAAGGAATCCTGGGAGTTTTGCTTTGTTTCCCTTCCTTCCTCCCATAGCAGGGGTGGGGGAATGATGTGGCCTTCCAGGTGTTGTTGGACTCCATCTCCCATCACTCTCCAGACAGCACAGCCAGTGGCCAGGGATGATGGGAGTTGTAGTCCAGCAACATCCAGAGAGCCATAAGTTCCCCAATGCCTGTCCTGCAGAGTGCAGCTTGGCTCATTTCCTTAAGTCGTCTGAAATTATTTTGTCTGTGGGCATCTCTCAAGGGTTCCTCTCCTGTGGGTTTTTTGTTTGTTTGTTTTGTTTTTGGTCCACTGAGGTTGTGGTTGTATACGACTGAACTTCATAGGGCAATGGCAAGTTGCAGCCTTAGGCTCCAATCTAACACACACTTACTTAGGAGTAAGTCTCATTGAACCCAATGGAGCTTTCTTCTAAGTAGATACGTATTGGATTTTAGCCTCAGGCATTTTAAGGTAGAGGGGAAAGATAGGACACGTATTGTCTGTAGATGTTTCTCACACTTCTACTTTCCTACCCAGTTCCTCCTCCACTTCCTGATGTCCGACGAGACCATGAGTGCTTCCAATGTAACCCTGAATGCAACCTCTCAAGTAACGGCACTGGCCCCGCTGCCAGGTGCGAAGGTCGGCCTAACAGTGCTCTCACTCGCCTTCATTCTGGGCTTCCCCGGCAATGCCTTTGTGGTGTGGAGCGCAAGCTGCCGTGTCCGCAAGCGGACAGTCACTTGCCTCCTCATCCTCCACCTGGCCATAGCAGACTTGGCAGTGCTGCTCACGGCACCTCTATTCCTGCGGTTTCTAAGTGCCGGGCGTTGGGAACTGGGTGACGCCGTCTGTCGAGCCAGCCATTATATCTGCGGGGTTAGCATGTACTCCAGTGTCTTCCTTATCGCCCTCATGAGCTTGGACCGCTGCTTGGCTGTCTCCAGGCCCTTCGTCTCACAGAAGATCCGCACCAAATATATCATACGGCTTCTGGTTTTGGCTATCTGGGTGGTTGCCATTTTCTTAGCCATCCCGGTACTTGTCTACCGAAAGGTGATTTTGCACGGGAGGCTTTTCTGTACCCTCTATCATCCCACACCCAACCATTTGGTCTTCCACAACCTCTTCGAAACCATCACTGGATTCCTGCTGCCTTTTGTTGCCGTGCTCTACAGCTATGGGACCATTGGCCTACGGCTAAAGGAGACCCGTTTCCGCCGGAAGCGCCGTACGAACCATCTCATTGGCCTCATCGTGGTTGCCTTTGCTCTTTTTTGGGTCCCTTACCACGTGGTGAACCTTTTGGATGTGGCTGCCAAGTGGAGTGGCTCTGAAAATGTCAAAAAGGCTGGGCAGATGGCTAGGCCTACAACAGTTGCTTTCGCCTTTTTCAGCAGCAGTGTCAACCCTATCCTGTACACCTTCAGTGGTAGCTCCTTCATCCGGTCAGCCGGCTTTGGCTTCATGGCCAAACTCTTTGAAGGAACAGCCTCAGAAATGTCCACCATCAAGCGTGGTACCAGCCGAGACCAGCAACTTCAAGGATCAGCCAAGTTGCCACCCTTAAATAATGAGAGTCCTGAGTTTTTGACCACATCAACTACCCCAATGGATAATGGAACACCTCAAGAACTTGAAGATGTTTCTAAGCCTCTCAAGTCACCTTGAAAGCATACTGTAGAGTGATGTGGATTCTGTTCACTTTTGAATGGATTGTCAGCCCCATATGGTTGTCAGCACACATTTTCATATGGTGTGCTAGAAATGGCCTCTCTCTACATCTGTCTTTCACTTGTCCCTTGCTGAGATAGGCAGATCCTGTTTATCTGTATTCTGCAACATAAATCAAAGGTTTGGTTTGGAATGTGGGGACCCTAGCTGTCACATTCTTTGGTTGCCCTCACAGAAACCACTCACCCTAAGACCTAGGAAGCCAGCTTTCTGGAAACGTCGCAAGCCCAACAACTGAGAACTATGAAGCTCTTGCTGAAAATGCATTACAGAAATTACAAATGACTTTTTGATTATTCATTACCAACACATAGGCATCATAACTGGCCACTGGGCATTGTTTGGTTGAAACACAGGGTCTGTAGGTATCAGATGAGAGGGCACTGAGCATGTAGAGAGTCTCATTTCCTCATTACCCAACCGAAACATATAGGTTCCCTGCAAGAGTTCTCTGTTGCTTACCAGGATGGAGCAGGAGGCAACTGGGAGGTTTACAATGTCCTGACCTCCCCACTGCCTCTCCCTTTTCCTTCCAGTAAGCAACAGCAACCAACCTGCCTGGAAGCTAGCATAGTTTTGCCCCGGTGAACCAGTTCTGCTTCCTGCATTTACAGGCAAACCTAGCCAAGGATATCAGAAGGTTTTCAGGAAGTGCAGGCATCTGGGAAGGCAGTAGAAGGCAGATCACCAAAGAGAGGATTTGCAGACTGCAAGGGAGGGCACTCACAAACATCCCTCGGCCACCTTGAAAATAGGGATCGACAGAACAATCCATTTCTGGCCTATGCCAATTTTGCATGTGTCAATTCAGAAGTCCATGCCATCCTGTTTCCATCTGAATCTACTCTTTTTTTTAGAAAAAAATAACTGTACAAAAATTCATATTCAAATACACACTTCAATAGTATTTTATCACAAAATTGAAATGCATATTTTATCACAATGTACACACTTCCAAACATATTTTGTAATAAAATACAAATTTTAAAATGTATTTTGTTGCACTTTTTGAGCCAAGTGCTGCACCACAAAATTCAGAGAAGTGTAAAATTTGGAGAATTGCAAAATATGAAGAATAATTCCATTCTGATCCATGTATAAACCTTGAGGTGCAAATTAGGTCAGTTCACCTTACAAGATTCTTTTCCGTCCCTTCTTGAACAGTATTGTACAAGCAACTACAAATAATACCCCCCATAAGTATTTCACCACAATTCCACCCCACACATTGGTAATTTTTGAATGCACTTCTGAATGATACAAAAAAAAAAAATCATGGAGAGAGATTTTTGGCACAGCATTAGCATTCAGGATGAGACAAAAATGGTCCCAAGAGCATAAGAAGAGCCCTGATGGATCATGCTAGAGGCTCATCTAGTTCAGCCCTCTGTTCTCACAGGGGCCTGTCAGATGCCTCTGGGAAGCCCGCAAGCAAGACTCGAATGCAGCTGCACTCTCTGCACTTATGATTCCCAGCAACTGGTATTCAGAAGCATACTGCCTCTGGCAGCAGGGGTAAAACAGAGCCATCATGGCTAGTAGCCATTTGAGTAGCATCAGAGAAGGCACAGGAAAAAGAAAGTCCTTTCCTCCTCTCATTCAATTTCCCCTTAAACTGCCCCTCTGCTCTTTTTACCTTTGCACGTGCTTCAGACTTGGTTCATTTACCCAGACTTTTTTTAAAAAATTAAAATCGGCTAGTGTGGTGTAGTGGTTAGAGTGTTGAACTACGACCTGGGAGACCAGGGTTCGAATCCCCACACAGCCATGAAGCTCATTGGGCAACCTTGGGACAGGCACTGCCTCTCAGCCTCAGAGGAAGGCAATGGTAAACCCCCCTGAATACCGCTTACCATGAAAACCCTATTCGTAGGGTCACCATAAGTCGGGATTGACTTGAAGGCAGTCCATTTCCATTTTCAGTATCCCTTGTGGCTGATCTCACCAATATGGAAGCCCATAGAGAGAAAATGAACTAGTGGGAGTTCTGAGAGAGAGGAAAAACCGATGGAGGAAAAGTTCAAAAGTCCCTGCTGTCCCACCCAGGGGAGGCTGGTCCATTTGGGCAAATGGGGCACTTGCCCCACTAACCTGCCAGCTAGTCCAAGGGATGGCACTGCCTGGTCAGCCTCCTCCTTCGTGAATCTCAGGGTCGCCCTTGTAGAACTCAGCAGGAGAAGTGTGGGGGGAGGGCAGATAGAATGGCCTGAAGGCACATCGGGCCACCACCTTGCTGAAGAACCTGGTCAGTGTCTGGATGGGAGACTGCCTGGGAGCCACATGTATGCCGCCTTGGGTTCCATGGTGAACCCAAGAAAGAAAGACAGGCGGGGTATAAATGTAACAAATAAATAAATAAATCCGTTGACTCTGTCTATCATTGGCTCCAGCTCAGCTTGTCATTGGCTGTGGCTCCACTGTTGGTCTCCCCCCCTTCTGCCCTACCGGTGGGCTCCAGCCTCCACAGCTGCCATCCCTCCCATTATCATTTCCTTCATTCTGAAGGTGCTTGTCAATGGAGGAGGGCCCATTGAGGACTCAGTGCACTTATCTCCTGTTTAAAATGTACTTTGCCCCCTAGAAGGGGGTGGGTGGGGCAATAATCTAGTATCCCCTTCCCCCCCAAAAAAAAACACACCTCTGTTACTTGTTTCTAGCAAAATTTCCATGTCAATAAAAATATATTCTTTAAGGGTAAAAATTAATAATACGTCATAATTAAAACTCTAACCCAGACCTCTGGGGGTAACATCATACCCTCATGCACTTTTCATTGCAAGATTTACATAGAAGTAGACTTACAATGTAGTCCTATTAGGACATTGACAGCTGCACAGAAGTAAACAATGTCGCAAAATTACCATTTACAGTTTTCTTTCTGTACACACAAACCATGTGGGACAAAAACAAATATTTCAGGAAGACCAACTAAATTTTACATTTTAATCCTGCCAAAGTATTGCGTCGGGGGTAATTCCCACATACACGCACCACAACAAGCCCTGATCCAGACAGATGCCAATTTAAGGTCCCAGATAGTGTTTTCAAAACCAAAACAAACTTGGATTTAAAAAAAAAAACACCTAGAAATCTGTTGGATTTTGTCTTTTTTCTCAGCCAATATTAATGTTTCAGGACAAAAACTGATCCAGGGAAGCAGAATTCTGCTTAGTGGCGGTTGGTGGTTACAGATCAGTGGGGCAATGAAATCCACTGCGGAGTTTAGTCTGAACTTTCAAGGAGCTGTCCAAAGTGCTGGAAGCACCAGCCACTACTGGTTTGACTGACATCCCTGATAAGTTTCAGGGACATTGTACTGTAGTAGCCAAGACTAAAAACAGTTAAGTCCTAGAGAGAGAGAGAGAGAGAGAGAGAGAGAGGGTTATTAATAAACAGAGCTGTATTGTTACAGGAGATGGTGCAAGGGTAAGGCCTTGGATGTGTTCCAGTGTGCATAATTGCAGCAATGAGCTCTGCAGAAGTGCACATGCTGTGTTGACAAATGCCTTCCTTGGACTGAGGTATGTGCACGCTTCAAGGGAACTCCAAGGCTTCCAGAAATATAAAAAACCCTGTAGGGGTGGGAAAACCATAACATGGAGGTGGAAAACGGCAAACAGTCCCATGGGGACTGAGTATGTTTAGTGGCCATGAAATGGCAAGTATTCGTTGGGTGGGAAACTAAAAATGGGGGGGGGAGAATGAAATGGAACATCTTACATGAGGGCGTGGCTGGCTGACTAGCTGGCTGGCTGGAATCCTGAACAGGAACACTCCACCTATTAACATTTTGCCGCAGGTCTGTTTCAGGTGAGAAATAAAAACCAAGGGGGAGGGGCATGGAATGGACTATCTTAGAAGATGGCATGGCTGGCTGGCATCCCGAACAGGAGCACTCCGCTATAGCATTTTGCTGCTGGTCTGTTTCAGGTGAGAAATGAAAACTAAGGGGAAAGGGCACGGAACAGAGTAATTTAGAAAAGGGTGCAGCTGGTTGGTAGCCTGAAGAGGAGCACTCCATTGAGACATTTTGATGTAGGCCCTACTTGGCCCTCCTATTTCCTGGTGTACAGTGCTGATTAGCTAGAACAGGTGAGGTCACTGGCCACTTCCCCCTTTATCCCTGAAGCAGTGTTTCAATGTTTAAAGGGATGATATCTCCATGTGCAATGCAACTAAATGAAGAACCATATGCCACTTTATAGTTTAAGAAACCTTGGTGTGAGGTGGGTTGGGCAGAGACTAGGAAGATGGATGACAGAATCAGCATTCAGTTTGCTGGCCTGAGCTGAGAAGAAGGGGAGAGCTGAGATTAAATGGTGTGAAAAATAAAATAAGATACAGGGACTTGTGATCTTTATGAATGGATATTATGCACTCTTTTTGAGAAGGAGGGTAGTAATCTGTTCTGAAGTGATAAACTGTGGCAGAGGAGGAAAGGGGGTTAAAAAGGAAAAATAATAAACCTATCTACACATGGTCTGAACTAAAGGTGACAACAGCTCCCTTTAGTGTCTTCAAAAGGTAGCTTACCGCAACACCTACCTCAAAGCCCTTTCCAGTCTTCTCCGCTCCACCCCACCCAGCCCCAAATTAAAATTGGAGGCATTTAAAAATATTCTTAAACAGAAGGTTTTAGAATCTGAAAAAGAATTAAAGAGATGCCCCCTCCCATGCTCCTACATGAGTCACACACATGCAGAGTTTCAACAGAGAACCTCCTCTATGTTTGGATATTTCTGCTAGAATTTGCATAACAAGGGACTAGATGTTTCATTCATACTGAGGCATAATCATATTCTCTAGCAGAGGCTGATTGGAAGAAGAGAAGCCCAGTGCAGTCACTCATCCAGAGACAGTGGGCAGCCTCCTGCATAGATTTGTGCTTCTGCTTCACAGCAGCCTTTCATTCAGTGACTTCCCTTAACATTCTTGAGGTTATCCTACAGCACTCTAGGGTGCCCTGGCCCTACATTTTGTGAATTCAATAACAACCTAACTAGATCTCCAGCTTTTTCTTGACCAAGAAATTTCTCCCATACTTTTCACCACTAAATTATGATCACTCTAGCTGGCAGGATCCAAAATTAGCATCCAAAGTATCAGTTTACCTCAGGGCAAAAGTATAGAACTTTGAAAGTGTCTCTTTTTTTAACAAAGCATAACAAAAGCAACAAAAGAAATACTAAAGAGACATCATTTTTTACAAATAAAAATAGATAACACTGTTTATTCCTGCAAGAATTTAAACATGCCAGCTTTGATTCCAAAGGGAACCCTCTTGCATCTCTTCCTCCTTGCAAGCAGAAAGGGAGCAGCTTTTATCCTGGCAAGGCACCTGTACAGGTAGCCTGATGAGTCATCCACTGGATTTTGAAACTGCATCCCACAATCCCTTGCAACCTCACAGAGGATCCTCAGACATGCCTTTGGATTTGTGTGACGCTCTGGTTTTGTCAGAGGGGTTTCAGCCAAGAGGATTCTGGTGTTTTCACCAGAGGCGAGGAACCTTTGTCAGCTTGAGGGCCACACTCCTTCATGGGTAACCTTCTGGGGGCCACATACCAGTGGTGGGTAGGGCCAGAAGCAAAAATGGGTGGAGCAATGGATGAGAATCTTACCCTTGTAGAGTACACTAAATTTCAGCCACAGAAAAGCCAAGAGGTTTCTAAACCCCCATTCCCTAAATCTCTCTTTCTGTCTAAGAAAGCAAGAGGCATTATCACCAATTCAAGGACATAGTCCAGCCAAATAAAAGCACTCAAGGAAGGTGTAGAGCAGGACTAGTGAGAGGTGTGGCCTAAGGAAAGTCCCAAGGGCCAGATGGAGAGGCCAGGAGGACCATATTTGGCTTGTGGACTAGAGGCTTCCCCATCCCTGATTTACACATACTGCATTCAGTGCAACACTTACAGCAACATGCACGATGTGGCACATCTCAAAAACAGTTCACGTTTGGCTCAAAGCGTGATCCGGGTATGGGCTTTTTAACGAGTAAAATGACTGGAGGGTGGAGGTGAGAGTTGAATTATGGTCCTCTGATCTGATTGGCCACCGCAGTATCCCAGGTTTCAGGAAAAAGTTTTTTTGACTCCATTCTCTTGTTAAAAAAATCTTCTGCCAGGGCTTAAGCCTAAAGCCTTGTTCGGCATGCTTCCTTCTCTCTCTCTCCCCCCCCCCCAAAACTGACCCAGGTGAGAATTCACACCATGCACAAAAAGGGGAAAGCAAATCTCCTTCACAACTCTGCCTCCTCCACCATGAGAAGTTTGCTTTTGAACCTTCTAGGGCAGCCTTTCCCAACCAGCGTGCCTCCAGATGTTGTTGGACCACAATTCCCATCTTTCCTGACCATTGGCAATGCTGGCTGAGGCTGATGGGAGTTGTAGTCCAACAACATCTGGAGGCACACTGGTTGGGAAAGGCTGTTCTAGGGACTAGCATGTGACAAGGAGGGCTGTAAACACACCACAATCAGCAAGGAAATGGGAACGGACTGGGCAGGGTGGAAGCTGCCCTAGAAAGAGAAGGAGGAAACAGTGGTTTCTTGCATTGTACACCAAAGGAATCAGATCTCCAACCCACACCCCGGATGCTTCTGATGGGTGCAACATGCAACCAGCTCTATCCCTCACCTATGATGGATCTACACCCCAGTAGTGGCACCAAAATCCTGGCTGCAATGATAGCTGGTGGCTTCATGTCCGTGGGGCAGTGGAACCTGCTCCAGGTTTAAGTACTTCAGCACCTTCGACAGCTCTTTGAAATTTGGAAGGGAAACCCAGAGCGGATTCCACTGCCCCACTGACATGGAGTCATCAGCCACCATTGACTTGGCTGCCTTCCAAAATCATACCTCTCTCAGTCCATGACAGAAACACCTATTCAGACATCTCCCAACCTCAGTTGAGCTTCAGTCAGGCTTCTCTGAAACAGTCTCATGGCCCAAAGGGGGAGGCCTGGTGAGCATAATTAGGTCTACAGGGAGAAAGTTCCCCGCTGCTGTTATGGGACATGCCTATTCAGTAGGGATGGGAGCATGTGTCAATATCGGGTTCTTGCAGTTTCTCATTTTCCCAAGTTTAAGTTCAGTCCTCCACATTTCCACATCAGTTTGTGATTTTTTTAAAGTCCTCATGAACATTTATCGGTGTAAATTTATCCTAATACTCCTACTGATATGTATGCAATTTTGCCTAATAAGTACATTTTTGCAAAGCAGTTTTCCCTAATATAATGCATCTGTGTATGCAATTTTCATCCAAATGTCTATTTTTTTATGCACACTTAGCCTAGTATATGCACATTACTTGGCTGGAGGACCTTACCCCAAAATTCAGAGAAGTGCACATATTGAAAGATGGCTGCGTATTACTTTGCAAAATGCAGATTAGGCATGTTCACCTTTAAATGCAAACTGAATCGAATTTCTCCCCCATTCCTACTGTTCAGAGGTCTCCTAACCAATGTCCAGCCCTGCCAGACCCCATACAAAAGCCACAGGGTCCCCAGTAGCCATGGTAGGAATGGCTGCTGCATGAGAGCGTGAGCAAGACTTCAGGCTTCTGGACACAATGCTGAGATCCGTCCTGAAGGGATGTGGGAATGGGAGGCTTCCTACAACACCCGTTTAGAGCAAACAACTGGACTGGGGGTTCCTCAAATGAGGATTTGGGAAAGCCTAACGCGTGGATTTAACTGCCTTTGCAGTTAACTGCACAGGGAGTGGCTCAGGGGCTACGTGCCCTGCCACCTGTGCAGCCGTGGGCAAGCTGCATAGTCCCAAGGAGCCCGGTTGCCCCCCAGCTGGCAGTTGCGGACAGGGAAGGGGCTGGCTTGTGCAGCTGTGGCAAGCTGAGCAGGCCCTAGCCAGCTGGGGAGGACTAGCCTCAGAGGGAGGCAATGGGAAACCCCCTCTGAATACCACTTACCATGAAAACCCATAAGTCGGGATCGCCTTGAAGGCAGTCCATTTTCAAGGGGAATAGGAGTCCTCTTAACAACTCTCAGCACCCTTAACGAACTACAGTTCCCAGTTTCCTTTGGGGGAAGCCATGACTGTTTAAAGTGACATGACAGCACTTTAAATATATAGTGAAGATGAGGCCAGAGAGAGTTAAATGAAGACTAGAATTTCCAATACCTCATTGAACCAGAATAAAGCCCTACCCAGTCCCCCAAGGTACCCCTGAAGAATTTTGGATGGGTCAGTGGCATCATCTGACTTTGTAACGACAGGAAAATATGAAGGAAAATGGGACATTGCTTGCAGCGAATGCAGAGGTAGGGTGGTTTGTTTTTGTCTTTTTCCCAGAAGGGGCAAATGTACTTGAGCTAGTTTTTCTAGCTTGCAGTCATTTTAGGGGTAGGTTGCACTCCTGGGGTCTCTTCTGTTCAGCCTTCAGCCAGTCCTTTTATGACACGTGGACTTTGTGGGAACCCACGAACCAAGTGTGGAGTGCAAAGGCTTGCATGAAACCCAGCACTAGAGAGGTCAGTTAAAATTCAGCCGCTTGCTGCCCCCAAGTGGCAGGAGGAAGGGCCCGCAGCCACCTGCAGCAAATTTCATCCCCCAAGAAAGTCTGGCACTTGTCCCAGTCTCATTCCGAGAGACTCAGCTCAGCATAGGTGCTTGGGGACCAGACCGAGCCGTGTCTGTACAGACAAAATATGTTCGCAGTTGACCTTTGCCCTTCACCTTTATAACTCCACGAAGAGAGCAAGCATAGCCCAGTGTCTCCAAGGCCTTGGCTGTTTCTTCTGTGACCTGTGCAGGGAAGAGAGGGGAGGCCATTAAAGAGAACAGCGTAGTAGAGAAAGACATTGATATCTGGTCAAATCTTGGATCTTTCTTGGTTGGATAGAAGTGATCACAATGAATCTACTCCCCAATGTTTTTTGTTGCTTATTGGGTTTTTTTTTTATTAGTGGATGTCATGATTCGTAATGAATGGAACAGATGATGATTCCAGGGCAAACGTCAAGACGTTTTTATGCTTAAAGTGATATGGCACAGAGTTACCCCCCTTCCCATCCACATTCAAGGTGGATATACTTATAGTGGTGCTCTCTCCTGTTCTTTGGCCCCCAGTGACTGGTATTCAGAAGCCACACTGCCTTTATATATGGAGGTTTCATTTCACTGGGGAGGGAGGGGGAGACTAGATCTGTCTGGTAAGCTTGATCCTTCACACACACACAGACACAAATATCAAGTTAGACAAGTGAGCAGGGCATCCCACCTGTCAATCATCTGACATTGCACTTTTATTTATTCGTTTAACAGGATTTCTATACCACTTAATCACCCAGACCGCTAAGCAGTTTATATAAAACATAAGATACACTTTGAAATTATAGATAACATCAGATGTGAAGAATGTTAATCTAATGAATAAATAAATAAATAAAATCAGCAGCTTTGAAAATATGCATCATAACATAAAATTACATATTAAAATGCATGTGAAATTGAATGCCTAGGTAGGCTTGCTTAAACAATGAGGTCAGGTGACCCACACGGAGCTATGCAAGTTCTGATGGTCAGCTGATTGTTGGAACTTGCAGCACGTGGAGCTATGCAAGCCTGGACAATCAGCTGACTGTCGGGGCTTGCATTGCGTTGCACAAATTCCTTTGACCCAGGTGTATCTTAACCTGCCCCACACATGGCTTCACATATGAGGGGAAGCAGGTGTGGCTTGGCCAAAACTGCCTCACGGGCCAGATGGGGAGGAGGCCTGAAGGGCCTAATTAGGCCTGTGGGCCAGAAGTTCCCCATTCCTGATTTCACTATCAAAATTAACAGCCATGGATAGATTACTTCCTCTAATTTCAGCTGCCCCTTGAATCTTAAATAGGGCTGCATTTAAGAATGCCTTCCTGCACCTGCTTGATGGTTTCATAAGAAAACTAGGACAACATAGCACAAAAATCAGTCTAGCCAGCCCGGGTATTATTGTTTTAAAGCAGTGCTGGGAAACCCTTTTTTTCTGTCAAGGGGCGCATTCCCTTGAGGGTAATTTGTTGGGGGCAGTATGCTGAAAATGGGAAGAGCCAGAGATAAAGAAATGTTCTGGATTGACCAACCTGGAATAAAGACCCCCGTGCTTTAATTTTCACCATGGCTACCTCAGATTACAATTCTCAGTTTTAAACAGGTCTATTCAGAAGTAAACCCCACTCAGTGTGAAAATGGTTATTCTTAAATAAGCATGCTGAGATTTCTCTTTTAGTACAACAGACAGTGGGTGCTGGTGCATGAGGGTGAATGGGGCACTGCCACACCAACTTCAGCCTGTCCTCCCCTGCCTGCCTTCATACTGACAACCAGTCGAGGGGGTGGCACTGCCTGACAGCTTCCTCTTCCTGAGTCGTAGTATTGCCCATGTAGAACTCAGCAGGAAGGAGGATGGGGACAATGCTGGAATTAGTTGGCTGTGCCTGTCGTTGGCTCTGGTGCCACCCACTGTTGGGCTTCCAGCTTTGTGCCCACACTTGTAGTGGCAAATTCAGAAGTGCAGGATCCGATAGTCATACCCATGCCCCCTCCCACACTTTTTGTGCTGCTAGGTTGATAATGAGAAGCTTATTAATGCCTTCTCCCATAACAACAGACATCCCTAGGAGCCAATCAGCATGAAAGGGGAGAGTGTTAGCTACTGAGAAGAGTCTTCTCAGTGACTGACTCTCCTTTCACTCTGATTGGCTCCAAACAGCAGGAAAGGACAAGGAAGCACATTAGAAGATTCTTCTCAATGGTTAATACACTCTCCTTTCATGCTGACTGGCTTGTAGGATGCTGGGGACATAGGAACCCTGCTCCCAAAAAAGTAAGGGGGTCTAAGACCCCCAAGGCCCCAGACAACTACACACCTTCTTCTGCCCCACCAGTCCCAATGGGCACCAGCTGGCACTGACAACAGGCCAATACAGCTATAGTTCTGGAAAGCAAGTGAATGTATTTCCTTTCTGACTTCAGTGCCAGCCAGACACACACACACACACGTGAAAGAAACAGGCCAATTTGTTTTTAGACAGATGGGAGGGACCCTCTTTTTCCTCAAGCCATATAACCAGAAAAGGGGGGGGGGAACCACATTGATTTCTTTTTACCAAATAAAATACTGTCATTCAGAAACCACACAGAAAAAGCAAGCACACATTTTTAGATAAGAATTGAACAGGAAGGAAGAAACTCTGCAGGGATGGAACAGTGGTCAGCTTCAGGAGGTGCTGAGAGGCGCATATGCTACCTGCCTGTGTTTAAAAAGCTCTACCTGTATCTAGGGATGTCAAAGAATTCAGACGAAAACAGAAACGGGTGTGTACATTGCTAATGTTCGTTCGCTTATTTGTCCCCTGTCCAGAATGGAAATCAATCCAGCAAATACAATGGTTATTTGCTGTTGTTGTTTTCACTTCACAAATGATAAGTAGTTGATTATGTCCTCCCCCTTTTGCATTGTGTTTCCTTCACATTGAGTTGAATGGGCTGGAATAAAGTAATGCCAATGTAATTTGCATAATTATGACATAAATTACATAGGTTACGTAAATGCGCCACAGTGAACAGCGAGATGAATAATGTCGTCTCTGGCAAACGGTGAACTGCAGCAGATCAGAAACAGTGCTGGACACAATGATGAATAGAGGGTGAGATTAAACATGATGCCTTCTTACATCCGTACCTGTATCTTCCCCAGCACTCCTGTGCTCTCCATCCGGCTGGCCACATTCACTGTGTTCCCCCAAATATCATATTGGGGTTTCTGGGCTCCAATCACACCAGCCACAACTGGTCCATGGTTTATACCTGTGAAAGATACCGAAGGGTTGGGGATATCCAGTGGACTCAAGACTGTATATCTTTGCTCAGCAAGTTGTACTTTATTTTTAAACATGGGCCATATAGCTGAAATTAAGCAAGGGATGAAGTTAGGGCTGGGCCAGAAGTTCTCAGAGTTTCTCATGGGGCTTTGGGAGTGTTCTGTTGAACCCTGGACCCCTACATACCTGCTGCCACCTCCTCCATTGCCAAGCTTCACAACTAAAATGACAGGCAGGTATGCCAGCAAATGAAACATTGACCAACTATTAATCCTGCCCCTCTTCCAATACTTTTGGGGGGCGACCCACTTTTTTCCAGAATCCTTAAGATCACTGTATGAATGTTTAGAGGGGGGGACCTGTGGCTCTCCAGATCTCATTGGACCACAACTCCTATCTGCTCAAACCAGCATGGCCAGCAATCAGAGATGATGAGCTGGAACCCACCAACATCTGGAGGGTTTTCCCTCCTCTGGTTTAGAGGGTCATTCATTACCTTACTAAATGTCAAGTTGGGTCTTTTTTAAAGTGCAAAACTGGGGATTACAAAAAGGAAGGTTCTTGTTGATATCATAGGCACCAGCCAATCAGAGCTCTGCGCTGGCAGTTTCTGCTAGGACAGGAATGGGGGACTGGATCAGACTCATTATGATGTCAGGTAGTTGACACCTGTCAAAGTTGAAAGGAGGTTGCCACTACTGCCAATCAGCAGTTGCTGTTGAAGATGCACTTCTTAGCACCGGTAACCAATTTGCAACAATAGACATTTTGAAGTCTCTGCAGAGGGGGAAATGCTCCTAAAAGCAGTCAATGTGGTTTGTATTCAAAGTGCTCCCTTCAACACTTTAAATTCAAAGTGCTTTCTGTAGAAAGAGAAACAATAGCTCAAACAACGCTTCTAAAAAATTTCATCAGAAACCAATTTGTATTCAAAGTGTTTTGAATACAAACTGCTTTCTCTGGAAAGAAAAAAATTCTAAAACCAGAGCATTTTTTCCCCTCTCTACAGAAAGTAGCTAGTATTCAAAGTGCTGCAGGAAGCACTTTGAGAACAAGCTGCTTCCTGCAACCCCACGGGCTGTCCTAGGGAGCTCCCAAAGGGGAACTCTCTACTGCAGCCAATCCCAGCTGAATGGTGGGGCTCAGTCTGTGCAGAGCTCTCTCAAGCACTGGCAGTCATCTGACTGCGGTGCTTGCACAGACCCCTTTGAACCCTTGACAATCAAGTGATAGTTGGGGCTTCAAAAGTGCCTTGCAGCTTTGCAGGCACTTCCAATCAGCTGAATGGCAATAACCCCCTATTTGGCCCACCTGTGACTTTCCCTGCCCCAAACCTGGCATCCTATATGACATCCAGCATAGGACAGGCAGGTGTTGCTCATCCAAAATGGACTGGCAGTCCTTATTAGGGCCGTGTGCCCGAGTTTCCTCAACCCAGTGCTAGAAGCTTGAAGAAAGGAATAGGTACATTTGATCCTTTACATACTCAACTGATCACTGTGTTCTGCAGGAGAGGGCATCCTTCAGATGCCATCCTATCAGCAGGTCCGTTCCGCATGATGTCAGATTCGGGCATTCAGTGTGCTGGCACCTATCCTTTGGAACTCCTTCCCACTGCATATCAGACAGGTGCCTTCTCTATTATATTTTCGGTGCCTGTTAATGATGTTCCTCTTTCAACAAGCCTTCTAACATCTTTATCCCAGTTGATTTCCCTCCTGGATTTGAATTGATATTATGCATGTGCTGTTGTTTTAAACTGTTTTTATATTTATACTGTTTCAAAATTGCTTTTATATATGCAGTTGTTTTAACTGTTTTTATATGTGTAACTGTCTTATATGTTGTAAATCACTTTGGGATATCTCCTAGAAAGCAATTCATATATCATCATCTGATGTCAATGGGTGTTATGCCCCTCCGCTACAAAAAGACTGCAATAGGATTGGGGGGGCTTCTCTGGATGATGTCTGTGGGTTCCTTTCAAGCTGTGATTTTGTTATCTGTAGAGATGCAGTTTGTATTAGAGAGACCTACTGAACTGGTCGAACCAGTTCCTCTCATAAGTTAATAGGTCTGGCAAAGCCAGTCTCTTTGTTGATTTAATGGGTAGGTCTAAATACTTGGCCAAGAGAAGATGTGTTGCCAAAGGAATGAGGGTAGCCTTCCCCCTTCACTTGGTTGGAGCAGGAGGTACATTTTTGGTTAGTATGATGTGGGGCTGGAAGCTGGAATGATCAAAGAAGCTTGCCTTGCTCTCTGTGCTGAATCCAAAGCTATGGAAGGCTACCCAAAGCTAGAAACCTAATGAAGAAACAAGATCTGTTGGGGTGTTAGTGCTGTGAGCCCTTCCATCTTACACTCAGGTCATATATGTGCATAAATAAAAGGATATATCCTATTAGACACCACAGTCTCCACTGACCTTCATCCAAGGAAATCAAACTCTGTGTAAGTGCTGGAACTCTGGGAAGTCTCACACCACTCGGAGATTAGGGTGAGCGCAACAGTATTGTGTTAATCTTTACCAACCATAATGATTTGCCTTTGTCACATATTGAATTCATAGCAGAGGTGATATATGAAGTGGAACTTCCTCAGTTCATGCTTACCCACACGGAGCTTGAAACTGTTGAAAGAGTGCTTGTTGATTATGTCTAGCTTGGCCACCAAAGCTAAGGCAAATTCCACCATCGTTCCCAAGTGGGTGTAGCTCCGTTCGGTGTCCTACAATGACCACCACAAACACACATGCATTAGTATAAGCCAATAGATGGAGAAGGCAAAATGAAAGAAAGAGACACAGAAGCACACCCACAAATGCTGAAAGGAGAGGAGCCAGTCTAACACAGGTTACGTACACACCATACATTTAAAGCACATGACTTCCCCTAAAGAATCCTGGGAGCTGTGGTTGGTTAAGGGTGCTGGAAATTGTAGCTCTGTGACAGAGCTTGGAAAAGTTACTTTTTTGAACTACAACTCCCATCAGCCCCAGTGGCCATGTTGTAGTTCAAAAAAGTAACTTTTCCAAGCTCTGCTCTGTGAGGGGTAAACTACAGTTTGCAGGATTCTTTGGGGGAAGTCATGTGCTTTAAATATATGTACACACAGCCATAGACTTTTAAAAAGTAGACAATCCAAATTAAGGTAACCAGAAATTTGACTGTGATTCCACCTGGCTTCCTCAGACTTAGAGAAAGAAGTGAGGCTGCAAAGCCTCCTTCATCAGCCAGGCTGGAACCAACTGCTGCTTGGCTTGGTGCCTCCTATAACTGTCTCCATCAGTGGCCATTCCAATTGGCTGCATCAGAAGAAGGAAAGAGGCAACAAGGTCCACTTCAGATCATGTTGTTTGCAGGGCATGCTGGTACTGAATGGCGCTCTCTCTGGCCATCACGAGCCCTGGGTCCAAGAGTGCCAAAAGTTTTGCATTTGTGCAAGAACTGAGGGATGCTCATGGACTCATGGTCCCCTGTCAATGTCAGCCTGCACAGAAGTAAATTTGCAGGTTTATACCATGGAGAAATGAAACTTCAGGCAGAAAAGAAAGAAAAAACAAAATCCTCATTTTATCTATGATTATCTCCAGGACAGGAACCAAATCAGCAAAGATGCATTGCTATAAAACAGCAATGCGTGCATGGGGGTGGTGGGGGTGGTTATCACTGCTGATCAGAATTATCCCACAGGCAAGCCTATTATTTCTGGCACATCGAAGCATATTTTGATCGTATCTGCTGAAGTTATCTGTCTAGTTGCATGTTCTGTCAAAGGAAAAACTACAGCTTTTGTGGTTTGACCCAAAACTAATTTTTTACTAAACTGTGGGGAGAAAGGCACCCCATTCCTGGCAGGAGGGATACACTGCAACCACAGAATTTGTTTGCCACGAACTCGCATTTAGAAAGTCAAAACATTTAATACCCATGCCAAGGGCCAAGAGAGGAGAGTTGTGGAAGGGTGTTACAATTGGGGGGGTTTGTAAACACTAAAAAGAAATATAAGGGTGTACATCTTTGGGCTGGGGTTAGCCTTTTGAGGCCCATGGGCACATTTGGATTTTTCAGTAGGTACCAGGGATACCACCCCCTCTGGCCACTTCTCCCCCTTTCCCCGGATCAGACTTCCACACACACACACACACACACAAAAAGAAAAACTAGGTATGCATACACACACACACTTTGCTTTACCAAGGAATCTGGGTAAAAGCCATACCCTGCAGAATTATGTGAGCCTTGAAAAGCACATAGAGCTGAAAAAGGAAGTAAGGAAGAGTGTCACTCTTCTAATTTCCTTTCAGATCCATGTACTTTACCAGGAACAAAAAGGTAACCACCCTCACTATCTCTTAACTAAGGGGTGGGAGTGGGTCTCAGATGGTTCATGGAGACCAGGGGAAGACCTCAAAGACACTATTGTGTCCACAGGATCCACGTTGGTGGCTCCCGATGTACATACCTACCAGTGTATATACCACCAGTGTAAAGTGGTATTGCCAAGTAATGTAAACAAGTGCCCCATAAGTTCAGGATGTCACGGGGGGATTTGGGAACCAGGAGAGACATGCCAAAGAAAGGAGGACCTTACCTGTTGATTATCCTGTCCAGCCACCACATTTAAACCAGTGGCCGCCATGTAAGTGCTGCCAATGGTTTTAATCTTCTCCACCCCACTGAACTTGGGCTTCAGGAGCAGCTGTCAAAATAGAGAGGAAAGATAATGGCTTTTCCTCCCCTCCCAGTGGTTATGAAACCTAAGAACATTCCGGTTGAATCACAGCAGTAGCCTATCTCAGCCTTCCCTAGCCTGGTTTTCAACTGCAACTCTTAACATCCCTGACCGCTGGCCATGCTGGCTGGGGCTGATGGGAGCTGGAGTCTAACAACAAATGGAGGGCACCAGGGTGGGAAGGCTGCTCTATCTAATCCAGCATTTTGTCTACAACTGTGGTCCATCAGATGTTCCTGGGGGAACACATCACTTGCCCATCACCAAAAAGAGGACATACATTTTTCATACAAATTCTGCATTCGCTAAGTTATACGCGCAGAGGCACATTAAGAGACAATTACTACAGACAGAAAAAGAACACTTCTCACCGTAGTGTGGAAGAACGTGCCCAGGTGATCTGGGTACTTGTTCAGTCTGCTGTCCAGCTGTAAACTGTTGATGGGCAACTTCAAGGCCCTTTCTGCTCTCCATTTTTGGGGATTCTTTATCTTTAACCCAGACTGGAACTGGACAGCCCTTCAAATAAAAGACTCTCTTCTGACAGCCATGCAAACAGAAGACTGTAAAGTCATACAGATGGCTACCCTAATCCAAGGGAACCTGGTCTGGCAGGACCGATGGGGCATCACCCCACCAACCTCAATCTGCTGTCAGAAAGCCCCCTCTCCCCACATTCTTACTTGCAACCAGTCCAAGGGGCGGCACTTCCTATCAGCTTCCTTCCTCTTTAGTCTCAGTTTTGCTCTTGTTGAACTCAGCGGGGAGCAGGAGGAGGAGGATGGGACAAAATTAAAGTTAGTTGGCTTTGCTTGTCACTGGCTGTGGCTCCATCTACTATTGGGCTCCCTGCCTTCTGCCCCACCAGGCCCAATGTGCACCAGCCACAGCTGCCCTAATCCCTATTCAGCCAGGATCTGTGGGTTATCTTGGACAAATTACTAACTTTGACCCTAAGGCAGCCTTTCCCAACTAGTGGGCCACCAGATGTTGTTGGACCACAACTCCCATCAGCCTCAGCCAGCATTGCCAATGGTCAGGAAAGATGGGAATTGTGGTCCAACAACATCTGGTGGCCCACTAGTTGGGAAAGGCTGCCCTAAGGTGATCTTCAGAACTGATATGGAGTTAAAATGGGAGGGAACTACGTAAGTTCCCCTTAAGCTCCCTGGAGGAAGGATGGGATATAAATGAATGGAAAACGTAAGAAGGCCCATGTTCTGCTGTGGCCTTTGAGAAACAATTCCTACGGATTCTGCTGGCTTTTTAAATGTACTTTTCTGCTATTCATTGCATCACTGAGATTTCAGCTGTTTTTGACGACTGTTGTAGGTGCACACCACTTAGCAAGCAAACCTTGAAAAGCAGTGTAAAAATCCCCTTTTAAACAGACGAACAGAAGCCCCATCTGCTATATACCTTTAAAGCAGTTTCATATCACTTTAGTCATGGCTTCTCCCAAAAGAATCCAGGGAACTATAGCTTGGGAACAGGTGCTGAGAGTTGCTAAGAGGCCCCTATCCCCCGCACACAGCTACAATTCCCAGAGTTCTCTAGGAAGAGGGATCGACTGTTAAACCACGCCGGAAATTGTAGTTCTGTAAGGGGAATAGGATATGCTGGTATAGCACAGTGGGGAGGACAGCCCGGCTGGGAGTCCAGAGTCTGTGAGTTCAAATCCCCACTCGTGTCTCCTGGGGGTCAAGGGACAACTAAAGATCACCCCCACAGTGAGTGGCTCAGGGTTTACATGCCGTGCTGCCTGTGCAGCGGTGGGCAAGCTGCATAGTCCCAAGGAGCCCAGTTGCCCCCCAGCTGGCAGTTGTGGACAAGGAAGTCGCTGGCTTGTGCAGCTGTGGCAAGCTGAGCAGGCCCTAGCCAGCTGGGGAGGACTAGCCTCAGAGGAAGGCAATGGTAAACCCCCTCTGAATACCACTTACCATGAAAACCCATAAGTCGCGATCGCCTTGAAGGCAGTCCATTTCCATTTTCAAGGGGAATAGGAGTCCTCTTAACAACTCTCAGCACCCTTAACGAACTACAGTTCCCAGTTTCCTTTGGGGGAAGCCATGACTGTTTAAAGTGACATGACAGCACTTTAAATATATAGTGAAGATGAGGCCAGAGAGAGTTAAATGAAGACTAGAATTTCCAATACCTCATCGAAGTCAGCAATGATCTCGTTGAGTAGCCGGAGGCATTCGAGTCCTTCACGGTTGACGTTTGATTCAGAGTAAAATTCTTTGAAGTCAGGGATGGAGGCAAACAGGACGCAGACGCAGTCGTAAGACTGGTGGTAAAGATCCTGCTGGCGGAAAAAGGGTAGGAAGACATTATCAGAGCTCAGCATGCAGGGCACCCTTTAAAACACTATGCCATGAAAATCCAAATTTTGCACACACCCAATTTTGTGTGTGTGTGTATTTACACCCCACTTTTCCTTCAAGGAGTGCATACAAAACATAGCCCTCCCTATCTCCATTTTTATCCTCTCAACAACCCTTTGGGGTAGGTTAGGCTGAGAGATAGTGACTGGTCCAGGTTACAGAGTGGACTTCATGGCTGAGCCAGGGTTTGACCCCTGGTCTCCCACATCCTAATCCAACATTCTAGCCACTATACCGCACAGGTGTGTGGGTGTGTGTGGGGAGATCTTAAGACTTCTAGGCAACTCCTAGAAGCATAAGTTGGGGATAATGGGGAACAATGTATAAAATGTGTGATCGCAGATCAGATTGAATATAGTAATGACTATTTAACAAATATTATGGCCTCATATTATTCTGAACTTAGTACTAGCATAGATTCTATATCTGGCTAGCCAATATATTATTACAAGTTGTATGTACTTGCAAGAAATCCATTTTTCAGTGTGATAGCACATTTTCTCGGGAACCCCGTTTATTGATATCAGGTAGGATCTTTCATGGTACTGTCTTCGACACCTGCTAAAAACTTTTTGTTTATGAAAGCCTATCCAGACATTGAATATTTAAAGTATTTTTAAACAATTCTGACTGTTCATTTTATCTACATTTTATTATTTTATCTTATTGTATCTATTATTTTTAAAGTCTTTTTATTGCTATTCCTTAATGAATATTTTATACTGTTTTATACAAACCACAGAGAATTAGTTTTTGATTGTGGTATATGAATCTTACTAAGTAAATAAACAAATAAATTAGAGTTGTGCCCCCCATTTATTACTTTCAGTAATTTCTTGATTTATGATTAATTGATGAAGATTAAAACCTCAGTTTGAAATTTTGACAATTATCATGGAAAGTGATTAGCTGAGATTCTGCAGAGTTTCTATAGCCATAAATTTGCAGTTGCTCTATCTTCTTAAATTTTTGTGGACTTCCCTGTTTATTGCATTTATAAGCACTGCAGGTCATTCACTGAACATGACTTAAAGCAAAGTGGGTTAATAATACCTCCACTGGTCTCTCAGAGACCTCTTTGGATTGATTCAACACCAAAGGGTTTCTTGTCCTTGGCTTAGATGGGGTGTGGGAAACCTTTGGCCCTCCATATGTTGCTGAACTACAACTCCCATCATCCCTGGCTATTGGCCATGATTGCTATGGCCGATGGGAGCCGTGGTTCAGCAACATATGGCCGAAGGTTCTCCACCTGTGGCTTAGAGACTCTTCATTTTTTTTTCCAAAATGGGCTCTTTAATAAGTCCTCCCTTCCTTGGATTCAGAAATTATCCCTCCTGAGTCTGCGGCAATCAAGCTTCAGGACTCACCTCGTTGCGCCGATTCTGGCGAATGAACTGCTGAGCCACGTCAGCAGGAAGCACATTCTCCAGCAAGACACGGTTGAGGTTCTCCATGGTTTCAATCTCCTCACGTTCTTCCTTGAACTTCTTTTTCCAGAGGAAATCTAGACGACAGTAATACTCATTCTGAGAGTCAGATATGAGGTGGGGATGGGGGGAGAAAGAGAGAGAGAGAGATTGTGAATTCCTTTGGATAGAGATCTTTCCTTTAGTAAACCACTGGGGGAAAAATAATTAGCAAGCATCATCTAACAGTCAAGGCTGTAACTCAGTCCTGCCCTATGCCAGCTTGTCATTTTAAGATTGCCCTGTCTCTCCAGTCCTCCCGTCACATCTTCCCTTCATTACACGTGTGGACTGGATTCCATCTATCAGGGAAATATCGCTAGGTGAAACACCACCTCCCAACTTCTAAAAAGTGTCAAGCTCAGCTAGGGATGGGTGAGAATTTCGATTCAGTTCTCATTTCAAGCAGAATTTATCAAATTCGCCATTTCCGAAACAATATGAGAACCAAAACACAGCCATCCTTCGAAATTCACATTTATTAGAATGTTGGGATGCAGTTCACCAACTAAACAACATGTATAAAAATGCATATACTAGGGGAAAGTGTGCATAAAAATGAATGCATGAGTGAATATTACATGCAAGAAGGCATGACATGATGAGAAATGGCTTGCAAAAATGTGTGCCTTTGACAAAATTGCCTACAAAAATGTGTTGATTTGGAGAAATTCAGACTAAAATGGTGGAGAATTTTCATGAGGATTTTTTTAAAAAATTGCAGATTGCTGCAGAAATGTAGAGAATGGAATTTAACACTGGGAAAATGAGAAACGGAGAGAAACGAAACAGACCGCTCTTTCCCTCCCTAAGCTCATCTCCTTGACAGAAGTGGCTGTCTTGTGACTGGCTGATTAAGAGACACCCAACGATCAAAGCTCACGTGGGCCAAAGATGGCCTGTTGCCAATGCTATCTCTTGTCTCTCAACCTCCATCTGACCCTCAACACTGCTATGTCTCTTGTGAGGGGACCAGAAGCCTGTTCCCAATTATCCACAGTAGGATAGACAGACTTGAACTAAAACAGTTTCTGTATTTTCCTAAAGCGCCATTTCGCAGGTTCCTTTTGTCCTCTTTGTTGAAGTATTATCAGTTTCTTTTCTCTCTGGACTCAGTCTGCATTTTTCAAGTGACTCTGCTGACACTCTTCCCTTTTAGCACTTAGTAAATGTCTTAACATTGGCTGTTGGGGGTCTCCATGCTTTGTGCGAGACTAAAAGGGCTATTATTACCCTCTCACGTGCCTGGATCATTTGACTTCATGCCATGCGTCCACATCAGTGGGATTTGACAGGGAAAAGCAAGCTACTCTTGGACTCCAGTGAGAGATGAGTAAACTGAATGCTGTCTCTGGCTTCCCTTTTAAGTTCCACATCTGCCTTGGGCCCTCATGTTCCAATTCTGCCTCGGGCTAGAGCGTACATAAGGGAACAGTGGTGGCAGTGCACCTGAGAACCCCTTGCATAGTTGTGTAAATTGCTATAAGAATGCTTTAAATGTATAATCCGGATGTGGCCCCCTCCACAGCTGTTTGCCACCTCGACCACATTAAAAAGGCTTTCAAGCCCTATAGGGTGAGAATGTGCATGGACTGCAAACAATCAAACCACAGGAAAAGGGGGAGGCTGCTGGGTACGGGGAGAGAGAAAGACAGACAGAACACTAGCCTAAAAAAGTAAGAGATGCAGGAAACAGTGGTTGCTTGCATTGCACACCAAAGCAAACAGTCATCCAACCCACACCAGATGGTTGTGATGGATGCAGCACCCAAGTAGCCTCGTCTGTAATGGAGGACTACACTCCAGCAGCAGCAACACTCTTCTGGCAACTCCCTACAACTCCCCACAAGTCCCCAAATTATGCCCATCTCAGTTCATATAAGACGGGAGTGGGGAACAGGATCTAGTCGGCAGATCCTGAAGAACACATTTGACAGGTGGACATGTGTTAGGGATGGGGGATATATTTGATTTGATCTGCATTTAAGGCCAGATGTATCAACTTTGCATTTTCCAAAATTATCGGAGAACCAAAATACAGCCATCCTTTGAAATTTGCACTTGTCCAAATTTTGAGATTGTCCCGTCCAGAGCCGAAAGAATGAGGCTGGAGTGTGTGTGCAAGTAAATCTCATTTTATTAGAGTAATGGATACATCAAAGGCATTGCGCTTCATAGGAAACCCTACGCTAACTCACTAGAGTCCCTAACTATACTCTAGACATGCTCTGCAGCGTGTGAAGGAAGTTGACTCAACAACCCCCCACTGGGAGCGGCAGGCTTATATAGGAAATGTTTTCGAATGTAATCTCTGACTCCTTCGTAATTCCTGTCTTTGCCCTGTCCGTTTCTCGTGGCGACGGGAACGAGGAGACAGGGGACGCGCATCCAACAGCTCATCTGAAGACACCTGCTCCCGAGCAACAGGCTCGAGGTCAGGGGGCGGTGCCACACTGGAATCCTCCTGGGAACTGCTTGGTAAAGGAGGAGCTGGCACTGACTCAGAAGCTTCCCCCCACAAGTCCTCTGCATCAACTGGGGGCGGTGCGCTTGGCTCCTCGGAAAGGGCGTTACTCGTGGGAACTGGCTGGAGAGCAGGCTGCCCCCCTCCCTCACGATCCTGCTCAGACACAACAATCCCCAACTCTGCTTCTTCTGGCTGTGGAGGTGCCTGAAACTCATGCCTCCCCCCTTCCTGTCCCTTCTGAGTTGGCTGCAGCACAACATCATCCCCCCCTCTGTGCTTTAACCCTTCCCACCCCTGAGGTCTAGGATTCTCTGGATAAGCCTCATGGAATTACCTCACCAAAGTCAGAGCGTGCACATTCTCCTTCGTTTCCCAGGAACGTTCAGTTGGATCGTACCCCTTCCAATGAATCAGGTACTGAAGATGCCCTCGGCGTTTTCGCGAGTCCAAAATCTGTTCTACTTCGTATTCCTCCTCCCCCTCCACCAACAACGGCAGCGCGGGCTCCACTCGCGGACTGTGAGGGTCGGGGGCAGCGTCCTTGGTCAACAATGCCCTGTAAAAGACTGGGTGCATCTTGAAGGTGGGTGGCAATTTTAGTCTGTAAGCCACGGGGTTAATCTGAGCCTCCACCTCAAAGGGCCCTACACGCCGATCCTGCAGTTTACGACACCGGCCAGTCATAGCTAGGAAACGTGTAGAGATCCAGACCTGGTCTCCCACTCGTATGAGGTCCCCCTCTCTCCGATGCTGGTCAGCTGCGCATTTGTAATCCGCTTTGGCCTGTTCTAGTTGCTCTTGGAGTAGCTGTTGCATAGCGTGAAATTCCTGCAAGTAATCCTCAGCGGCTGGGACTGAGAGACTGTCCTTTGGGGCAGGGAAGGCTCGGGGGCGGTAGCCAAAATTGGCAAATAAAGGAGTCTGTTGTGTGTGCGAATGCACAGCATTATTATAGGCAAATTCTGCTAAATGCAGGTAGGACATCCAGTTGTCCTGCTGATACCCCACAAAACAATGTAAATATTGTTGCAACACTGCGTTGACCCTCTCGGACTGCCCATCCATTTGGGGATGATGGGCAGACGACAGTCTCAGCTCACTTTGCAGCAACTTCCACAATGCTTGCCAAAAACGCGAGGTGAATTGTGTGCCCCGATCAGAAACCAGGCTGTCTGGCAGACCGTGCAGCCGATACACATTTTGCACGTACAACTTGGCAGTGTCTTGAGCGCTTGGGAGCCCTGCGCACGGAATGAAGTGAGCCATTTTCGAGAAGGCATCAACGACCACCAAAACTGTGGTTTTCCCCTGCGAAGGTGGAAGGTCTGTTATAAAATCCATAGTAATCATTCGCCAAGGTCCTCCTGGAGTAGGGAGGGGTTCCAGTAGCCCCAGTGGCTTCCCAGTGGCATGTTTAGCCCTCATGCAAGTGGGGCAAGAGCGAACGTAATGCTCTACGTCCTTCTTCACCTTTGGCCACCAGAACTCCCGAGTGACAGCTTGAATGGTCTTAAAAACCCCAAAGTGGCCTGCCGTGGGGGCGTCATGGCACTGATGTAGTACCCTCACTCACAGTTCTCCAGGGGGCACATAAACAGCTTCCTGATGGTGCAGTATGCCATCCTTCCATATAAGGTCCTTCTGTTCTGCCCGGGGTGACGCGCCCTCTTCGACCCGCTGCTCCTGCACGAAAGGGTCCTGTTGTTGCGCTTCACGCACTTCAGCTTCCCAACAATCTTGGCAGGCCCCTACTACTCCCTGCTCAGGAGGGATTATGTACTGTAACAGTCTTGGGGTGGGATCCCTCAGAAATTCTGGCTTCCTTGAGAGGGCATCAGCCCACTTATTCTGTGCTTGGGAGATATAATGAATTTTGAAATGGAACCGTGCAAAGAACTGAGCCCAGCGCACTTGCCTCTGATTGAGTTTATGGGCGGTATGAAGGCTCTCTAGATTACGATGGTCCGTGCGCACCTCAATTTCATGCTGCGCCCCTTCCAGATGGTGTCTCCAGGCTTCAAAGGCATTTCTAATGGCTAATAGCTCCTTTTCCCACACAGTGTACTTTTGTTCAGAGTCGGTTAACTTTCTGGAAAAGTAGGCACAAGGCATCAGTTCTCCCCCTTTCTGGGCCGGTTGCAAAAGAACCCCTCCGATCACGACGTCCGATGCATCCGTCTCTACTACAAAAGGGAGCGCTGGGTCGGCATGCTGTAGTATGGGTTCGGTAGCAAACCTTCGCTTCAGGCTCTCGAAAGCCTCTTGTGCAGCTTCTGTCCATTGGAAAGGTCCTGAGCCCTTCAGGCAATCAGTGAGCGGTGCGGTCTGATGGGAGTAGTTGGCTATGAAACAATGGTAGTAATTCGCAAAGCCCAAGAAGCGTTGCAAATCCTTCTTGGTCTTGAGGGGTTGCCACGTGAGTACACAATGAACTTTTTCTGGGTCCATTTCTACTCCTGCTGGAGAGATCCGATACCCCAGAAAGTCCAACGTGGTTAGGTCAAACCCACACTTTTCCAGCTTTGCGTAAAGACGGTGTTCCCGTAACTTCTGCAGCACTGCACGCACATGCGCGTCGTGTTCCTCGGGAGTATTCAAATAAATCAGGATATCATCCAAATACACTATCATAAAGCGGTCCACAAAGTCCCGAAAGATGTCATTCATAAAATTTTGGAAGACTCCAGCTGCTCCCGACAACCCGTATGGCATCACCAAATACTCAAACTGACCGTAACGGGTCTTAAACACAGTCTTCCATTCATGACCTGCCTTAATCGTCACCAAGTTGTAAGCTCCTCTCAAGTCCAGTTTCATGAAAATTTTGGCAGAACGCAACCTCTCCAACATTTCCCTACTGAGCGGCAGCAGGTAACTATTGGGGATAGTGAGCTGGTTTAGGGCCCAATAATCATTACAGGGATGGAGCTCCCCCCCTTTTTTCTTCACAAACAGCAGGGGTGCACCAGCTGGGGACTGTGAAGGGCAAATGAAGCCTTTCTTCAAATTGGCGTCCAGAAACTCCCTTAACGCTGCCAACTCTGGTTCAGATAGAGAGTAGATCCGCCCGGCGGGGATGCATGCTCCAGGCACCAAATCAATGGCACAATCATAGGGCCGGTGAGGAGGGAGTTGCTCCACTTACTTTTTATCGAAGACGTCCCAAAAACTCCCATACTTGGCGGGCAAAGTTATCTCCCTTGGGGGAGACGCCCCTGCCAACACCTGTGGCTGCTCTTCAGGATGGCAATGTTGATGGCAGTACTTGGAGGTAAAAACCACCACAGCTTCATCCCAAAAGATTGTGGAGTTGTGCCTAACCAGCCAAGGCATACCCAACATCACCGGGAAACGCGGCAAGGATGCCACATAGAACAACAGGTCTTCCCGATGCCCAGGGACCTTCACTTCCATGGACTCAGTCACCCGAGTCACCACCCCAGACTTCAGAGGCCGGCCATCTATAGTTTCCACTGCCAACGGCTGGCTCAGTTCTCTTGTGGGAATAGCGTGGTGTAGCGCCAACTCTCGGTCTATGAAACAAGAGGATGCTCCGCTGTCGATCATAGCCTTGGCTGAGAAGCTCTCGACTGAGGATAGGGTGATGCGAATGGGCAACAGAAGGGCCCCTTGGGAGGGAAGGGGTCGTAACGGAGGCTCAGTGTCTGTAGCACCCCCCAACTCTCTAGCCTGTACAAGAGCTGGGATGTGAAGTTTTCCGGCGGCTGGGATCTTCCGGTTTTGGCTGCACAATTTCTGGTGAGGTGTCCAGACTTTCCACAATAGAGACACAGTCCTTCCCTCCAGCGTCTTTCCCTCTCCTTCTCTGTCAATCGCGGTCTAGCCCCCCCAATCTGCATGGGCTCCTCTCCCGAGACAGTAGGGATGCCAGGATTGGGCACGGGGCGTGCACGGGGCAGCGGAGCAGCAACCTGACTCCGTGAAGGCTCCATTCTTCGCTCCAACTTTCTTCCTTCTAAGCGGCTGTCTATCTGCAAACTCAATTGAATCAAACCTCTCAGTGAGTCGGGGTGTGTGGAGCGCGCCAGTTCATCCAACACTTCTGGACTCAGTCCATTTCTGTAGAAGTACATCAAGGCTGGGTCATTGTACTCCGTCTCCTGAGACAAAACACGAAAAGCATTCGTGTATTGCCCTACAGACCCCCTTCCCTGTCTCAGGGTCCCTAACTGGCGGGCAACCGTCTCCTTTCTCTGGGGGTCTCGGAACATGTCCCCCATCGCATTCTTGAAGGCGTCAAACTGGCCCAATATCTGGTCGTTGCGAATCAAATACGGGGTGGCCCATTTTGCCGCTTCCCCTTCCAATAAACCGATGATGAACGCCACCTTCGCGTCATCAGTTGGGAACTCAGCTCTGCGCACTTGAATGTACAACTCACATTGGGCTAGGAACGTGGCAAACTGTTCACTCTGGCCCCCGTATTGCACGGGGAGCCCCACTGGAGACTTCACAGGGGCGGCCACCCCGGGAGGCGCCGCCTGGACTTGGGCAACCAAGGCATGGAGATTCTGGTTATCCACTTGCAAGGCTTGCGTTGCGGCTCTGAGGTTTTGGTTCTCGGCTTGTAGGGCTTGCATAGTCACTCGGAGGTTCTGGATCTCAGCATACAAAGCTTCCATGGTGATAGGTACTCCCCCTCTTGCTCCGTTCTGGTCGATGTCATCCCCCATGGGAACAGGCTCGAGTAGGGATGGTGGTTGAGTCAATATGTCCCGTCCAGAGCCGAAAGAATGAGGCTGGAGTGTGTGTGCAAGTAAATCTCATTTTATTAGAGTAATGGATACATCAAAGGCATTGCACTTCATAGGAAACCCTACGCTAACTCACTAGAGTCCCTAACTATACTCTAGACATGCTCTGCAGCGTGTGAAGGAAGCTGACTCAACGACCCCCCACTGGGCGTGGCAGGCTTATATAGGAAATGTTTTCGAACGTAATCTCTGACTCCTTTGTAATTCCTGTCTTTGCCCTGTCCGTTTCTCGCGGCGACAGGAACGAGGAGACAGGGGACGCGCATCCAACAGCTCATCTGAAGACACCTGCTCCCGAGCAACAGGCTCGAGGTCAGGGGGCGGTGCCACACTGGAATCCTCCTGGGAACTGCTTGGTAAAGGAGGAGCTGGCACTGACTCAGAAGCTTCCCCCCACAAGTCCTCTGCATCAACTGGGAGCGGTGCGCTCGGCTCCTCGGAAAGGGCGTTACTCGTGGGAACTGACTGGAGAGCAGGCTGCCCCCCTCCCGCATGATCCTGCTCAGACACAACAATCCCCAACTCTGCTTCTTCTGGCTGCAGAGGTGCCTGAAACTCATGCCTCCCCCCTTCCTGTCCCTTCTGAGTTGGCTGCAGCGCAACAGAGATGCAGTTTTCTGCAACCAAAATTAATATATTAGGCGAATGTTTGTACATAAACATGAACATATTGGTGAAAATGCCATACAAAAATGCTATGTATTGGGAGAATTTGATTGTAAAAATGTGTACATTTGTCAAAACTGTATATAAAAATGTGTTTATTAGGAGCAATTCACACTAAAATGCTGAAAATTTTTCATGAGGATTTTTTTAAATAAAAATTAGCAAAATTGCTGCAGAAATGTGGAGAACCACATTTCAGATTGGAAAAATGAAAAACTGAGAGAACTGAAACTGATAGATCCTTCCTTCCCTAGCGTGGGCATGGAATGCCCACTGAGATGTCAGTTCTGGAAGAGGAGGAGCCGAACGGCCATTGCCTGTTTCACCTCTTCCTCTGCTGCAGATGGAATGGCTAAAAATCATGGCAGCTTGCAGGAGGAAGAAACCCCCTTGCCTGTTCTCTGATAAGCCATAGCACTCCACTGTGGGTGGCAAGGATGATTGTAGTGCTCAGCAGGCCTTGCCAAAACCTTCCACAAGCTATATCCAGAATTTGTCCCAGAATCCTTTGCAACGCACAGATGTACCATAGAAGGAATGCAGGGTTCCTTGGCCGGCAAACCAATACCAGGATCCTCCCTCCACCAACTGTCACCTGGCAGCAGTTATCACATCTGGCTGCAACAGTGGAGGGAGGGAGATGGGACACAGGGAAATTCCATCAGCATAGCTGAGAGACCCAAGACTTTTGACATCTCCTTGAACTTTTCCATCCCACCTGGAAAAGTTGTGAAAAAGAACTTGAACCTGTGCTTGTGCATTTCCTCCTCCCTCCCAATCAGTTTTCCTTTTGTGCCATTGTCTTTTCAAATTGTAAGCGTGAAGGCAGAGACTGTATCTTTTTACTTTCTTCTTGAAGTAATTAATAAGCCATTCTGGGAGCCTTTTTAGGCTAAAGGACAGGGTTTTAAAATCAATCAATCTTTAAATAAATAAATGCAGACAGCGGCGTCACTAGCGGGAGTGCGGGGGGGTGCGGACCTCTGGTGCATGCCCTCCCAGGGGCATGGACGAGGTAGCTGGGTTTGTGTGCGTGCACGTGCGCACGCACTCGAGACCAGCCACCCCATCCATGCCCCTGGGAGGGCGCGTGCCGGAGGGGCACCCAGCCAGAGAAGGCCTGGGAACGCCGCCGCGCCTCCCTCGCCCCGCTGCCGCTGCTTCCGGTCTCACCCGACCGACCGCCTCCGAGGAGGAATTGGAGCAGCCTTGCTGGGCAACGGCGTGGGGTGGGGCGGCTCTGGGTGTCACCCCCCTCATGGTGACACCCGGGTGCGGGCCGCACCCTCTGCACCCCGGTAGTGATGCCCCTGAATGCAGAGAGTTTCCAGAAAAAAGAACATTTGAAAAGTAGAGAAATGAGCTTTTCTTGAAATGGATGCTCACAGTCTTCATGGCTGCTTTGTAAGTAGCTTTGCTGCTGGGATGGGAAACCAATTTACCTGTCTGGCCAGAGCCAAGAGGGTGAAGAAGAAGACGAAGAACGAGAATGCTCCCATCATCTTGGGGTCCTTCAGCACCCCAGGCCTAAAGATGGGGGATTTAAAAAGAATAAGAAGAGAGCATCACTCTTGGGTCACCCATTCCCCATAATCCTCAAAGATTCTCCCTTGAATCAAATATCTCCATGGGAAGCTATGATAAGAAGCTCAAGTTTCACAGGAACAAAAGCTGGTCACCTTCCTTACGAGGTGCTGTAGGGGATGATTCAGGTGGGACATTCTACTTCTGTACTGTTTACACCAAGAGTTGCCAACATGGCACCCATGGGCACAGTGACACTCTTGAGGTCTTCCCCTGGTGCCCGTGAAGCCTCTGAACATACACATACATCTAGTCACTCACTGCCCCCTTGGATATGAGGCGGTGAGGGTGGTTACCTTTTCCTCCCTTGAAAAGTACATAGAGCTAAAAGAGGAAGTTTGAAGAATGACACTCTTCCCAATTTCCTCTTTCAGCGCTATGTGCTTTTCAAGGCTCAGATTCATTCTACTGGAGCTGACTTTTACCCAGATCCCTTGGAAAAGTGAAGTGCGTGCACACACACTTTTATTTCTGACTGTGGGGACAGGTCTGATCTGGGGGAGAGGAGAGAGAACTGAGTCCAGAGGGGCGGTGCCCATGAGTCTCGCTCAGAAATTCCCACTTAACATGAGGGATTGGTAGGCAGCCTCTACTTGTTTTCTGCCTTGACATTGGGAGGTTGCTGTGGATTCCATGAGGACTAGTTACCTGAGAGCTGTCTGGTTGGGGTAGAGACGGGAGACGTAGCAGTCGGAGAGCCACGAGTGGGTGTGGAGGAACAGCACATTATAGACGACGAGGCAGAGGGTCAACATGATGAGCTTGAGCTCAAAGTTCATGTGTAAGAAGAGGGAACATGAGAGGAACCCCAAGATGCAGCAGTAAATGTAATACTGGAGGGAGAAGAAGGCAGGGCAGGAGGGAGAAGGGGACAGGGGTGTTAAAAAGTAAAGCTACAGTTCCTCAGCAGCACCCAAGAAAACCCCAGTGGGGTTAATCCCAGAGGGATACATACTTACTGGCACACTGAAGAGAGAGTTAAAGCGAGCAAACTCTTGTGTGTCGTTCAGGCCCACTGTGGTGGAATTCTGAGGTTTTGAAAAGCATGAGGTTTCCGGCATAAAGAACTAACAATCCATGTCCAGAGGGAGAGGGAGAAATAGTGCATTAGAAGGGATGAGGTGAGGCACAGATCAATTAAAAAAAAATCCCCACATTTTTCCAGTGGTTTGCAATCAGTTATGCACCATCTGCACCATACATTTAAGGCACTCTTATACCACTTTAAACCGTCATGGCTTCCCCAAAGTGTCGTTTGTGAAGGGTGCTGACAGTTGTTAGGAGACCCCTATTCTCCTCTCACAGAGCTATAATTACCAAGGATGGTTGAACCATCAAGCCCTCTTCCCAGGGAGCTCTGGGAAACCACACTTCGCAGGCTGCTTTGGGGGAAGCCCTAACTCTTAAGATGGTATAACAGTGTTTTGAATTGGAGGTGCAGATATGACCTTGATTATCAGCTCCCTATCTCTGTGTACATACCAAATTCAGCACAGCCATGGTGAGGACCAGAAGGATGGTGACGATGCCCAGAGAAACTCGCAGCCACGGCTGGGTGCAGATGCTGGTTGAAATGGACGGGACCCAGTATAAGACCTTTGGACCTTTCAGGAAACACTTCTGATGCAAAAGAGGGAGGGGGGTAAGGAAAGAGACAAGAACATGCAGTTGAAGCAGACTCCTGTTTTCTTTATTTTTCCACCCTCATCGTCACAAACAATAAATTCTTAATTTGATTCTTACGAGTTTCTAGAATGGACTTTACATGCCCTAACAGTCGTTAAGAGACCTATACTTCGAACCTGGGGCAAATGCCCGGCAACTATCATGCAATGGTTTGATGACCTAAATGCCCTCCCTACATTTGAGTGTACTTTCTATAAACACCAACTTCATCCAGATACTGGATATTTGGACATGTGGACGGCATACATTGATCTATGTGTGTAAACTAAATGGATGTATCAGTGTTTAAATATCCTGTTAATGTGCGCTGACAGGGTGCTTTCCTCTCTTTTTTTCTTCTTAATGAAATCACAATTTAAAAATCAATTTTTTAAAGAAGAATTTCTATTGCATCTTAGGACGTAGGGGTGGTGGACAAATTTGATTCAGTTTGCGTTTAAAGGCGAAACTACCACATTCTCACTTTTGAAAACAATAGGTGCATTTAAACATTTTTTTAAAATTCTGCTTCTGGTGATCTTGGAAAGGAGCTAGGCATTAGGCTCAGAGTTGGAAGGGACTCCCAAAAGGTCATCCAGCACAACCCCTTTCAGTTGGTCACCTTCTTAGGTGGTGCTGTAGGGGATTTACATGGAATACGTTTCTGAATTTTGTAAATGCAGTTCTCCAGCCAAGTAACATGTACCAAAATGCATTTATTAGGGGAAAGTGTACATAAAAATGAATATATTAGTGAAAAAAATGCAACATGCATTATTTTGGGGGAGATTCCTTTGCAAAAGTTCATATATTTGGCAAAACTGCATTCCAAAATTGGGAGAAATTTAAATTTAAATGCTTATGAATTTTCATGATAACTTTTTTTAAAAAAACACACACACAATCTGATGCGGAAACATGGAGAACTAGAAAAAATGAGAAGCTGAGGGGAATCAAAATTGACCAAGTCACCCATCCTGATGAGCCCACAACTATATATGATGTCAGCAGGATCCACCTTGGGTTGTGCCGATTTAATATTTGAGTTGTATTGTGTGTTGCGATTTTTATCGTATTGTTCTATCTCTTGCATTGAGTTTTGCTTGGTATGCTCTTGTACTGCTATCTTTATTCTGTATAGGTTTTTGAGATATTTTATTTCTTTTTTGTAAGTCGCTTTGAGTTTCATTTTGGGAGAAAAGCGACTAATAAATATAAACAAACAAACAAACACATAAATACAATAAGACATTAAAATTATTACATCTTTACTTCCGCCACCACTGACCCACTTTCCTCCAAGAAGCCCCTGAGCATTGCCTATATTTGGCTCCTCCCACTCCCTCTATCCTCACAATGACCCTGCAAAGTAGGCTAGGCTAGTACATTTTTTTTAATTTATTTATTATTTGATTTATATCCTGCCCTTCCTCCCAGCAGGAGTCCAGGGCGGCAAACAGAAATGCTAAAAACACTTTAAAACATCATAAAAAGACCTTAAAATACATTAAAACAAAACAATGTTAAAAACATTTTTTTAAAAAAAGCTTTAAAAACCATCTTTTAAAAAAAGGTTAGAAACATAATATTAAAGAAAACATATCAAAAGCAATTCTAACTAAATGATGGCTGGCTCCAGGTCTCCCCTGACTGAGTGCGCTTCGTGGCTTAGTGGGAATTTTTGGACTTCTGTTTCCCTTGTCTGAACCCAGCTCTCTAGTGCAGCCTTTGCCAACCTGTGGCCTCCCAGACATTGCCCATCCCAGCGTGGCAGGAGTGATGGGAGTTGTAGTAGTCCAACAACATTCAGAGGGCACCGGGTTGAGGAAGACTGCCATACCCCACACCGGCTGGCTATGCTATATAAAGCCGGCAGGGTTGGGGAACCTTGGGGCTGGAGGTCAAATGTGGCCCTCCAGGCATCTCTCTCTGGCCCTCAAAGCTCTCCTCGTGCCACACCGCTCACTGGCCCTGCTTTGCGCCCTTCTTGTTTGCTTTTGCATGGCTGGAATGCATCCTACGATAATGCCTCTTGCTTGCCCAGACGGAGGACAGCGAAAGGTGTGCCAGTGTGTGCATGGCTAGAAAAAGGTCCCCTGCCCCTGGAGGAAGGTGACCTGGAGCACAGTGTGGAGATTAAGCATAGGAATCCTTCTCCCATACTTTTTCTCCGAAAATCTCTTCGGCTCTGCTGGTTTGGACAGCGGCCACTTCCGACCTCAGAACCCCGCTGAGGCCGAGCAATGTGGCTTCCCCTCAACAGAGCCTTTGCTTAGCATGGAGCCTGCGGCTGCAAGCTTGAGCCATATAAATAGCTCCTGTCTGTTGGGGCTCCAGCGTTGCTTGTGACCCCAAACTGCCCCACCGCAACATTTTGTCACATTGTGGTCACAGCCTGAGAAAAGGGAAATGGGGAAGGGCTGTTGCTCAGGAATAGAGCATCTGCTTTGCATACAGAAGGGCTTTGTTTTTTGCAGATATCATTCCCGGCATCTCCAGGTAGGCTGGAAAAGTTGCCAGGTTGAAACCCTGGAGAGCTGCTTGCCTGTCTTCGTTGACAAGGTCATAGCCGGCACGAATGGACCAATGGCCTGACTCCATTGTAAGGTAAAGGTAAAGGTGTCCCTGCACTTGTAGTGCAAGTCGTTTCCGACTCTTAGGGTGACGTCTTGCGACGTTTACTAGGCAGACCGTATATATGGGGTGGGATTGCCAGTTCCTTCCCCGGACTTTCTTTACCCCCCAGCATATGCCGGGTACTCATTTTACCGACCACGGATGGATGGAAGGCTGAGTGGACCTCGACCCCTTTTACCGGAGATTCGACTTCCTCCTTCCGTTGGAATCGAACTCCGGCCATGAGCAGAGCTTCGGCTGCGTTACCGCCGCTTACCACTCTGCGCCACGGAGGATCTTTCTGACTCCATTGTACAGCCTCCTATATGCTCCTAAGAGATGCCCCTGAAGGTTGCTCAACAGAAAAATAAACAAATAAATCCAGAAGTAACATGAACACGGCTTACCGCTAAATGACCTGCAAAACAGGTGAGGAGGAGGAGGAAAAAGAGGAAGAAGGAAATTCCATAGGATATCCCCAGTGCTTCTGTCCTGGATAGAAAGAGTAGGTGAGGCAGCAAATTTGTATGCATTTGCATTTTTTGTATTCTGCTTCTGGTGATCTCGGAAAGGAGCTAGGCATTAGGAGGACTCCTAAAAGGTCATCCGGCACAACCCCTTTCAGATACAGGAAATGTTCTGCTACAGCAAGGATGGGAAACTTGTTGCCCTCCAGATGCTGTTGGACCCCAACTCCTATCAGGCTGCAAGCCAGCATGGCCAATGGTCAAGGATGATGGGAGTTGGAGTCCAACAACATCTAGAAGGCCTCAGGTTACACACATCTATGCTGCAGTGTCCCTCATAGGGCCACACAGCCTCTGCTTAAAAATCTCTAACAAAGAAGAGTTTGCTACCTTCCAATACAGTCTGCCATACCACTGAACAGCTCAAACTGTCAGGAAGTTCTTCCTGATGTTAGGTAGAGATCCCCCTTTTTGCAGTTTGATCCCATTGCACACAAGCACCAAAACAAATGTTTCATCTCTTAACATGCTCAACATCCTATGCATATTAGATCTCACCAGGCATTGTCCACCCATTTCCAAACTTATCCGTGCATCCACAAGGGCTAGAAACTCATTCTTTGTTCCAATAACTGCCAAGACAGTTTAAATAATTAAAAAAAAACCTGCTGGCTTCTATGTTGTCAAAGGGAAGCAGCCTTTGATGGATGCAGCGACCTGATATCTTTTTGCCCCAGATAGTCTAAACCAGGGATACGAATCCACTTGGAGTCCAACAGCATCTAGAGGGCCAACTCCCATCATTTCCCAGCCAGCATGGTCAATGGTCAGGGATGATGGGAGTTGTAGTCAAACATCTGAAGAGACAGTTTCCCAATGCTGATTTAACCTCAATAGAGTTGCACTCTTAAAAGTATAGTATTTACTAGGAAGTAAGCTCCATTGATCTCTGTGACACTGAACATCCATGTAAACATGGTTAGGATTGTGCTGTCCATCTGCAAAACACCTCTTCCTTTCGAAATTAAGACTGTTATGAGCTACAGATGAGACAGTTCGTTGTGCCCAGATGAAACATCTTTTCCCCATCCCCCATGCGCACTGTTTTGGAGAATATTTGGTGGTTTACTTTGCTTTGTTTTATGTTTAGTTATCATTCAAGCTGAAGAAGAATTCTGCTGAACCTGAAAGCCTGCACGTTATTTTCCTCCCACTGCTAATGGCATGCACATGGGGTGGGAGTGATTCCGGCCAGGCATGCAGAAGGAGCAAACGGTGAAATCGTCTCCCATATTGGGCCCCACTCCTGCTGGAGTTAATAAGCCCCCTCCCATCCTCACCCTCTTCCTGCTTACTTGTAAACCACGAGGATCTGGATGACAAAGTTGGAAAGGAAAACCAAGAAGGTGCAGGCCGTGTAATAATTAAAAGACGGGAGTGCAGAGAGCCGATACTGGAGAAAGCAGAGAAGAAACAGAGAAGAACCCATGGTTAGCAACCACAAACAAGGTACAGGGTGCATCTTCTCTGTACAACATCCCTGCCTTATTCTGCTTCCATCCACTGACAGCTGGTGCTCATTGGGACTGGTAGGGCACTGGTAACCTCCAGGCTGGATTACTGTAATGCGCTCTATGTGGGGCTGCCCTTGACATTGGTCTGGAAGTTGCATCTCATGCAAAATGTGATGGCGTGACAGCTCACTGGGGCAGGGTATCGCCAACATGTCACCCCGCTGCTGAGATAATTGCACTGGCTGCCAATTAGCTACCAGGTTATATTCAAGGTGCTGGTTCTGGTGTATAAAGCCCAATGCAACTTGGGACCAGGGTACCTGAAAGATAATCTCACCCCTTATATACATAGTTGGTTACTATGCTCTGCAGGTGAGAGCCTCCTATAGATACAATATCATCAGGAGGTCCATTCCACACAACATAAGAAGTGGATCTTTAATGTTGTGGCAGCTACCCTTTGGAATTCCCTCCCCTTAAATATTAGACAGGCGTCATCTTTTTGGTGCCTGTTGCACACCTTCCTCTTTCAACAAGCCTTTTAAGTAGAGACCTTTATCAGCCTGAATCTTTATTGGAATTGTTTTTAAAGATGCTTTTATATTATTTTATTTATTAAATTTATATCCCAGCCTTCCTCCCAGAAGGAGCTCAGGGTGGCAAACAAGCAGTAAAACATTTATTTATTTATTTATTTATTTATTTATTTATTTATTAGATTTATTTGTCACCCATCTCGCTGGTTATCCAGTCACTCTGAGCGACGTACATAAAAAGCATACAAATACATTAAAACAGTAAAATCTCAACCAAGAATAGTAGTACTTAAAAACATCTCTAAAACATCTTGAAAACAACACATATTAGAAACATTTTTTAAAATCTTTAAAAACATCTCTAAAACATCTTAAAAATAATTCCAACACAAATGCTGGCTGGGATAAGATGTTTTCGTTTTTTAAAGATATTTTTAAGATGTTTTTAGTGCTTTATCGTCTGTTTGGAGCCCTGGGCTCTCTTTGGGAGGAAGGGCGAGATATAAATCATCACCGTCATCATCGCAACAATAGCAGCCCAACAGTAGGTGGAACCAGAGCCAATGACAGGCATTGACAGGCAGAGTCAAAACCAATTCTAGTTTTGTACCCATCTTCCTCCCTGCTCAGTTCTCCAGGGACAATACTGAGACTCAATGGGAGGAGGCTGACAGCAAGGGACACCCCCCCCCCAGATCGCTTGTAAGAAAGAAGGCAGGCAGGTGGGGGCCAGCTGAGGGCATACTGTGGTGAGTGGGCAGTGTCCCATGTGCCCTAACGTACCAGTCTCCACAGCTTTAATAACCCGAAATGTCTAATGCATGTTTTCTGTGTCCACACATGAAAAGAATCCAGATCGGGCATCCTGAAGTGAGAGTTTACTTAAAATACACCTGCATAGTGTAGTGGCAAATTCAGAAGTGCAGGGTCCCTTCATGATAGTCACAGCCACGCTCCCCTCCTATCCTCTTTTTTGCTGCTAGGTTGAGAATGAGGTCCTTGTAAATGCCTTCTCCTACAACAACAGAAATCCCTGGGAGCAATAAGCATGAAAGGGGAGTGTGTTAGCAACTGAGGAAAGTCTTCTCCGTGGCCGACTTCCCTCCTTCTACTTTGATTGGCTGCAATCAAAGGACAAGAAAGCATGTTAGTAGACTCTTCTGAGTGGCCAAGACACTCCCTTTTCATGCTGATTGCACAGTTGCACAATTAAGACTAGTGCGCCAACTGCGCCCATTCCTGGAGCTGTCTGATCTGGCTATGGTGACACATGCCTTATTTACATCCCTCTTAGACTACTGTAACGCGCTCTACATGGGGCTGCCTTTGAAGACTGTTCGGAAACTTCAGCTGGTACAACGAGCTGCAGCCAGAATGTTAACTGGGGCTGGTTACAGGGACCATACAACTCCCCTGCTGCAACAGCTCCACTGGCTGCCAGTCTGTTTCCGGACACAATTCAAAGTGCTGGTTATGACCTATAAAGCCCTATATGGCTTAGGTCCAGGCTATTTGTCAGACCGTATCACCCTATATGAACCTGCCCGGGCCCTGAGATCTTCAGGAGAGACCCTTCTCACGATCCCAACACCTTCACAAGTGCAACTGGTGGGGACACGAGATAGGGCCTTTTCGGTGGCTACCCCTAGGCTCTGGAACTCCCTCCCTAGGGAGGCAAGAATGGCCTCCTCTGTGCAGTCTTTCCGCCGACAGCTAAAGACTTTTTTCTTCCGGCAGGCCTTTGGAACTGAAGGTTTTAAGGGTAGTGACTGAAGAGGATGCTGTATGTTATTGTTTTACCTGTATGCTCCTAAACTGGGTTGCAGTATTTTAAGAGTATTTGGTTTTAACATCTTAATAGTTTAATCCTGTTTTAATGCTGATTTTATATGTTTATATGCTTTATATTTTTATAGGTTCTTAATGATATGTACTTATTTTTATCTGGAAGCCGCCTTGAGTTCCAGTTTGGAAAAAGGGCGGGGTATAAATAAAGATAATAATAATAATAATGATTGGCTCGTAGGATGCTGGAGACATAGAGACCCTGCTAAGACTCTGCTCCTAAAAAAAGTAAGGGGTCTAAGACCCCTTTGAGAGCCCAGATGACCACATCCCTGATGCACCTGCACTTAAAAGGCACAGCTACATAACTTACATTGCATGCAGTTTGGTCCTAAAAGTGAGAGGAGAGATTGGCCTATCACTGCACTCATGTTTGGTTTTGAATTTGTGGAATGCTCCTCTCTCAATATTTCATTCCTGTTTTGTTTTATCTTGGTTTGGGGGTGGCTTATTTGTTTGATATCGTCTTGTTGATATGTTTGTTTTCATGACGGTTGGGTTCCTCAAAGGTCCCATTAGGAATCTAGGAAGCTGCTTTATTTCAAGTCAGGCCACTAGTCCCTCTAGCTCAATGTGGTCTCCGGGGTTCCAGGTAGGAGAGATTCCCAGCCCTACCTGGAGGTGCTGGGAATTGCACCTGGAACCTTCTGCATGCAAGGCAGGTGCTCTACCACTGAGCTGCGGTCCTTAGTTTAGGATGAAAAGGCAGGATATAGCCGTTGTGTCTAGCAGCCATCGACAGCCTTATCCTCCGTGAATTTGTCTCTTTTAATGCCATCCAAACTGGTAGTAATCACTGCATCCTATGGGAGCAAATTCCAAACCTTATTGGTGAATAGCCAGGCTGGGGGAAGGGGGCTGCTCCTCCTGCCTCCCAGCATTGGCTGCCCAAAGTTGTCACCTCGCTCTGCCTAATGGTACATCCGGCCCTGGCTTCAGACTGGAGTACTGGAAACAAAGCAAAACCAAAAAACGCCCAAGCCCTTTACGGATTACCTCCTTCTCGAGGGATTGCTCCTTGAAGTACAAGGTGATGCGATTCAAATCTTTTGACTTCTTCCATTGCCTACAAGGGGAAAGAGAACAGAAAGAGATTTCACCCAAGGTGACTTTTCCACCAGCTTCCAGCCATCTCCCTCCCCTTGAAATGGAGGTCCAATCGGCCCATGGTTCCCTTGCAAACTACAAGCCAAACAGAGGCACACACTGTTGCCGTACAGCAGCCCTCACCCCGCCAGTGCTCTCCAGTTCTTTTGGACTACAACTCCCATTAGCTCAAAGCCAACCTGTTTTGGCTGGGGCTGATGGGAGTTGTAGTCCAAAAGACCTGGAGGGCACCCAGTTGGCAAAGGCTGCCTAACAGATCCACCCTCTCCACACTTCGTTGTATTTTCCTCTCCTGTCGATTTTCTCCTCCATCCTCTCTTCCATATAGGATCTCTGTGTGCCCCACTTTACAAAGGATAGTCCTCTATTCAAAGTCGGGCTGGGTGAGAAATTTGATTCAGTTCCCATTTAAAGCCAAACCTATCAAATTTGCACTTCCTGAGACAATGAGAGAACTGAAACACAGCCACCCTTTGACATTCACACTTATTTGAATTTTGCAATGCAGTTCACTGAACAAGCAACAGAGAAAGGCCAGTGAGGGGAGTGGTCTGGGGAGAGTTCCAAAAGCCAGGCAAAGAGGCCTGGAGGGCCATATTTCATCCCTGGACCTAAGGTTCCCTACCCCTGCACTAATGTTACATTCTGAACTGGTATTAAATCAATTATTGGAGGACCATGGGGGGGTGTCTAGCATATCATAAACCTCAACAACCAACATCCTTCTGGGTTTCAAACTGGTGAAAGATGAGTCACATAGTGCGGTCACCTTGCAGAAGGTGGAGAAGAGCCTTTGATATCACATGCAATAGTGGATGGGTAGAGGGAATATTAGAAATAGCCATTGGTAAGAGAATTGGTTGCTAGCGCTACTTTTGTCTGCAAAGTGCTGGAGGGGCATGCTCTCTTCCTCATCTTCCTCTCTCTTCTTCTGTCTCTTTACATGCAAATTGTTGCAAGAGAAAATGGGGCTCCTGTAACAGTTGTGTAGGGGAGAGAATTTTGGCAGGTGCAGCTTCTCCAGCACCTGCAATCCAGTCACATGACATGCTGCACCCACCAAAGTGCCCACTTTTGCACAGTCGTTTCAAGCAACAAGAGCCCTGTCTTTGGCTGCATCTGGTCACTTTATTGTGCCGTTCTTCCCACTTTTTCTTGTGCCTCTACTTTCCTTCCCCCAACCCCCCAGGCTTCCTGTACTGCCTTGACCCTAGAACACACTTCTGCGAGTTAAGCTGTTCAATCAGTTGAAAAAACTTCTCGTCCACGCCTTCCAGGTCTTCATCTGGGCTCTTGGGGGCACGGCCGCTGTAATAGAGTGGGGAGAAGAGGGGAGAGGAGGGGAGAAGGCCAGGAAGAGAAATAAGGGTTCAGGAAGAAATCAAACACACACTATATATAATGTGCCATAAAGCTCAATAAACCAAAGTGGCCAGGAGAGGGCGCAGCTGAATAAGCAACTGAACTCCCAACACTCTGGGTCTAAGGCAGGAGGTGGAGAACATTTTCCAGCCAACAGGCTGGATCCTCACGTCTCCCACCCCTACCAGTGCTGTTTTGACAGGTGGGCAGAGCTGCCCACCTGTCAATCACCTGATGTCATCATTACATCAGGTGAAGCATGTTTCTTTGCAACAGCAGAAACACTTTGTCAGTAGGCGAAGGCACAGGGGATTGCAGGCACCCCCAATCAATCGGCAGCGCCTGAAAACCCCTACTTTTGGCAGGAAGATGTGCCTTTCCCTGTCTCACAGCTGATGTCATCTATGATATCAGATGTGAAATGAAATGTACTGCCTTCAAGTCGATCACAACTTATGCCGACCCTATGAATGGGGTTTTCATGGTAAGCGGTATTCAGAGGGGATTTACCATTGCCTTCCTCTGAGGCTGAGAGGCAGTGCCTGTCCCAAGGTCACCCAGTGAGCTTCATGGCTGTGTGGGGATTCAAACCCTGGTCTCCCAGGCTGTAGTCCAACACACTAACCACTATGCCATACTGGCTCTCAATATCAGATGTAGGACAAGGCAATTCAGGATGCTCACCCACTTTGGGCAGACTTTCCACCATTTCCCCTTGTGAAATGCATTCTGGATTCTGAGGCCTTCAAGTTGTGCCAAGAGGACTGCTCTAGGTGGCCCCAGAGCAGCTCGCTCTGTTCTAGGCCTTGCAACACACATCCTGAGAGACCTAGCAGACCCCAGAAGCCTCTGGAATTGTGACCGATGCCATTGGATTTCTGTCCCAACCTGGGTAGCTCTGCCGCTGTTGGAACCACAGACTTACATGGATGCACAACCATTTCTAGTTGTGGAACTCTAGCCCCACAGATCTGTAAGACCAAGGAGCATCACTGCACCCAAGATGGTAAACTGCAAGATGCTGGCTCCAAGCCACAAGGCCTGATCTCCAGCACAAAGCAAACTTTGCACACTCTTTTTCACCCCACACGTATACACTCTTTTCTCAGTAATCCGTTTGGTCATCTGCCATTCGTCCTCACTCCCCCTAAATAAAAGACCCCCTCGTTACCGTTCCATGGTCTTCTGCTGGTTCACGGACCCCAGAGAGATCTCCTGAAAGGAAAGAGAACTGCTGATGCTGTTCAACTGAATCGAGATACAACACAATTGAGAGTCGGGATCGTTCTAGATCATCTGTTCATTGACTGTTCATCCTGGTTTGTTTGCACGGAGTTTAGACGGCACTGGCTATTTACTGAGCATTCATTCTGATTGGTTTGCAGGGAAATTAGAGGACTGTTGCATCAAGCAGATGCTGCCTCATATTTTCCAGTGCATTTTCCTTCACTTTTCTTCTTGCAAAAAGGTCAATTTGGGGGTGAAGGTGGGGGTGGAGATGCAGGTTGGTTGGTCAAGGCCTCCAGATCACAGCCTAGATTTGCTGATTGAATCCCACCTGGAAATGGCAACTGTCTGGAAGACAGTGTTGCCAGAGAAACAGTTAGGAATCCTCATTTCATAGCTTCAAAATTCTTGGATTTTGCTCAGATTTCTTTTACCGGGAGGGTGAAGTGGGGGTGGGTGGGAAAAAATCCAATTATTGCATTCCTCCTCTTTCTCTCAGACAGCAGCAACCCCAAGCACATCCGTTCCACCCCATAGCTTCATGTAGGATTCCCCTCCCTTCCTCTACTCAACTCTTAGCCTTTTTTCCACTCCTATCCCTCCCCGTGCCTGTACTGCATATATAAGTGCTACAGACACTGCTAAAGATACTGCTTTTAGTTGGAGGCATACAAAGGAATGTAGGAAGTTGCCTTATATCAAGTCAGACTATCGAACTCAATATTGTCTATACTGACTGGCAGCGGCTCTCTAGGGTTTTAGGCAGAGGACATTCCCAGCCCTACCTGTAGATGCCAGGGATTGAACCTAGAACTTCTGCATGCAGAGCATACGCTCCACCCCGAGCTATTGCACAGCATTTTACCCTGGCCCTAATTCTCATACATCTGGCAGCCCCAAGTCCCAGGGAGAAGAGGAAGTGGGTTGGGTGGTTGTGATATGAGCGCCACCTGCTGGACGTACTGAGTAGTTACTCCGGACAAATCCTGCTGGTTCTGCTGGTAGGTTGTCGAGGTGCTTGAGGTTGGCAAAGGGTTTGGCTGCCCCCCAGGACTCCAGGTAGCGAGTCATCCTGGCCGAGGCCCTCATCTTGTAGCCCTCACCTGGCACAGATGAGAGAGTGTCACTGGAGCTTTCTTCTTCAGCCTAAGGACAATAGAGAACCGGAAGTGGAAAGAGGTCACATGAGTGACACACCCCAACCAGCCAGCATCATATCCAGGACTGCACTGATTCTGCAAAGCAACAATCACATTCAGGGGCAATAAGCTGCACCACCTGAGGTGGTGGTGGGCCTACCCCCTGTTTGAGAGAGCCAGTGTGGTTTAGTGGTCAGAGTGTAGGACTATGACCTGAGAGACTAGGGTTCAAATCCCCACTCAGCCATGACGCTCACTGGGTAACCTTGGGCCAGTCACAGTCTCTCAGCCTAACCTACCTCACAGGGTTGTTGTGAGGATAAATGAAGAGGGAGGAGAACTATGTATGCCACCTTGAACCCTTGTAAGAAAGGTGGGATATGAAGGTATAATAAATAAATAACAATAAAAAATAAGTGACTCTAAACTAGTTTTAGGTAATCTTCTTCAGCCCAAGGGCCACATTTCTTTCTGAGCAACCTTTGGGAGGTCCCATGCCAGTGGCAGGCAGGATCAGAGGTAATAGTGGCCAGAGGAAGAAATATAAAGTTTTACCTTTGTACAGTAGGCTAGTTTCTACACACAGTCACTATTCCACCACGATTCTCCCTCCAGGCAAGCATGAGGCATAATCAGCAGACTTCAAGAATAAATCCCAGCCAAGACAGAACACTTGGGGTGTGAAGGAATATGGCCTGGAGAGAGTCCCAAGGGCCAGACAAAGAGGCTTGGGAGCAGGGCCGGCACCAGGCATGCTGGGGCCCTCGGGCATCAGCCTGCCCCAGACTCAGGTACCCACCCGCATGCCCCACCTACCTTTCCCTTGAAATGAATGCTGGCCACGCGTGCTTGCCATCAACCAAGATGGCAGCAGAGGCATCAGTTCCTTAGGGAAGCCTCGGCCACCATCTTGGTTGATGGCAAGCATGCGCCTGCAATGCAGCCAGCATTTACTTCAAGGGAAAGGTAGGTGGGGCATGCAGGCAGGCATCATGGGCCTGCGTGGTAGTAGGGGGGTGCCTGGGAGCTCCCTCTCTGCAATCCATGGCAGGGCCAGGAGCTGATGCTGCCACAGGTCGTGGAAGGGAGCACTACCCACCCACCCTGAGGGGCTCTTCAGGGGCCCCTTGGGCCCCAAGCCAGGTCCCAACCTGGCTGCCCTCTGGCACCAGCCCTGCCTGGGGGGTGCACTAAGCTCCTGGGCCTGAGGTTTCCCACCCCTGCTCTAAATCACACTAGCCACATTTGCTTTGAATATGGAGTCAATATTATATTTTATATTGATTTGTGTTGTTGTTGTTGTTGTTGTTGTTGTTGTTGTTGGGATATGTAAACCACTTGAGAGATTTCTACTGAAATATGAAGTGGTATATAAAAGTTAACCAAATTTTAACTTTCACATGGGGTGAGACCAGAGGGGTCTCATAGCCACGACTGTTGAGAGCTCCTCACCTTGGGGTCAACGACCAAAAAGGTTTTGATCCTGTTCTCCCTCAGGTAAGAGTCTAGACAGTTCCCGGGCCAGTAACAAACTTCCTCCACATCATATACACCATCCAGGTGTGACAGGGTAGCCTCCGTGATATGAACCCTCCTGAAAGGGAAAAGAGATTGTTATGTAGAAGGCTACAGAAGATGGAAGTCCCCACAAGACGCAGAGGCCCCATTCACACTATATATTTAAAGCAGCATCATACCACTTTAAACAGTCATGGCTTCCCCCCCCAAAAAAAATCCTGGGACTGTAATTTGTTAAAGGTGCTGAGAAGAGACCCGTTCCCATCACAGAGCTACAATTCCCAGAGTTCTCTGGGAAGAGGGATTGACTGTTAAAACATTTTGGGAATTGTAGCTTTGTGAGGGGGATGGGGGGACTCCTAACAACTCTCAGCACCCTTATCAAACTACAGTTCCCAGGATTCTTTGGGAAAAGCCATGATGGTTTAAAGTGGCATGATACTGCTTTAAAGATATAGTGCAGATGAGGCAAAAGAAATGGCTGTAGGCTTCTTCCACACGCTACTATCAGTTCCCTTGCCAATTTGCTCTCTAGTTTTCCCACATAGGACATTTCCCTACATGCATCACTAAAGGCCATCCTACAGCTGCTCTTAGAGTTGGCCAGTGGCAGATAGCAACTGAAGTCCTGTCAACGTAGACAAGAGAACAAACAGAGGTCACAGGTCATTTGTTCACCATACAGCAGAACTTGGAAAAGTTACTTTTTTGAACTACAACTCCCATCAACCCAATCCAGTGGCCATGCTGGCTGGGGCTGATGGGAGTTGTAGTTCAAAAAAGTAACTTTTCCAAGCTCTGCCATACAGTAACCATTTTCCAGTCATGCACAGACATTCATATAACCCCTCTCTTTCCTGCCTGCAGACAGCAGCAGTGCCTACATCCTTTATTTCAGTCAACCTCTGAAAAATTACCCAGCGTACATTTTTCAAGGGAGCACCTGGACATCTTGTTGGGATGTTTTTAGATAAATGTAGTTGTAGCTGATAAAGAAGGTGGAGATCCAATAGCAAATTTTATTGGTATGTCTACGATTAAAATTTAAAAATAGCAGTAAAGTGGTCAACCAGCCAGTATCGGCCTAGTCTGAGCAGTAAAACACTGTTCTGACAAGGAATTAATATTGGGGTCTGAAAAGAAAAATCAGATTCTCCCAGGCTCCACCCCTAACCAGCCACAATCTACTAAGCTCCACCTCCACCCACTAATTCCATCCAGGCTCTGCCCCAATCTGCTAAGCCTCACCCCCCAGCCTACACCAGATCCCCCATTGACTTTGAACTTGAATCTTCCAGTTTGAACCTGGCTCTCTATCCAAGACCTACAGGGCTCTTCTAGGGCCTACCCCCTCCCCTAGAACCAACACAATCCATGAGGGTCTGCTTGAGTTCTACCTGCCTCCACTCTGCCCTAACCCACATATAGCAGGACAGTCAGAAATGTGTTGAGTTATTCATTGTTGTTGTAATTCCTCCCCAGGCCACTAGGGACCAGTGCTCAATGACATACGCAAGAACCAAAGCCCCTCCTTTACCAAAGTGGGAGCATCCCTGCTCACCATCTTGTTTCTCTCACCCTGGTATGCCTCCTGCTTCCATGTAATTGGCTAATGTCACGTCGTCAGACCAGACATCGTACTGCCACTTCTGGAGCCCAATCACCCCACACAGGACGTTCCCTGAATGGACTCCGACTCTCATATTGATGTCCACCCCAGTGGCATCACGCAGCTTCCTATTTGTGGAGGCAAGTAGAGCATAGTTTGATTAAAATGTCTAATCCAAATCAGTAAGAAAATAAATGAAAATGGTTTTTAAAAAGTGAACAGGGACACATTTCCAAACTGCACACATTTTAAACTAAAAGAACAAGCCAGAAACATTGTAAAAAGTTGGGGTGTGATTAAAGATGTTGCTGGACTACATATTTCATCATCACTGTCTATTGCCTGTGGTGGCTGGGGCTGATGGGAGCTGGAATTCAGCAAGATCTGAGGTGGGCACAAGATTGAGGAAGGCTGATCCAGAGCTTAAGGATCGGCAGTTTCATATGGGAGGATACAGTCCTTGAAATATCCTGGGCCCTGAACATTTAGGGCAAGAAAGCTAATCAGCCTTTTGAATTACCCCTGGAAATGAACTGGAAGCCAGTACAGCTTATCAATGTGCTTTTAATTCCTGTTTACCCAGGCATTTGATGGCTGAAGAGGACTGTTCCTGGAGACCTGAAGGTCTAGAGTGTTTTTAACCATAACTCTGCTTTAGAATGTTTTTAACTGTTATTAGAATGCTTTTCCTTTTCTTGTTGTTCAGTTGTTCTTGTTGTTATGTTTGCTGCCTTGGGCTCCTTTAGGAGGAAGGATGGGATATAAATTCAATAAATTCAACAAATAATTTTAAAGTTTCTTTGACATTATGATTTAAAGACATTTCTCAAAGACAGAGCTGAGTGACGCACATGCCAAACCAGAGCACCCCAATGTAACTGCTGCTCAGACCCCGTTCATGGCTGAAGATCTGCTTCCCACAGGAGGAAACTAAATTTTCTCCCCCTCACTTCCATAGCACTTGGCCACATCCACTCACCTGATAGCCTGGCACATGTCAAGGCCCATCTTGACGCAGTTCCGGGCATGGTTGGGCAATGACACGGGCAGCCCAGAGACGCAGTAGTAGCAGTCACCCAAGATCTTGATCCTCATGCACTCGTTATCCTAGGAGGGAACATGGAATGGGTGCAAGTTTTGTTACCTGAGACAGCATCTCGATTTCTTGGGCAACAGACACATAATTATGAACCACTGATTTATGGCCTCACAGATTGGGACCTTTTCAGCACAGAGGGTAGGATATTTCTGGGGCCACGTTGGCATCAAACACTTAGAGCAGTATTATAACACATTTAACAGTTATGGCTTCCCCCAAAGAGTCCTGGGGACTGTCATTTGTTGAGGGTGCTGAGATTCCTTACTCCCTTCATACATCTAAAATTCCCAGAAGAGGAATTTATTGTTAAACCACTCTGAGAACTGTAGGTCTGTGAGGGGCATAGGGGGTCTGCTAACTACTCTCTGCACCCTAGGACCTTTTGTTTGCAAAGCATGTGTTTTATCACTGAGCATTCCAAAAAAATTAGGAGCTCCCAAGATTTGAGACCATACATACTGCAAGCACCACAGAGCAGTCCCTAACCAGGAAAGGGGTATTACACTTCAGTGTGAAATGGCAAAAGCCTAAATATAAACATAAAGCTGATGTATTTTACAGTTTAATTCATTTCTAAGCTGTCTTTCAGCAACACTAACAATTCAGCAAAGCCATCACAGAGGTCTACCATTACAGTCACAATAGCCAAACATCAATTTTGATTCAGAACAGGGGCCCTGGCATACCCCGACAGAGGCTAGGCCCCAATAGCCCCACCCCCCTGTGCTACAGCTGTGCTGAAGAGATCAGGCCCTAAAGCAGTGGCTCCCAAACTGTCACTCCACCCCACAGGCCACTTGACCGCTTATTATTTTTTTGCCTGTTGCAGAAATTGCAATGTGCAATGCTAGACACTGGATGATTTTTAATTGTGTTTGTATTGCTGAAATATTGCTTATATTGCTGAAATTGTATTTTGTTGTATTACAGTTTGAATTCCATAGAATGCATCATAAGGTTCAATCATAAATAATAAAATGCAATAGAATAAATAAAACACGATTAAAAATAACTATGAATGCTGTTCACAGCTTCTGCTCTCACTGATCTTCACTGACTCAATGCAGAGGACCTGAATGAAGCTCATGGACCACAGTTTGGGAACCCTAAAGGGCAGAGCCAGTTAGGTTACATATCTAAGACAGAGGTGGAGAACCTGTGGGCCTCCAGGTGTTGGTGGATTCCAGCTCCCATCAGATTCAACCAAGGTGGACAACGATCAGGCATGATGGGGACTGCAGTCTACAACGCCAGGAGAGCCACAGATTTCCCAGCTCTGATCTAAGTAAAGGAACAGATTTAAGGTATGGGGAAAGGTATTTTTGGAGATTAAGAGGTCTCTTACTCACCTTAGCGATCTGATCAAGTTCGTTGAGCATGAGGACTAGCTCCTTTGGGGAGCATTCACTGGCCAAGAGTGTGAACCCAACAATATCAGCATATAGGATGCTATAAGGGGGGAGGAGTTGAGACAGAGAGAAAGAAAGATGTTGGGTGGAATCATGGGGCATACTGGAAGTCTTGCCTCCTCCCTGCATTATTCTCCCTTCCCTGTCCCCAGCCACAATAAGCCAGGTCAGGCCATCTTGTAGATGATAGATGATGTTAAAAAGGACTACCTAACATTCTGGTGGCGCTTGACGTAGAGGTTATGGAAGTTATTGGCACTCTCGTGACGGTGCTGGGTCTGGCCTCCATCCCGTAGTCGCTCGATGATCTCGGCCTTCATCTCTAAGGCAATGTAGGCTGGAAGGATGGAAAGGAGAAGGTGCTCCTGGGACGATCAACATAGGAAGAAGTTGGGGAAAATAAGCAACAAATGAGTTAGCTTGCAGAATCCTACTTAAACTGGACTAAACTAACATCATGCTAACTTCAGCATTCATTGGTTTATTGCTGAGCTCTTTTCACACTACAATTAACTAGTATCAGAATCTGAGAGTTTCCCACGTCATGAGTTTATTGGAATATTTCTTTGTGTCTGCAAACTGATTGGAGAATGAGTTTCTCTGTGGATGAGTAGAAGAATGTCCAATCTTTATCAATGGACCTTTATCCACAGGAAGGTTGCAACCTCCAGGAAGGTTTCAAACTCAGGGAGGACGTAACGTCCAGGCAGATCTGACATTCTCTGTGTGTAAATTAAAGGCCAGATAGAATGGATGCAGGACAGAAGGGTCTAATCTCCATCTGACAGGACTGTAGGGAGCTGCCCTACCAAGTCAGACCATTGGTCCACCTAGCTCAGTATTATCTACACCAGTGTTCCTTAGCCTGGTGTCCTCCAGATGTTGCGGACTACAATCCCATCAGTACCAGCCAGCATGGCTGATGGCCAGGGATGATGGGAGGTGTAGTCCAAAACATCTGGAGGACAAAAGCTTGAAACAGTCTAGGTTTCATTGACAGGCAGCTGCTCTCCAAGGTTTCAGCCAGGAGTCTTTTTCCAGCCCTACCTGGAGATGCCAGGAGTAGAACCCAGGACCTTCTGTGTGCAGAGCATGTAGAGTTGGAAGGGGTCTATAAGGCCATCCATGTGTCCGACCACTCCTCATACCTTCTCCCGTGCTCACCTGGTGCCGTTTCTCAGACTCCAGCTTGACTCGGGATTGGATGAGGTTGAAGGTCTCGTGGAAGGTCTCCCCCAAGGCCACCTCCATCAGGTGCTTGTGATAGGCGCCCACCAAATTCCCACAGACAAAGATGACTAGATTGGCCAGCAGCTGGAAGCACATGCAAAGAGATAACGTCAGATTTATGAGATGAGGGTACTGTGCAGGGCAAGTAAGAGAAAATCGAGGAACAGAAGGCAGTCACTTGAGGTGGCAATCACTGGCATCAAATTAAGGGAGTTTCGATGAAACTCCACCAATTCATTCATGCAGAGATGGGGGATGTGAGTGCCAGGGGCTGAATGTGGCCCTAGACGTCTCTCTATCTGGCCCCCAGGACTTTCCACGGCCATATCCTACTGGCCCTGCTTTGCAACCTCCTTGAGTGATTTTGCCTTCCTAGAATGTGTCCTTGAACTCTGATAATGCCTCTTGCTTACCTAGGTGGAGGCTAGAGAAGGGTGTGTGAGTGTGTATGTCAACTAGTCTCCTGTACAAAGGTAACACTTTCCTTCATTGCTCCACCCACTTTTGCTTTTGGCACCATCCACCACTGGCAGGTAAGGTTGCCTAGAAGGGAATGTGGCTGAAAAAAAGCTCCCTCAACCCTGCATGGTAGGGATGATAACAGGATGGATGGATGGATGGATGGATGGATGGATGGATGGATGGATGGATGGATGGATGGATGGATGGATGGATGGATGGATGGATGGATGGATGGATGGATGGATGGATGGATGGATGGATGGATGGATGGATGGATGGAGAAGAGGAATGGCAAAATGTAGGGATTCATAGGAGGAGGACAGAGGGATGACCTGGCAGGTAGGCAAACTGGCGGGAGGAGGACAGGAAGGATGGTAAAGTGGACAGGCATATGTGAACATGGGCAGCATGGAGTAGGGATTATATGAGGGTGGCTCTAAGGCTCAGATAAAGTAGGGCAGGAACAGGGAACCTGTGGCTCTCCAGAAGTTGGTGAAATGTGATAAAAGCTTGTGTCACAAAAAAGCCATGGGAAACGAAAGAACGTGGGGATTAAGGGCCCTGCCAGACTTCTTTTTTATAGTGCATTCATGATAATTTGCGCTCATGATACTATCATGTGCAAGCCCACTTTCAACACTGTTTGTGCCTACACACAGTTCAGGTCAGGCACACTGCTTCATTTCCCATCAGTGTGTGCCCTGGAATTTCCTGCTGAAATCCTGTAACTTTTTTTATATTTCAGATGTTCTGGGTTATTTTTCTTGTCCCACTTTTGCTGTGCTGTATTGCAAGAGTGTCCCTCCAGATGGCAATAGTGCAATAAAAGTTGGGGAGCGTAACAGAACTCATAAAAAGGAAGGGTGTATGGATGCTCCAGTATAAATCCACCACTCGTGCACTCTTATTGCACCAGTGGCATGTAGCAAAATACACCTGCAAAAAAACCCCACTAGTCTGGAGGGAGCCTAAAAAGCAAGCAGAACAGTAGAAGCTAGTAAGAATGTGACAAAAGCAATGCTAAGGGAAGAGTGGGTGGGTATGACTTACCTGCAGGGCCAGCTCGGACTGCGAGCCGTACCCCAGCGAGAGGTAGACACTCAGGACTATGATGTGGGAGAGGGAGGAGACCAAGCCAGCAGCCACCGCATCTTTCATGCCCACGGGCAACATGGTGTAGACAATGAAGATGATGAAGAGGAAGAAAGAGACCTTGGAGGAAAGGAACTCGACATCAGTACCCCCTTGTGAAAGGATTCGTAAGAGGAAAATATAAATTCTATTTGTGTGTGTGCGAGGGTGGAGAAAATCGCTGTCAGAGAATCTGCTCAAGGGTTTCCCTCTGTGTTTATGCTATCTTTGGAAGAAGCATCCTTCTGACCAGCTGAAAAAGACCTTCCCTATTCCTGGTGCTGCCAGACATAATATCCATCTAGTTCTTCCATATGTGATATTCATCTCCAATACACACAAAACACTTCCCCTTAAAAAATTGCTGCATTTCATTTCTTGATGTCTTTCGTTGTACTCCCTCACAACGGGAAAGGGCCGTAGCTCAGTGGCAGAGCGTCTGCTTTGAATGCAGAAGGTCCCAGGTGCAATCCCCTGCATCTCCAAGTAGGGCTGGCAACATTTTCTGCCTGAAACCCTGGACAGCTGCTGCCAGTCAAAGTAGACAACACTGAGCTAGATGGACCAATGTTTCTGACTCTGTCTATGGAAGCTTCCTACATTCCTACATTTAGAAGAACTAGTCCTTTAGAGTAAAAATGATCAAAAAGCAGAGCTTGTGGTACAAAAGTTGCAAATTGTGCCTGCTTATCAAAACTGGAGCACTTCAAAATTGAAATGGAAACTTCAATTGCCATGGAGCAACTAGTACAGCAAGAGACCAGTGCAAGACCCTGGCCAGCAAAGACTTAGCTGCAGACTAGAGATAGAGGAGAAATTCCATTCAGTTTGCATTTCAAGCTGAATCTATCGAATTTGCACTTTCTGAAACAATATGAGAACTGAAACACAGCCATCCTTCAAAATTTGCACGTATCTGAATTTTGTGATGTAGTTCTTCAACCAGGCAATGTTTACAAAAATGCATATACTAGGGGAAAGTATGCACAAAATGAATATACTGGTGAAAAGAACATATAAAAATGCATTGTATTAGGATAAATTGCTTGCCAAAATGTGTACATTAGTCAAAACTGCATACAAAACTGAATTTATTAGAAAAATTTGCACTAGAAGAATTTTCATGAGGATTTTTGGGGGGGGGGACACAAAATGCTGCAGAAATGTGGAGAACTGAATTTAAGACTGGGAAAATGAGAAACAGGAAGAACCAAAGTCAACAGATCATTCCATCCCTACCGCAGACACAAGAACCATGCAATATATTCATTGAATTTGTGGCAAGACACCGGATGAAGATATAAACAGAGTAGTGAGGGCAGAAGATCCTGATATTCTTATTGTCTAGTTGAATTGTGCAAGCTGGAACATTCCCCATGCCAGGGGAAAAAGCTGTAGCTCAGAGGACCTGCTTTGCACGCAGAAGGTCCCCGGTTCAATCCCCAGCATCTTCAGGGAGGGTGGGAATGTCCCCTGTCTGAAACCCTGGAGAGCTGCGGCCAATCAGTGTGGATGGTTCTAAGCCAGATCAACCAATGATCTGACTCGGTATAAGACAGCATCCTATGTTCCTGTTCAAACGTCAGGTCCTCAGTGGCCCCTCAAGCAGAGCTAACTTTTGTATACAGAGGAATAACCTGCTGCAACCTTCCTAGGACTGTACGACTTCAGAATATATGGTGGAGGAATGAATGAATGTCTCTTGGGGTCTTGCTTTCCCTCTTTGAAGAATGAGGCTGCGGACTTGCGGGGAGCATCAGATGGCAGGAAGATACTGCCCACAGAGCCAACCATGAGGTCCCCAGTGCTCTGGAAGTTTGCAAAGATGCTGTTCTGCCAACACATCTCTAGCCTGAGGAGGTTGCACTGAGGATCTCTGATTCTGAAAACTCTGATCCAAAAATTCCAACAGAATCACCACCTCCCCTGCACCATAGGAGTTTATGATTGCTAAAATCAGAAAGCCTCCTATAAACAGAGGAGCTTATCCCACCTGAGTGGGGTGGAGCTAAGCACCCAGATTTACCTGCAGCCTCATTTAAGGCTGTGTGTACGTGTACCTGTTGCTGAAGCAACATTTTAAACTTGCAATGCAGAGCACACCAACCTCCTACAAACAGAAAACTAGACCACATGGGGAAGAATTGTCTAGGACCATTCCTCCTGACAGGCTATTTTTAAAAACTGCTAAAGCTGCTAAACCTGATGACTATGTTCTACCTCCACTGTGGGAGATGATATGCTTCTGAAAACCAATTGCTGGAAACCTCAGGAGGGGAAAGCACTTTTGCACTCGAGTTCAGCTCGAATGCTCCCCATAGGCATCTGGTTCCGATAGGCACCAGGATGCTGGACTAGATGGGCCACTGGCCCGATTCAGCAGGGCTCTTCTTATGCTCTTAAGATTTTGTTTGAAAAACAGGAAGGTTTTTTTAAAAAAAACCTGGGCTCCTGCTGGGAGGAAGGGCAGGATATAAATAAATAAATAAATAAAATAGCATTCAATCATGCAAATCCTTCTCTCACACACACACCCATACACAAACAGATGTATTCTGAAGTGGCACAGTCCTGTGGCAGGCCACCACTTGGCATCTTTCAGCATCTGCTACAGCAACAGTATGACCCACTGGCACTGATGCCCACCCTGGGGTCTCCTCCTCACAATGTAGCAGAGAACTGGCTGGTTTCCTTAAAATTCCCACAGTGCCCTGGAGCACTTGACACAGCAAGGTGGAGGGAACCTTTGGCCCTCCAGTGGTTTCTGAACTACAACTCCCATCAGCCCCAGCAAGCATGGGCAATGGCCAACGATGATGGGAGCTGTACATCAGCAACAACTAGAGGGCCAAAGATTCCCCTATACCTGCACTATGGCATTGTGGTCAATTTAAAATGACAGCCACCCAGTTCTACCCAGATGCCTTTCAGAGGAGAGCTAACAATGAGGGGCGTAGGTGCAAGAGGGGCCCTACAGGGAGCGCTTCACCAAAGCCTCCTTGAGCCTAGAGCCAGCCATGGTCCTACAAAGGTTGTACCATGCAGATCATTCTCCTGAATGTGTAGATCAGCCACCTGAAGTTTCTCAACCCTTGTTTCAGCATCCAGGCAGGCCAGCTTACCTGATCCCAGGCGCTAACCACCCCTCCTGTGAAGACAAAAACATAGCCCATGGTGATCAGGCAGGTCCAGATGACGGCAGAGAAGATCCGGGTGCATCTCTGGAAGATGCTCTCAATGCACACAAGGACCAGGATGAGGCTGAAGATTGCCAGAGCAACAAATAATGTAATCAGGAAGCCAAGGTTGGAGGAGAAATCCTGGGAAGAAAAAAAATAAATGAAATGCTGCATTTCATTCATCTGGATTGCAGCACTGGCTTGAGTTTACCACTAGGGAGGGCACCATGCTCAGTACTAAAGCACGTACTTTATAAGCAAAAGGTCCCACTGGGCACTAGAATGTGATGGGAAAGATCCCTTCTAAAGACCCTAATCAGTGCATAGAACTCTGGGGCTGATGGAGCAGCGATCCGGGATGATGTCAAGCAGCTCTATATGTTCAACACAGCAGGAATCAGAGCAGTGAAGTTGTTGGGTTGACTCCTCAAATGCTATATGTAGCATGGGCTATGGCCCAATGGAGGCTAGGCCATTAGGGCAAATGGGACAATGCCCCACCAACCACAGCCTGCCCTCAGCCAGCCCCGACCCACCTCCTTTCTTACTTCAAACCAGCAGGTGGCACTGTCAGCCTCCTCCTCCTTAATCTCAGTGTTGCCCTTGTAGAACTCAGCAGGGAGGAGGATGGGGATGAAACCAGAATTGGTTGGCCCCGCCTGTCATTGGCTCTGGCTCCACCTACTTCGGGGGCCCCAGCCTTCCACCCTACCAGTCCCAATGGGCACCAGCAGCCACAGCAGTGGCCTACCAGACATTTAATTAAGCTCCCTTTGTGCCTCCCAGCAAAGCATGAAGATGTCTTATCACTCTCCTCCATGCCTTCAAGCACAGACAGCATTCCTCTGTTGTTTACCCCCAGCAAACGATACACTGTCACTGAACAGGGCGTTTCCATTTAAGTGCCACGGTGAGTAGGCCTTGAACAGACCTATGTGCTATGCCAGGAGCGGGAAACCTTTTTGGCCTGGTGGGCCAGACCTTTACCTCCCACACCTCACCGATCAATTTTGACAGGTGGGTGGGATGACCCACCTGTGCATCATCTTATGTCATAACGATGACAGGTGATTGAAATGTTTGTGTTCCCGCCCTCCTGCCATTGTTAGCCTGAGGGGATGCGGGGAGATAGTCACCAAACAGGAATGAACTCTCTGTGCATCAGATGAAGGTTGGTGGTGTCGATGCTCAGTCCTGCATTCTGCAGGGAAAGCAGCGGAGTCTATACTTATCCCGTGTCTCTGATGTCACATCAAGTATGTGGCAGACTGGTGTTATTTGGGGGAAATGGTATTGTGGGCCAAATGGGGAGGTGTGTTGACTGGAATGTGTCCTCAAGGGCTGATAATGCCTTTTGCTTGCCTCGGAGGCTAGAGAAGCGATGTGCGAGTGCATGTAGAAACTAGCCTACTGTCCACAGGTAAGATTTTCATTCATTGCTCTGCCAATTTTTGCCTCTGGGCTTGTCCATCACTGACATGTGGCCCTCAGAAAGTTGCCCAGAAGGAAATGTGTGCCTCTTAGGCTGAAATAAAACAAAAAGGCTCCTCATCCCTCTTACAATGCCTGAAGATACCTTTAGTCATCTTTCTAAATTAAAAAGAGACCCAAATGCTTCTAACTTCCTGTATAGGGAAGATGCTGTCTCGATCGTTCTGACAATCCAAGGACGGGGAACCTGTGTAGCCCTCTGATGCTGCTGGAGTCTAAAACCCATCAACCCTGGCCAGCTAGGGATGGACAACTCTGACAATTTCGCTTCTCCAAGTTTCTCATTTTCCCAACCTTAAATTCAGTTCTCCACATTTCCGTAGCAATTTGCATTTTTTTTTTAAAAAAAATCCTCATGGAAATCTGTCAGCATTTTAGCGCAAATTTCTCCTAATAAACATCTTTTTGTATTCAGTTTTGACTGACGTACACATGCTGGCAAGCAATTTTCCCTAATACAATTTTGTATGCTATTTTCACCAATTTGTATGGACACTTGAGCCTAGAATACGCATTGTTGTACACACTGCTTAGCTGCAGAACCGAACTGCAGAATTCACAGAAGGGCAAATTTTGAAGGATGGCTGTTTTGTCAGTTTGCCTATTGTTTTGAAAAGTACAGATTTAATAGGTTTGCCTTTAAATGTGACCTGAGTGGGATCCCGCTCCCTATCCCTACAGCCAGCATGATGAAATGGCCAGGGTTGATGGTAGATGCAATAACATCTGGAGGGCCACACGGTCTCCTATCCCTAACCTGATTCTTCTCCCCTTATTTCCATAGAGCCCCCCCCCAAGCATGCTTACCCTGCCGCTGGCAAAGGAAGCAGTTATGAGAGCCACACAGATTCCCAGCACAATGATGAGGAGGAGGAGGATCAGGGGGTACTGTTGGCTCAAGCTGTAATAGGTTTGATAAAAGAGTTCCTCTCGTGGGGTGTCGATGGTTGATGGAGGGCGACGCTGGCAGGGCATGGCTCCCCGGCTCCTAACAGAGTCCGGTCTTGGAGGAGGTGGGATAAGAGGAGTCACTCCTCGTCCCCAAGAGAGTCACAAGAGTCAATCAACACCTCTTGGTAAAGCTGCAGAGGGCACCCCTTTGCAAAAACAACATCCTGTCAAGGCTGCAGGGCCCCATCATTGAAAAACACGGTTTAATCTGTATTGATCCAGACAGGGGATGTGGGGTGGGAAGGAATTCAACTGGACGATGAGCACAGAGCCTCAGTTTCCGGCTGGGATGGATGATCTCGATAAGGAGCTACCTTCTCAGCAAAATGCCCAAAGTCAGGTGAAGCTGGCATCACCAGTGCAGAAAATCTGGAACACAAGGCCCTGGAGAAAGAAATGAAAGATAGGTAACAAATGGTCCTTATTCACACTTCTGGATATTCCAGTACTGAAAATACCAAGAGATTGTTACTTTTTCCCCTTAGTAACAATGGAAACAATTGGCAATGGGGGCTCTCCTTTGCTAGAGGTCTTCAAGTGGAGTCTGGAGGGCCATCTGTTGGGAATGTCAAGCTCTGGATTTCCTAAACTGAACAGGGAGGTGGAGTTGACTTACAAGGACCCCTCCAACACTATGATTCCATGATATAGTTCTTTCATGAGGTCCAATGCAGGAGCATTGAGGCAAGGGCAAATTATATCAAAGTTCTTCAACCTTGAGTCCCCTGATGTCATTGGACTACAACTCCCATCACCTCTAACCATTGGCTAAGCTGTCTGTGAATGATGGGCAATGTAGTCCAGCAACATCTGGGACCCAAGGCTGAGGGACACTGAATTATATAAAGTGGCAGTGGCTTCTCCCTCACTTGACATCTCTAAGCAAAGACTAGACAGCCATCTGTTGGGAATGCTCTAGCCCTGCATGAGCAGGGGGTGGACTAGATTGCCTACCCCCCCAAAAACCCTCTCCAGTTATATGCCCCTGTAAGTGTCCAGCTTGCATTTAATTTAGGATGTTATGGTTGGTACCGTATTATTCTTATTATTATCCAGTGAGTCACCATGGTGTAGTGGTTAGAGTATGGGATTAGGGCCTCGGATAGCAGGGTTCAAATCCCAGCTCAGCCACATGAAGTGTGGTTAAGTCAGTCTCTAAGCCGGACTTCCCAGGAGGATTGCTCCGCCTGTGACTGCCTCTGAGACGAGCTCCCGTCTCAGAGGAAGCTTTTTCAGTTTTAAAACCAGTCAGAAGAATTTTTTGACTGGTAAAAACTTTCTCCCAGGCAAGGGAGAAACGAAGAGATCACCCACAGAAGCTTCGTTGTGTTTGTTGGGGACTGGAATTATCAGGATCGCCTATGAACAAAGGTGTACCCAGCAGCGTCTGACAGAGTCAGGGAATTCAAGCAAGCTCAAACTGACTAAGCGAGACGTGTTTTTTTCTTTAAAGAAAAACGGATTTTAACAGGCAAGCATCCTTCTGTCTACTACTATCTACTATCACTCTTATCATTGTTACAGTAAAAGAGATTTGTTATAGAATCAGCAACAAAGAATCCCTGGGTGAGTTATACCTTTCTCTTTTATACACGGAATTAAGGAAGAAGAAAATCGAAATAGCTTATCTTTGTTTTAATTGCAAAAAGCTGGCATGGAATTGAGCATTATAAAGATATAAACGGATGAGGGGCATCTAATTTGAAGAGAAATATCTGATTAATATGAACATTTGAGTACTATTTGTTTGGGACTATTTTTTCTGGTCTACTTTATTTTGATGAATCTGCTTATTCTTTATGCCACTAATTATTTTGATGCTGGGAACTAAGTTTGTTTTGCACTCTTGGTAACATAAGAGATAAGGCAGTCTGTCTAGAAGATGATGTCAACAGGCTTGGAATATTAACTCCTTTGTTGCTGGAAAAAGAAATAAATTGCTCTTTGCTTGAGAATAGTGGCTATATTGGAAATTGAAGGGGGTTTTTTTTTTTTTGGTCTTAACAATGACAATCAAGAAAGCGGCCGAGACCCTGGATGTACAGGAAGGGGTTCTCTCTTTAAACATGTTTCAGAAAATAATGGATGAGATTAAGATAACGAAACAAGAATTGAGACAGTGCAGACAAGAGATGAAAATTGAATTTGGCAAAATGAAACAGGAGCTGAAAGAAATAAAGGATTCTATGAGAAAAGAAGATATAACTGGACAAGCAACAGGAAATGAAAGAAAAATTAAAGGGAAGGTGCAAGTCCTGGAGATTGGAATAGATATATCAAATGTGGAATTTGAAAAAGATTTGGACTTTATAGCTGTGATGGATCCTAGTGACAAAGATTATTGCTTGGAATTCAGCGCTGTCTCTGAAGGAATTGGTGAAGATATCAGAGATAAATTTATCAATGTTTCAAAAAAATTTCTGGACTGGAATGACCTGATGGAACCTGAGATAGAGAAAGTTTATAGAATTAATTCCAGATATGCGACAATGGAAAAACTCTCAAGAGATGTGCTAGTGCACCCCGTAAAAAAGAAGAACAGAGATATGACTTTACAACAATATTTCAGTAACACAGTCAGAATTGATGGCAAGAAAATATTTGTGATGAAGGAAATTCCTATCAGACTCTTACTATATGACTATGACAGCAGAATTATGTGTGCAAGGATGGACGATGGAAGATGGAACTAACACTGATAATGGAAGAATAGCTGTTGAAACTACTGGATTTATTAGACTTGAATAGATGGTTTAATTGACATATCTATTTGGAGAAAAATTGATAGAAATATTTCTCAAGAACTGGAAACCTCTCTTTGACTTTTTGTGGAAAGAATAAAATGATATGATGTTAATGAGATTTAATGATTAACCAAGTTAACCACTGGAGGAAAGTGATTTTGTAATATATTAAGGGACAGGTTTGTTATATACTATAGACTTATAGCTGATTTAAGACAAATCAGAAGTCAATATTTTTATTGTATTAGTTATTAATTTGTTCTTTTTCTTTTTGTTTTGTTTTGTTTTAGAAATCTGAATAAAAATTTATATTAAAAAAAAAAGTCAGTCTCTAAGCCTGATCTACCTCACAAGGTTTTTGTAATGATAAAATTAGGGAGGAAGAAAATCATGGGTGCCACCTGAAGCTCTCCTTGGATCTAAGGTGGGATATAAATGTAGTAGTAGTACTAGCAGCAGCAATTATCATCATCATCAACATCATCAAATGTTTTGAAGATTCAAGCGGGAGGTGGGGGAATATCAGGCTTTTGAATAATGAATGAATAATTGTGGCTTCAGGAAAGGAATGGAGATGACAGACAGATAAGAGAATTGATGAACAATAAGGGATAAAGATATGAGGGGCTACTAGGGATTTTAAGTAATTCTTTCCCTCAACCATGGACTGAAATGTTTGTATCCCACCTTCCTCTAAAGAGCTCTCCCATTTTTTGCCTCATAACAACCCTGGGAGGTAAATTACTGTACAAGCCTAACCATGCCTACACAGAAGCAAGCCCTATTTGATTCAATCCGGCTTACTCCCAGGCAAATGGGGTCACAGCTGCAACCTGAGCTTCATGCTTCTGTAAGGATGTGAACTCAGAGCTCCCCAGCCTAAGCTCTGCAGCTGGCTCTTATGAGAGAGATGAGGCTGATCTGAGTTTTAGGGACACTAAAAGACAATTCTTGGACAGGCAGATGGATGAAGTTCAGGGATAATATCAAAAAGTAACAAATGTCTCTTCTCCCCTCCCCAACACACACACACTGAAATACTGAAATACTAGACAGACAGACAGACAGACAGACAGACAGACAGACTGGATAGATAGATAGATAGATAGATAGATAGATAGATAGATAGATAGATAGATAGATAGATAGATAGATAGATAGATAGATAGATAGATAGATAGATAGATAGATAGATAGATAGATAGATAGATGATAGAGATGATAGATGATAGATGATAGATGATAGATGATAGATGATAGATGATAGAGAGATAGATAGATAGATAGAGAGATAGAGAGATAGAGAGATAGAGAGATAGAGAGATAGATAGATAGATAGATAGATAGATAGATAGATAGATAGATAGATAGATAGATAGATAGATAGATAGATAGATAGATAGATAGATAGATAGATAGATAGATAGATAGATAATCTCACCCACTTGGGAAATCAAACAGCTTTGCTATAAATCTTCAAAGGACCGCAACCAATTAAGACCCAGATGCACAAGTCAACTTCTGCTGTGTTCCTTTGTAGAACAGAAATCTACACACTTCCCACACACCCTCTTTTGTGAGTGTATATATTTCTGAATGTTTCCTTCTAAGAAAGTGCCATTTCACAACGTCCATGCTTCCCTCACACCACAAATGTTGATTTCCATCATTCCTGTGCAGATAAACATTGCCCATGAATTATGGACTGTTGACCACATGCGTAACTGGCCATCTCCACTTCCTCACTGACCATCCCATTTTTCTTTTTTAGAAAAAGGCAAGATCTTAAGTCCACTTGTTCTTCCATCTCGGCAGCACACAACATGCAGCTCCACAAAGTCTCCACACACTTCTGGGGGCTGCTTCTTACCTGCTCCACCACCAGCAGTTCCATAATCAGAACAGGCTGCCTCAAATCTCCCGTTACTCATGCTCTGCCGTCTTCATGCAATTGCAGGAAGTCCGTCTGTCTGCCTGCCTGCCTCCACGCAGCCTAGCCCAGACCAGCGTGCTGAATTTGAGATTAAAAACTCCCTGTCAAGATTAACACTTTCATCCTCAAGGGGTGTAGGAGCTTAGAATTCAATGGCTGCAGCCAGAATCCTGGGTTGCTTCCAGATGACCTCTTTTATTGAGCATTTGTTTGCACAAAGTTGTGGAGAAGTTACAGACCAGTGGCTGTTTATTGAGCATTCATTCAGACTTGTTTGCAGGAAGGTTAGATGACGTTCTGTCAAGGAACGATTATCTTTCATTTTCTGGTCACTTTCCTTAGTTGCAAAAAGTCTGTGAGGGTTCCAGACTGTAGCTATTTCCAGCTGGGATTCAATCACATACCAACAAATTAAGGCTGCACACCTAAAGCTGATTTTGGAGCTCCTGTGCAACGAACGCACTTCCCCAAAATGTCAGAGGTTTTGTGACAAGGAAAGCAATGGGAAAATTCACTGGAAAGTGTGGGATAATGTTCACTTTGACGCAACATCATCTAACCCACCATCTATTCCTGCGACTATAATCTGTTTTAAACAGTTTTTAATACTGAATTTTAAATTGTTGTAACCTGCCCTGGGACTTAATGATGGAGGGCAGGTAACAAATCAAATCAATCAATAAATCACAAAAAATGTAAATGTACTGCCTTCAAGTCAATTCCAACTTATGGCGACCCTATGAATAGGGTTTTTCATGAGGCTGAGAGGCAGTGACTGGCCCAAGGTCACCCAGTGAGCTTCATGGCCATGTGAGGATTCGAACCCTGGTATCCCAGGTCATAGTCCAACACCTTAACGAGTACATCACGCTACCTCCACACAAACAAATCAGAATGAATGTTCAATAAACAGGTTGTCTGGAACAGATCCATTTTTGGGGATGGGAGGTGCTCAAGAGTGCCAAATCAACTTTAATTGCACCTGAATTTGCAGGTATCTGATTAAATCCCATCTGGTGCTCAATATTGTCTGTAGATCATTCTCCCTTTTTAGGCCACACCCTTCTCCCCAGGCTACACACCTCACCAGTCCTGCTGCACATCCTCTTCGGAGGCTTTCATCTAACTAGAATGTGTCCTTGAAATGTGCTAATACCCCATCCACCACAGGCATGCAGTCTCTGGAAGGTTCCCCATGTAGGAATGTGGTCCTCAGGCGGTAAAAAGATTCCCCACCCCTGTCCTAGGTCACGGGAAAGAAAGGGGGAGCTGGTGTGCTTAAGTTAAATTCACTGTGCTTGAAACACAATGCAGGTGTGACTCACATTCCAAGGGGCTGGAACAGCCAAATGCCCTTTAGAACTTGCAGCATTGTCCTCCGTCAAAGAAAGGGCATTTAAAAAAAAAAGCTTAAAAGGAGTGCCATATTGCCCATAATGGTGATATGACTCATGATGCTATTGTCACCCAGCATCCCAGATGCTTCCAAACTTCCTTTCCAATTTCCTAATGGAATATTTCAAAGAATCCACCCATTTACAAAACAGAAGCTTCATCACAAAATCAGTTGTGGAATTGCCATTGTTTATTCTTCAACTCGGAATTCTAGTCCTCTTGATCATGTGTGTGTGTGTGTGTGTGTACACACAATAACCCTACCAAGAAGCCTGTGGGAAGAAAGGGAAAGTAGCTTAGAAATGGAAAAGAAGGGTTTTTTTCTTTTCTTTTTTTTAAAAAAAAAATCCTTTCAATGAATCAGGCTTCTAATGAGACCAGAGGGAGACAGCAGTTTCCTGACAGATTTAGAGCCACTAATGAGCTGGACAGCTAATGTCATTTCACGCTTGTCATCCTGTCCCTTGCAGTCGCGGCAGAGTTTCATTCCATTTAGATGGCCATCTCTTTCCCCAGACGCAGGCTCCTGTGCCTCCCCATTTCCATCCAGCCATTTCTCAAATGAACCTCACTGGGAATCAACAACTGCCTGCGGTAATAAAAATCCTACCGCTTTTTTCAGCATGGCTCCAGTGTTCAAGATCATCCATAGAAATATTTTGGGGGGGGGGGCAAGGTCTCTGAGTTGTTTCTACAGGTCATTGACAACTCATTCCACCCACAATTACATTTAGAATTCAGGGGGGGTCCCCTTTCCCCCACCCCCCCATGCAGAACTGTTTACGGTATCCTTTCATAGCTACCCTTTCATAAATTTACCAGCTAACCAAACCTGACCTGCCTATGTTTATATGTTTGTTTTGGGGACAGTGGCTAGAAATGCTATTTTTTTTCCTCTGTCCTTTCAAATCACATAGAATTGGAAGGGATCTCAAAAGGTCATCTTGTCCAACCCCTTGCCAATATAGGAAATAGTCTACTACAGCATTCTTGGTAGATGGCCATTCAATATCAGCTTAAAAACCTCTAACAAAAAAAGAGTCGTCTGCCGACTGTTCAAACAGCTTGTATCATTAGAAAGTTCTAAGGCCTTTCCTCTATTCAATTCCCCCCCCCAACTATTTACTATGGCTTATGATATTTTTCATATTGTTTCTATCCAGGCTCTCGTATTTAGGCATCCACCTTCTTTTCTTTTCTTCTCTTTTCTTTTCATTGCTTTCTAAAGCTCCAGGTACAGAGAGTGTGGCCTTACAAAAGTGTAGTATAAAGATACCACCAGGCTTATAACCACATTAGAATCTCCAGTAAGAATCACAGAGATGGAAGGTCAGGCAAAGGTCATCCAGCCTAACCCACTACCGATGAAGGAAACCCTGCAGCATCCCTGCGAAGTAGCCTTCCAGCCTCTGATTTAAAACTACAGTAATACCTCAGTTAACAAAGCAAATGTGTTCCTGGACATTACTTCTTAAACAGAAACTTTGGTACCAGAGGTAGGGATGGGTGAAAGTTTTGATTCAGTTTGCATTTCAAGCAGAATTTATCAAATTCGCAATTTCCAAAACAATATGAGAACCGAAACAGACATTCTTCCAAATACGCATTTATTTGAATTTTGGGATGCAGTTTGCGAACTAAATAACATTTACAAAAATGCATATATTAGGGGGAAGTGTGCATAAAAATGAATACATGAGTGAAAATAACATGCCCCAAAGGCATGAAATGATGAGAAATGGCTTGCAAAAATGTCTACCTTCTGTCAAAACTGCCTACAAAAATGCGTTTATTTGGAGAAATTCAAATAATTGGTGGAGAATTTTCATGAGGATTTAAAAAAAAAATCACTGATCGCTGTAAGAATGTAGAGAGCTGAATTTAACACTGGCAAAATGAGAAACGGACAGAAGCAAAACAGACCGATCTTTCCATCCTTAACCAGAGGTAGAATAACATGGGAAGAGTAGAGAGTTTCCTGCATCACAAAAAAGAGGAGCAGCTCAACATATTTCAGCAAAACGTTTTATTCAAAGTCCAGCCGTGGGCGAGAGAGCCGCCTGCGGCAGCTGCGATCCAGTGGACAAGGAGCCACATTCTAACTGTGTCAGAGTGTGTGCCCCCCCCACGCCTCATGCACCCAAAAAAGCCTTTGTTAAAAGGAATTTCTTTCCCTGAAGATTTGTTAACTGAGGTATTACTGTACCTTTAAAAATATATGCTGCAAATGTTTGGTAAACAAAGATATTTTGCACTGAACTCTGCCTCCCCCCCCCCAGGCTTGGGCAAATGCCATGGACTCCACCCCCAAATTTGCCCCTAAACTGCCAGTTTCTGTCTGACCATAGCTTGGCAGCAGAACATCTGCATGCAGAAGGTCCCAGGTACTACTTCCCAACATCTCCAGGTGGGTCTGGAAAAGACTCTCTGGCTGAAACCTCAGAGAGCTGCTAGCAGTCAGCGTCGAGACAATACTGAGCTGGATGGACCAGATAGCCCGACTTAGGCTGCAATCCAATGCACACTTACCTAGGAGAAAGTCTCACTGAACCCAATGGAGCTTACTTCTGAGTAATGTATTGGATTGCAGCCTTAGTGTAAGATAGATTCCTGTGTTCCTGCCTTCACCCTGAGACATGCTCTGAGCTCTGCTGAACCTGGGGGGGCTCTACCATCCAAATTCCTTTTTGTTTAACAATTGATAACACTACTGATGGGCATAAATACAACAGAGGAAGCTTTTCTCAGCATCCTGATTTTGACGGTGGGGACAGCCACCCTGCAAAGTTGCAGCTACATCTCCCTGCAGAGGGGAGGGGTAAACTACAGTTTCCAGGATTCTTTGGGGAAAGCAATATATGGTGTGTGTATACAGCTTAAGACTGTGTACATAGAGCTATGTAAAGTAGATTTGAAGTCCACACAACATTGTCCTCATTCAAATGGCAGCCTGCAGTAAAACCCCATTTAATTTGGATTTTCCTGAACTGCGGATAATGAGGTGGGGGAGGGGAATCCAACATGTATATTAAGGGGGGGGGGGAGGCTGCAGGCACAGGTAAACAAACGCCTGCACTCATGTCCACAGTGGACCTCAGGTTTCTGGATCTCAGATGAAGAAATACTAAGACCCTATCTGCATTATACTATTATGGGTTTGGGGGTTGAGATAGATGATTTCTATGAGTCCCCTTCTAGCCTCTGATGTGGAACCCTGCACCTGGAGGTGGGCTCTGCATCTAAGAAACTTGCTCTTCTGGTCAGATGAGTCTCCTTTGTTAATCTAATAGAATGTCCAGGTGGGCAAATGGATCTGTCAATTGCCCATTGACTGGTGGATGGGCCAGGGAGATCCTGTTGTTATTGAAACTCTTCAGGACAGCCTCCCTCAGGCCAAAATATTCTAGAGTTGGAAAAGGTTCAGAAGAGGGCAACCAGAATGATCAAGGGGATGGAGCGACTCCCTTACGAGGAAAGGTTGCAGCATTTGGGGCTTTTTAGTTTAGAGAAAAGGCGGGTCAGAGGAGACATGATAGAAGTGTATAAAATTATGCATGGCATTGAGAAAGTGGATAGAGAAAAGTTCTTCTCCCTCTCTCATAATACTAGAACTCGTGGACATTCAAAGAAGCTGAATGTTGGAAGATTCAGGACAGACAAAAGGAAGTACTTCTTTACTCAGCGCATAGTTAAACTATGGAATTTGCTCCCACAAGATGCAGTAATGGCCACCAGCTTGGATGGCTTTAAAAGAAGATTAGACAAATTCATGGAGGACAGGGCTATCAGTGGCTACTAGCCATGATGGCTGTGCTCTGCCACCCTAGTCAGAGGCAGCATGCTTCTGAAAACCAGTTGCCGGAAGCCTCAGGAGGGGAGAGTGTTCTTGCACTCGGGTCCTGCTTGCGGGCTTCCCCCAGGCACGTGGTTGGCCACTGTGAGAACAGGATGGTGGACTAGATGGGCCACTGGCCTGATCCAGCAGGCTCTTCTTATGTTCTTATGTTCATATGTTCAAAAGAGAGACTTGTGTTTTTAGTTGGGTCTGAGGCAAGGCTGCACCATGGCTTTAGGATGCCTCCTGTAAGCCTGATGGAAAAGCAAGATCTATTGGACTGCTGACGCTTTGAACCCCTCCATCTTAAGCTCAGGTTGGAAAGTGTGTAAATAAAAAACATATTTCCTAAAAAGACACCACAGTTTCCACTGGCCTTCTTTCCAAGGAAACCAAACCCTGGGTAAGCGCAGGGACCCCTGGAAGTCTTGCACTGCTCAGAGATTGGGGTGGCACACAACCATACATTTAAAGCAGTATCTTCAAACTGTCATGGCTTCCCCCAAAGAACTCTGGGAATGGTAGTTTGTGAAGAGTGCTGAGAGTTGTTAGGAGGCCCCTTTCCTCCTCACACAGCAACAATTTCAAGAGTTCCCTGGGAAGAGGAATTGGCTTCTGCACTCAGAATTGTAGCACTGTGAGGGGAATATGGCCCTCCTAACAACTCTCAGTGAACGACTCTCTTTAACGAATGACAGCTCCCAGGATTCAACCCAGGAGGGTGGTGGGGCAGTGGAAGAGCCCCCCACTGGAAACCAATAAATTCTGAAGCCAGAGAATCATCAATAGATAACACGCTTGCATGCAACTACCTTTCCATCTGGGTCCTTTCACCCCAGCCCCCTCCCTCTGTAGAAGCTGCCTGAGACAAGAGAGGAAATTGTGATATTTCCTGCCCTTCCTTTTCCTTGCTGAATCACAACAGAAGAAGAAATCTATACCCCACCCCCCACTCCAGGCTGGGTCCTACGTCAGGATGTTTCAACTTGTTCTTTTTAAATCAAAATGTGCCAAAGCTCAAATCTGCCAAGAAGAAAGTTTATGCGACCTGCCCCATAAAAAGCCTTTATGACTAAGCTCAGTTAAGAGGCTATAACTGTGGTTATTCAGCAGTGAGGGGAAAAAACACTCTGCAAGTGCTCAGGGATACTATGTCCTGCCTTGCCTGTAACACTAAGCCATGGTTTACTAAATTATAGTTTAATCTGATCATCCAAACACAGCCCGGGGGCTCAATCATGGTTTATTAACCACAAACAAGCCCACACTTGTAAGCCATGGTTTGTTGTGGTTTATTTAATTCATTTAGTTTTGTTTATTTAAATGTATATACTCCTTGATTGCAAGAAAATCTGTAAGCGGTTTACAATCTCTGAGGGTTTTATAAACCTTGATTAACATTAATAACCATGGTTTAGCGCTACATGCAAACCAGAGCTATACATATCACTTCCTAATTTCTAGCACAGATCTCTGGCATTACAAATACATTCTGGCAGGGGAGGGGGAGCTGCACCCAGACTTAGTATAGGCCAGCCCTAACTTTAGGCAGAGTGAAGCAGGTGATGTTGGTTATCAGAAAAGGGCTCCTTTTGGGAGGAACAGTGAGGTATGAATTTAATACAAATAAATAAGGGCAGCAAAACGGTTAGCTGCTCAGTTTATTATTGTTGCATTTTTGCTGCCAGAGAGAAGCATTTGTGGGATTTTCTGCCTCAGAAGCCAAAATAATTGAATGGCCTCCTTAACTTGGGCACCATTCACTGCCCTGCCTCAAGCAGCAACATGTTGTGTGCCAGCCCTGTTAGGAAGGGTGCTATGGAAAGGAGTGGAGGGGGATTCCCCCAAAAAACTGGTGAATTTTCATGAGGACTTTTTCATTTTAAGCAAATTGATGTGGAACTATGAAGAACTGAATTTAAGACTTGAAAAAAATGAAAAACTGCAAGATATTGAAACTCAAATTCATTCATCTGTTCTTCACACACACACACACACACACGAGAAATTTACACCAGCTCAGGAACTGATGTAAACGGTTTTCCTCCTGATGGAAGGGAAACATTAATATATATTACTTTTTTAAAAAAAATGGGGAAAGGACAGAGGCAGAAGAGCACTCACTGACTTCACTTCTGCCTTGCCAGTGCAGATCAACAGGGTATTGAATGGATTGATTAGCTGTGTCAGTTTTCCCAATGCCACCAGCTTTGGCACTGCAGCCTTAGATGATGGGGAACTGATCCTGGGCTCCTCTCCAACCAAAGGATTTACTACATCTTGAGACGGGCAAATCGGTCCATTTCAGTTCTGCAACAATTTGAGGTGGGGAAGTGAGGGTTGAGAAGTGGGGAAACTTTTTCAGGCCAAGGGCCGCATTCCTTTTGGGGCAACCTTTCAGGGACCACATGTCAGGTTTGGGTAGGGCCAGAGGCAAAACTGAATAGAACAATGGGTGTAATCTTTACATGTGTACAGTAGGGTGGTTTCTACACAGACTCACACACCCCTCTCTATCCATCTAGGGGAGTAAAAGGCATGATCAGAGTTCAAGGACACATTGCAGCCAGGCAAAAGCTACTCAGGGAGGGTGAAGGGTGTAGCCTGGAGTAGGGATGGAGGACCTAGCCATTTTATTTCTCTCAGTTTCTCAGTTTTCCAATCTTAAATTCGGTTCTCCACATTTCTGCAGCAATTTGCGATTTTTAAATCCCTCTGAAAATTCTTCAGCATTTCAGTGCAAATTTCTCCTAACAAGCACATTTTTATATGCAGTTTTGACTAATCTACACATTTTTGTAAGGGATTTCTACTAATATAATGCTTGTATGCTATTTTCACTAATATATTCATTGTTATGCACACTTTCCTTTAATATAAATATTGGTTGGTTGGAGAACTGCATTGCAAAACTCGGGTAAGTGTGAATTCCGAAGGATGTTTGGTTCTCATAACAGAAAGTGTGAATTTAATAAATTTGCCTTTAAATGCAAACTGAATCAAATCTCTCCCCCGTTCCTAACCTGGAGAGAGGAGGCTAGCTGAACAGGAATCTCTAGCTTGGGGAGAGTCCTGAGGTCCCTAACCCTGGAGAGCCCTGATATAGCGACCAGGCTACCACCTAGGCTTGCCTATACTAACCAAGTGCTTTTTGAAAGCAGAAATCTACAATTTTCCTAACACAGGTGTACATCTTAGAAAGACTAAAAACTCTATTACAGCATCGTTTTCTGTGGCAAGGGTTCACTTTCTAGAGAGGCATGACACAATACCAGTGTTCATTCATCATTCTGCGGAAGTGGCCTCATCTCTCCCCCAAAAGCTCGTGGTGCAATACAGGCACCTCATTCCCTTCTGGGCAACTTTGTGAGGGCCACATGTCAGGAACGGATGAGGCCAAGGACGAATGTGGGCAGAGCAATGAATGTAAGCTTTGCCTTTGTGTGGTGGATTACTTTCTACACACATCCACACACCCTGCCCTAGCCTCCTCCATCCAAGGAAGAAGAGGCATGGTCAAACTTCAAGGACGCATTCCAGATAGGCAAATAGCATTCAAAACAGGGTGCGAGGCAGAGGCAGTGAGGGGTGCAGCCTAAGGAGAAGGAGTGTGGCCTGGGGTTCTGAGGGACAAAATAGAGAGGCCTGGAGGGCGGCATTTCACCCTCGGGCCTGACGCTCCCGACCCCTGCTGTAATACATCTCCAGGTCTTTATTGTTGCTCTCTGTGATGGTCACTGGGGTTTGAGTAGGGGGAAATGTTGTTTGCGGGCAGTGTTCTGAGAACTAATGGAGAATGACCTCGTGCCCCTACACTGAACAGGGAAGAAACTTACAGGCTAAGTTCTTCGCTTTTCCCTGTCCTGCCCTCCCCTCTCTTCCTCGTACAACTCCAGCCTCATTCTCATCTCTCTTCTTCCAAACTCCCCGCCCCCATGCTTGGGCCTTCATCTTTGCCCACCCGCACTCCTTTGCTGCCATTCCTATATATAAGTCAGCACTCATCACAGTCAATAAACACAGCCCTGCACGGATGCCATTAGGTGCTTGGCCGAGACCCAGGAAACTCATTACACTGTCAACTCCGAGCCGTATCAGAGTGCTTCGGGGCCACCAGAGCTGCTTGCTCTTGGCTGAAGACCTGCAGAGAAACTGGCCTGCTTGGGGAGAAGGGGAACAGCAGGATAGCTATAATAAATCTGATGATGGGAAATTTGCTGCCCAGGGAATTACGTAATGGAACAAGAAGCTGATTTCCCCCCCTTTGATCTCCATCCTTTTTAACCTGGAGGGGGCAACAGACCCCCACTCACACTCCCAAGTTCTAGGGATGGGTGAATCTGCCCATTTTGGTTTCTCTCTTTCTCATTTTTTCCCCATCTTAAGTACAGTTCTTGATATTTCCACATCAGCTTTTGGGGGTAGGGGGTGGGGAATAAAGTTCTCGTGAAAATCCATCGGGGTCTTAGTGTGAATTTCTTCTAAGGTACACATTTTTGTATGCAATTTTGCATAATATACACTTTTTTTAACAAAGCAGTTTCCCCAAATTCATTTGGCGTATGTTATTTTCACAAATACATGCATGTTTATGCACATTACTGAGCTGGAGAAATGCATTCCAAAATGTGGAGAGATATGAATATGAAAGATGGCTGAATTTTTTCCTCCATCCCTTACGCTTACACGCACACACCTTTCACCTGTTAGAGATACCCACTGATAAGGCCAGTTTCTAAAATATGCCAATAGACTGGATCAACTGGCTGAAACGTGTAATCCCACCGTTGGGTCAGTTGCTCATTTCCAGAGGGATAATTATGGGAACTAAATTTGGATACTGTTAAGTGCCATGTGAGCAAAAGGTTCAGAGAAGCGGAGTAAACCAAAAACCTGCTCTTGAGGTCTGCACGATCTGGTTTGCACTCTGTACCAGAGCTTGGAAAAGTTACTTTTTTGAACTACAACGCCCATCAGCCCCAGTCAGCATGGCCACTGGATTGGGCTGATGGGAGTTGTAGTTCAAAAAAGTAACTTTTCCAAGCTCTGCTCTTTACTCAGATAGATCTGGTCTATCGCCTACACCAGAAGTGGGGATGTTTTTCCAGCTGGAGGGCCACGTTCCCTTCTGGGTAACCTTCCAAGGGCCACATGCCAGTGACAGGCAGGGCCAGAAACAAAAGTAGGCAAAGGAAAAAATGCACATTTAACTTCTGTACTGCAGGCTAGTTTCCACACACACACTTTCACACACCCCTCTCTATCCTCCATCAGGCAAGCAAGAGACATTATTGGAAAGGCCACATTCCAGCCAGACAAAGACACTGGTGGTGTGAAGCAGGGGTAGTGATGGGTGTCGCCTGGGTAGAGTTTTGAGGGCCATATTCAGTCTCCATATTGGAGGTTCTCCATCCCTCAACTACCCACATGCAGCAGGGTGTGGAGCGAGCCTCAGGATCATGTCCTCTTGCATAGCATGGACAAAGGCTTTAGAGGTTCCATTTCTCCCTCACTCATCAAATTTCTACCACTTAAGAACATAAGAAGAGCCCCGCTGGCTCAGGCCAGAGGTCTGTCTTATCCAGCCTCCTGTTCTCACAGCAGCCAACCAGATGCCCATAGGAAGCCCACAAGCAGGACCTGAGTGCAAGAGCACTCTCCCCTCTTGTGGCTTCCAGCAACTGGTTTTCAGAAGCATCCGGCCGGGTTCCAGTATGCGCAGCAGCTGAGGGTTGGTAGGCAGGAAGGGGGTGTGGCAATTATCTATCGGGAGTCTTTGATTTTTACCAGACCTCCTCTCTACGAGACCACGTTTGTTGACTGCATGTACTGGAGGTTGGGCCCAAAAGGCAGTTTAGGAATTCTGCTTGTGTACCGCCCACCCCGCTGCACAGCAGACTCCCTGGCCAAGGTGCTTGAGGTTGTCGTGGATGTGCGGGCTCTGTCCCCTAACCTAGTGGTTTTGGGGGATTTTAACCTGCACGCTGAGGCAGCTCTCACAGGAGCTCCTCGGATTTCTTGGAAACCATGACTTCCTGGGAACTGCACCTTAGTAATACGGGGCCCACCCATGTAGCCGGTCATGCTCTTGACCTTGTGTTTGTCTCGGGAGGGGATGGAAGTGCTCTGAAAATAGGGGCTGTTGTTGTTAACCCCGTGTCATGGTCAGATCACTATCTGGTAAATATAGATCTCTCATTGCCGCACACCCTCCGCAGGGGACAGGGACCTATTAGAATGGTCCGTCCCAGGAGCCTGATGGAGCCTAAGGGATTCCTGAATGCACTGGGGAATTTGGAGTTGTCTGAAGGTCGCCCGGTCGAAACCCTGGTGATGGAGTGGAATAGGGAGATCACCGGGGCAATTGACCAGGTGGCTCCGAAACGTCCTCTCCCCCTGAATAGAACTCAGACTGCGCCCTGGTATACTCCACGGTTGAGGGGGCTGAGACAGGAGGTGAGACGACTAGAGCGCCGGTGGCGGAAATCGCACTCTGAAGACGATCGGACACTGGTTAGAGCAGCAAATGAAGCCTACCAAGTGGCAACGAAGGCAGCAAAGAGGGATTTCTTTGCTGCCTCTATTGCATCCGCAGAGTGTTGTCCCAGGAGGTTGTTCCAAGTGGTCCAAAGCCTGGTCGGTCCAGTTGTGCAGGAACCCATGGAACTTTCTAAAGCCTCCTGTGACATATTTGCTAAACACTTTGCTGATAAAATTGAGCACCTAAAGAGTGCGATTCCGTATGCCGTGGATAGAGGAAGTGTGCCAGAGTCGGCCAGTTGCATTCCGGTCTGGTGGGATCGGTTTCAGCCTCTTCCCTCTGAGGAAGTGGACAAGGTGCTCTCTACTGTGAAGCCAACCACTTGCTTGTTTGATCCTTGCCCTACATGGCTCATTTTGGGCTGTAAAGAGAAACTGAGTGAAGGGATCAAGGCAGTGGTGAATGCTTCTTTAGAAGAAGGTGTGATGCCATTAGCCCTCAAGGAGGCGGTAATAAAGCGCATTCTGAAAAAGTCCTCCTTGGATCCCCAAGATTTAAACAACTTTCGCCCAGTTTCTAATCTTCCATTCTTGGGCAAGGTCATCGAGCGAGTGGTGGCCGAACAGTTAAAGACACACTTGGATGAAGCAGATTATCTGGATCCATTCCAGTCTGGCTTCAGGACTGGTCATGGAACTGAAACAGCTTTGGTCGCTATGGTGGATGATTTAAGGAGGGCGTTGGATAAAGGAGAACATGCATTCCTCGTCCTCCTGGATCTCTCAGCGGCTTTCGATACCGTCGACCACAGTATCCTTTTAGATCGTCTGGAGAGAATGGGAATAGGGGGCACTGTTCTACGGTGGTTCCGTTCCTATCTCTCAGACAGACATCAACGGGTGGCATTGGGGGATAAGGTCTCGGACCCTTGGCCTCTCAATTGTGGTGTGCCACAGGGTTCTATCCTTGCCCCCATGCTATTCAACATCTATGTAAAGCCGCTGGGAGCCATCATCAGGAGATTTGGGCTGCGGTGCCACCAATATGCGGATGACACCCAGCTCTATCTCTCGTTTAAGTCCTCGCCAGAGTTGGCTGTGGAGACCATTTCCAAGTGCCTGGAGTCAGTAAGTGAATGGATGGGAGGAAATAGGCTGAAGCTAAACCCTGACAAGACCGAGGTACTGCTCGTGGGAGACAGGAAAAGATTAGGAGCTTTAGACCTGGTGCTCAATGGGGTAAAACTGCCCCTGAAGGACCAGGTCCGCAGCCTCAGGGTCATCCTTGATTCCCAGCTGTCCATGGAGGCTCAGGTTTTGGCAGTGAGCCGGGCAGCTTGGTTTCAATTACATCTAATACAGAGGCTGCGACCCTATCTGCCTGTCCATCTTCTCCCACGGGTAGTACATGCCCTGGTCTCCTCTCGTTTAGACTACTGTAATGCGCTCTACGTTGGGCTACCCCTGAAAACGGTCTGGAAACTGCAGCTGGTACAGAATGCGGCAGCACGTTTGATTACAAACAGCTGTCGCCGCGATCACATCAGTCCGGTGTTACAAGATCTACACTGGTTACCAGTTGTTTACCGGACCCAATTCAAGGTGTTGGTACTAACCTTTAAAGCCCTATATGGTCTCGGCCCAGCTTATCTGAAGGAACGCCTCCAGCATCAACAAATATGCCGCCTGACTAGATCAGCCACTCAAGACCTTCTCTCGGTCCCACCAGTCAAAACAGCTAGACTGGTGCGGACCAGAGAGAGGGCATTTTCAATCGTGGCCCCCACCCTCTGGAACTCTCTCCCTTATGATCTTCGCCATGCCCCCTCCCTGCCAAGTTTTCGCCAAGCCTTGAAAACCTGGCTATTCAGGCAGGCCTACAAGATCCCTGGGGTAGCCTAATTTTATTGGTTTTAGCTATGGGTGGGTTCGGTTTCGTTTTATATTGTAGTTCTTGGGGTTTTATGTAGTTTGTATGTTGTATTTTACTTGATCTTGTACGCCACCTAGAGTGGCCGCTTGTGCGGCCAGATAGGCAGCCTAGAAATAAAATTTATTATTATTATTATATACGGACTCCAACTATGGAGGCAGAACACAGCCACCATGGCTAGTAGCCATTGATAGCCTTTTCTTGTTGTCATGTGCCTCCAAGTCGATTACGACTTATGGCGACCCTATGAATCAGCAACCTCCAAGAGAATCTGTTATGAACCACCCTGTTCAGATCTTGGAAGTTCAGGTCTGTGGCTTCCTTTATGGAATCAACCATCTCTTGTTTCGCCTTCCTCTTTTTCTACTCCCTTCTGTTTTTCGTAGCATTATTGTCTTTTCTAGTGAATCATGTCTTCTCGTTATGTGACCACAGTATGATAACCTCAGTTTCATCATTTTAGCTTCCAGTGACAGTTCTGGTTTAATTTGTTCTGACACCCAATTATTGGTCTCTTTTGCAGTCCATGGTATCTGCAGAGCTCTCCTCCAACACCACATTTCAAATGAGTTGATTTTTCTCTTATCCACTTTTTTCACTGTCCAACTCTCACATCCATTCATAGAGATTGGGAATACCGTGGTCTGAATGATCCTGACTTTAGTGTTCAGTGATACATCTTTGCATTTCAGGACCTTTTCTAGTTCTCTCCATCCAAGTTGGTGGCCATCCCTGCCTCTTGTGGGAGTGAATTCCATATTTTTGCTATGTGCTGAGTGAATAAATACTTTCTCTGGTCTGCCCTGAATCTTCCACTATTCAGCTTCATTGAATGTCCATGAGTTCTAGTACTATTGAGAGAGAGAAAAACTTTTCTCTATCCACTTTCTCCATGCCATGCATAATTTATATACTTCAGTCACGTCACCTCTGACTCGCCCTTGCTCTAAACTAAAAAGCCCCAAATGCTGCAACCTTTCTTCATAGGGGAGTCATTTGATCATTTTGGTTGCCCTTTTCAGAACCTTTTCCAACTCTGCAATATCCTTTTTTGAGATGAGGTTTCTGTGAAGCTTACAGGCTTAACCCCTTACTCCCCATGCTCATAATATCTGGCTTATGGAATCTATTTTATTCTTTACTAGAACCCCAACCAAGGCCCATCAGCTGCAGCCAAGGGCAAAAGTAGTGGCTCAGCGGGCAAAGCCAACAACCAACTACACCACGTGGACCACACACATAGTTCGGGGGGTGTTGAGCCCAGGGGTGTTGAGCCCAGCTTCCCTCCTGAGGATCAAGGAGGGGGAAGGCATGAGTTGCAGGTGTCTCAGCCGTCAGTGGGCATGGATGATCCAGCTGTTGTTGAGTCTAGCCCAGACCAAGAGAGCGAGCTAGCCACCCCGCCAGTTCCCACAGATAGCCCTGCTCCTCAACGGGCCAGCGCTCAGCCATCAAACACCCCCACGGAGCCGTTGGGGGAGGATTCCGAAAGAGCAGTAATTCCTCCTGTGCCAAGCAGTATCCTAGAGACGCCCTACGCTTCCCAGCCCTCTGCTTCCCCACCTGCAGATGAGAACTCTGTTTTGTCAGATGAGCCCACAGAGACTCACCCCCTTCACCGCGCTCATGACGCAGGGAGAAGCGGACAGCACAGAGGGTGTGTGTGCGAAGGAGTGAGAGGTTACGCTCCAAGACCTCTCCTATTTAAGACAGCCGTGCTGTGAATGGGGCGCTGAGTCAACTTTCATCACATGTTGCAGAGCATGTCTAGAGGGTAGTTAGGGACTTGCAGTGAGTTAGCATAGGGTCTTTTCTATGAGGCGCTCAGCCTTTGATGTATCCATTACTTTAATAAAGCAAGAGTTCCTTGCACCCTCGTCTCCGACTCGTGGTTCCCGCTCTGAACCGGACAGGGGGCAAGATATGCAAAAGAAGTAATTTCAGCTAGTGTAGGTACACAGCTATTAAAGGCACAGTAGCCCTGCACTCTTTTGCATTTGGCCACCTTGCTGGGATAACCTGAATATATATAAAAATGCATATTCACATCTTCATCTGAGTTACCATGGACTAAGGATTCTAAAACCAAACTCTAAAACTCCCAGCAGAGATGCACAAAGGAACCTGGTGCAAGACAACTGAGTTATGCTCCCATTTTAGAGGCGAGGAACACTGAGGCAGAGAGAAATGGTTAGCTGAAGACAAACCTCATAGTTGTTTTAACTAAGGGCACTTCCATAATTGTTATTTTGGGGTGGGATTCAATCACATACATGCAAATTCAGGTCCTGCAATTATAGCAAATCAGGAGGTCTTGTGCAACAAGCTTGCTTCCGCAAATGATTGGGCTTTTTTGCAATAAAGGCAGGGGATGGGAAAATACAGCGAAAAGTGTGGGATAACACTCGCTTTGACGCAACATCATCTAGCCTCCCCGTACAAACAAATCACAATGAATGCTCATTTCATAGCCAATGTCCTCTAATCTCCCTGCAAACAGATCAGGATGCTCAATAAAACAAGTCATCTGTGAGGGCCCTTAGTCTGCAGACAGAAAGGTGGGATGGAAATAAAATAAGTAACATCGGAAACAATCTACTGGGAAGTTCTCATGTTCAAGGCTGGTTGTATAGAGTAGGAGTGGTCCAAGAATACAACAGGGATTTTGTTTTCTTTTTCCAACAGAGCTTGTAGAAGAAAATTTGCCAGTGAGTTGCACTTCCTGTGTCTGATCAGGCCACCTCCCACTTGGCTATCTTTAATGATTACCAGAATGTGCTATCTTATCTGATCTCACAAAGCATTTGCATTTGCAGAGCAGGAAGCTGCCTTTTACCAGGTCACAATCTACATGTCCATCCAACCCACTATGGTATACTATGACCAGCAGCAGCTCTTCAGGGTCCTAGGCAGAGAGTCTTTCATGCTACCTGCTACCTGATTCTTAGGGTTGCCAGGTTCAATCCCTGAGACTGATCTTGTATCTTTAGGAGAAGAGAAAGTCAGCCAAGTGCAGGTGTTCTTGCAACTCTGTAATGGGAAAAACCACAAGGTGGAATTCTCCCTCCTCCCTGCACAACTTTTAAAGATACAGAAGACCTCTTGGTTGCCAGGCCCAGCCTTCAAGAGGACTTCTGTATCTTTAAAAGTTGTGCCGGGGGAAGGGAGAATTCCACCTTGTGGTTTTTCCCTTTACAGAGTTGCAAGAACACCTGCACTTGGCTGACTTTCTCTTCTCCTAAAGATACAGGATCAGTCTCAGGGATTGAACCTGGCAACCCTACTAATTCTTCTAGTTCAGGTTTGGGAGACCTTTGGCCCTGATGGGAGTTGTAGTTCAGCAACATCCGGAGGCCAAAAGTTTCCCCACATAAGTTCTAATTGGAGAATTTCTGCATGCAAAGCATGTGTTCCACCACTGAGCTATGGGTCAACCCTATGGGGGGGGGTCACCTGCTTGCAATTCTATTTGCTGTGGTTCAATTACGGGGAGTCAGGCATCCACCCCACTTTCATTTGCGGCCACAGCTTAAACAGCCACAGATGCTGCTAATCTACACCACCCTTTCCTCTCTGGAGTCCATAATTTGGGACATGGATTCATGCACTCAGAGGGTCAGATTTGGCGCAAGGGCTTCCATTTCGCAATAGCTCATCATCCTTTAGATGTTGATTGTATGAGTTGACTCCAATGAAAATCACTGTGATGTTAGATATGTGGTTCATTATTATTACATTTATTTTATTTTTATTTATTATTTATTTATTAGATGTATATCCTGCCCTTTCTCCTAGTAGGAGTCCAAGATGGTGTACATGGTTCTCCCCTTTGCCTCTATTCTATCCTTACAACAAACCTGAAAGGTCTGTGACTGCCCCAAAGCCATCCAATGAGCTTCATGGATGAGTGAGGATCTGAACCTTGGTCTCCCAGTTCCTAGTCCAGGTGTGGGGAACCTTTGGCCCTCCAGATGTTGCTGAACTACAACTCCCATCAGCCCAGAAAGCATGCGCAATGGAAGGGATAATGGCAGTTGTAATTCAGCAATATCCAGAGGACCAAAGGTTCCCCACACCTGTCCTAGCCCAACATTCTAACCACTCTACCACACTGCCTCTCACAATGATGGCCATGAGAGTCCTTTTAAACTGGAAAAGCCAAGGCCTGAATCTAGAACCTCATTTTGTGCAAATGAGGGGCAGATAACTTGTGGCCTTCCAGATATTACTGGACTACAACTCCCATTATCCCAGTCCAGCTATACTTGGAGGGCCACAGGTGGGTTCCCCCATTTGTGGGGTAAAGAAGTGATATACCGCTGGGCAACGGCCCTTCCCCAGCTCAGAATTTGGAGGCCTGCAAGACATCGCTGCATCGTGCAAGATGCATTCTTAGGCTAGAGATATTCCTGAAATATTTTGCCAGAGAGGATTTGTCTTTGTTTTGCAACCTGCCCTGGATACAGCCAGGTCAAAATGCAAAACAGCAATTAGAACCACAGCAAAGGTAAGGAACCTGCTCTTTTCTGTCCTGCCCTGCTCTTCATCTTCCTAGCCTGGACAGTTTGCTAGAATCCTTTGCCTACAGTGAGATCGTCAGCAAGTCATCTAAAGGGATTCCGGCCAAATCTGATACCTCCCTCCGGGCCCATATTCTTTCTTGCCTACACAGACATTTACGTGAAGCTGGCACACCACACCCTAACAATGACACAACTTTCCCGGCTCTCTAACTGCATCTCAGTTGCAAATAAGATCCAGGTGTCCTGCTGTTTGGTTTTCTCAAGACTCCTTTTACGTAAGAAACTCCACTTTGCCTGTGAATCTGTGTGGTTTTTGTTTTCATTCCTCAATCTCAGAAGCACATAGAGTGATTGTAAGGAGAGGGGAGAAATAGCATGGGCCAAGTGCCTCTCCCTAAATGGAGAGAGGACAGACTGATGAGTCGGAGAGAACAGTAGGCATCTTTTTATCCTACAGGAGTTCTCATTCCTAACCTGGCCCCCACCCCACTGCCCCCAGAGACCACCAAACTCCACCCTCTTACCTTTTCCATTCTGATGTTCATAGTCCCACTAGGATTTTGGAGAGCCAAAGGAGTCTCCTTTGGGTGCTCCGTTTATCTGCCTTCCTCCTGTTAAACTCCTCCGTTCCTTCCACCCCAACCCTCGCTAGACAACACAAATGCATGTTTGCATGAGGGAGGAGTAGGAAGCGGTGGGGTGGGTGGGTGGAGAGAGAGAGACACTTTTCTCTCTCATATCCTTGTCCCAGTTGTAGGAAGAGGCTGTAGTTTGCAGAGGGCCTTCAGCTGTGTACAGCCTGTCTGACCAGTTCCACCCATTCTGGATGAGGGCTGGTGGATTCCTTCAGAAACAGAGAAAGAGAGAGAGAGAGGAACCCCCCCCCCAGTAGGGTTGGGGAAGAATTTCGATTCAGTTCGCATTTGAAGGCGAACAGTATGAGAACTGAAACACAGCCATCCTTTGAAATTTGCACTTAACTTGAATTTTGCGATGCAGTTCAATAAGCAAATAACGTCTACCAGAATGCATTAGGGGAAAGTGTGCATCAAAATGAACATAGGAGTGAAAACAGCATGCAAAAATGCATTACATGACAACAAACGGCTTGCAGAGATTAGTCAAAACTGTCTATGTAAATGTGCTTATTAGGATAAATTTGCACTAAAATGCTGGTGAATATTCATGAGTATTTTTTTTTTTTAAAAGCAAATTGCTGCAGAAATGTGGAGAACTGAATCTTAAGCAGAGCTTGGAAGTAACTAGTTACAAGTAACGAATTACTTGTAGTTTATTACTTTTTTGAGTAACGAGTGGGTAACTTCATTACATTTTGCTGGTAATAGAACGAGTAGTAACTTCATTACTTTTGAGGAGTAATTGTAATGTTTCCAGCATTACTTTTGCACATTACTTGGGGGGGAGCAGAGGAAGTCTTCTGCTCCTCTGATTTGTGAATAAAAATCATGTGCTTCAAATTGGGCTTCTGTGCAGCGTTCTTCCTTCATGCTCTATGGGTGCTTAGGAGGCGACGAGGGAGGAGGTGGAGAGCGAGACGGGGTGGAGAAAACAATGGTTTAAAAATTGACAGGAGTGGAAGGAGAAAAGAGCTGGAGGCAATATATATATACAAAAAATATGTGTGTTGGGGTATCATCATTGCTCGGGGTGGGGTGAAGGGATGTGAGATTCTGCTATGCCATTCTGTTAATCTTACGGGGGGGAAACATTCTACTACCCTCTGTGTGTGTGTGCTTATTTCTAATGTTTTAGGCTACTTAGATGTGCAGCAGCCAAGGCCAGCACCTTGTAGGCATTTTTTTTTAAAAAAAAGTAACTAAAATGTAATTGTGGCAATTACTTTTGAGTAAAAGTAAAGTAATCAGTTACTTTCAGAGCTATTGCAATTGTAACGGTAATCGCTACTTTTGGGGGGCCATGTAACTGTAACTGTAATTTATTACTTTTTAAAAATAATCTTCCAAGCTCTGATCTTAAGACTGGAATAATGAGAAACGTCGACAACCAAAATAGGCAGGCCTTTCCATCCTTTCATTGCTGAGTGGGGATGTGAGACTCCCAGCTCCCAGTCCAACAGTCTAACCACTACACTACACCAGTGGTGAGTGGTGCCCAGTTGAGACTGGAGGGACAGGAGGCAGGGAGCCCAAACAGGAATCAGAGTCGGAGCCAAGGACTGGCAGAGCCAGAGGCAATGACAGGCGGAGCCAACGGATTCTAGTTTTGTCCACATCCTCCTCCCTGCTCCCTCCCTACAAGGGCAACCCTGAGATGGAGGAGGAGCAGGAAGCTGATGGCCAGGGCCAGTTGGATGCAAGTAAAAAGGCAGGTAGGTGGGGGGCAGGCTGAGGACAGAATGGTCGGCGGGCAGTGCCCCATTCATCCTAATGGACCACCCTCCACCGCACTACACTGGCATGCGCTGTTATGTGTGTGTTAAAAAGCTAGCGCTCTCTCACTCTCTCTCTGCCCCCAACCCCTTTCAGAGGTCTTACCTTCTTTCAAAGACCTGGAGACTGGGAGGGAGGAAACACAACATGCACTTGTCCTGCAGGGCCCCTTCCTTGGCCCTCATTTGCGGCCTGTTGCCTTCTTTCTCGGCTGCTTCAAACCCCCACTGCCACTTTGGCTGTTCAGACAGGAAAGCCTATATTGTCTCAACGCCTCTACCCAGGCCCTAGGTCAGCCTGCAGCTTGCCTTGGGCTAGGTTACAGGAAGGAACTGTGGAGCCGTCAGTCTGTGCAGTCCTGGCCCTCCACGCCAGCACCACGTGAAAGGGAGAGTCCTTATCTCCTGGCTAAGCCTTTCCTGTGATGCAAGCAGGGGGCGGCGGGGAACACTTGTATATTGGCCAGGATAACAGTAAATCTCAGTCCGCAAATTCCACACCACCACCTGCCTAGTATCCTCTTCTCACTCCCAAAGGGGAAGGTTTGTGTTGACTCACACAGACAGAAATTCAACAGGTATGGCTTGCCCCTCACCATGTTTACATCCAGGGAAAGTCTGTACCTGTTGATTTATTTTTCCTCGGTGTCAGGGCAATTATTCCTTTATTTTGTTTTTTATTTTGGCCTTCCTCCGAGAAGTTCAAGGTGGCATGCAGGGTCACTCCCTCCCCTTTTAAACTCATAACAATCCTGTGAGGTAGGTAAGCTTGACTGAGATTTAGCAACTTGCCCAAGTTGGGCCGAGCTAAGGGTGGGGAAGATTTGGACTCAGGACTCTCTGGCTAACCACTATACCACAGCTTCAGACTGCTGAAGATGCATAAGAAGCTGTCTTAATACTGGAGCAAACTATTTGTCTGTGTGGGTTGATGCTCCTGCCGCCATCTTGGGTGATGAGAGGTGTGTGCGTGCTAGTGTATGCAGTGATGTGGGAGGTGGGGCTGCCAGGCCTATTGAAGCCTGCACCAGCTGCTTGGGGGGGATGCTGCCTGGGAGGGTGGAGCTCCTGCTCCGTGGCAGCATTGGCCTGGCTACAAATCATACCCAGCAACTCAACGCTGGTGTGGATCATGGAATGGGACCTCCACCCTCCCATCCCCAGTCTAAGGAGAGGTGCGTCTGGGCTGCAAGTGTTCTCGGGTCTGTACCCAACCTGGCTGTCCGCTGGCACCAGGCCTGACAGAACTGCCAAATCTGCTTAGGCTCAGCAAAGTGGTGGCCTCAGACCAGGGGTGGGGAGCCTCAGGCCTGTGGGTCAAATGTGGCCTCCAAGTCTTTCTGTCTGGCCCTTGGGATTCTCCCCATGCTGTACCCCCTGCCCAGGGCACACCTTTCACTGGCCCAGTTTTGGCCTGGCCGGAAAATGTCCCTGAAGCTCGGAGGGCGGTGACTAGATCCAGGGCCTTTTCGGTGGTGGCCCCCGAATTGTGGAATAGTCTCCCCGATGAGGTACGCCTGGTGCCGATGGTGCTATCTTTTCGGCGCCAGGTGAAAACCTTTTTATACTCCCAGGCATTTTAAAAAATTTAAATATTCTATTTAAAAAAAATTGTTTTATAGTGTATTTTAAAACAGTATTTTATCACTGGTTATATTCTGATGTTGTTTGGTTTTTGTTCTTTGTTTGTTTTGCTTTTTGATTTTCTTATATTTGTTCTATTCATATATTTTCTTGATTATCCTCTATGTACACCGCCCAGAGAGCCTTTTTGGCTTAGGGCGGTATATAAATTAAATTAAATAAATAAATAAATAAATAACTCGGATAGAGCCTCCTGCTTGCCTGGGTGGAAGATAGATAAGGGTGTGTGAGTGTCTGTAGAATGTACTAGCTAAATGTACAAAGGTAACATTTGCAGTCACTGCTTTTGCCCATGGCCCTGCCCACCACTGGCACGTGGCCCCCCAGGAGAGAATGCAGCTCTCAGGCTGAAACAGGTTCTCCATTCCTGCCTTATACCATACTCTGGAACTGTTACCCTGAGCTCCTCGGAGCAAAGGTGGGAAATAAATGTAATAAACAGCATGCAATCCTATGTAAGAAAATAAAGCAGTAAACAGACAGGTCGGGATTTAAGTGTTAGGACTTTTGTTATGCAAAGCCCAGGCCTTACCAGGCCTGGCAGGGTTAAGATTCCTACCAGGAAAAACTAAGAACAGTCGGGCAAGCCTATTTTTTCCCCTCATGCATGCCGTGCATAGACAAGCCGCATTGTTGATGTGCATCGGCCCTCCTGACCACTGGGGCCCAGCAAGCGAAGAGTTAATGTCAGGCCCACTGTGGTTGATCGTGATGCATGCTAGCCTGTGAAGGGCTGTTCATTAGAAAGCCTCATTAGCTCATGGAAGGGCAGGCAAGAGGAACTCTCTGGGGTCTCTGTGTGGGCAGTGAGGAAGCTAATTAGCGACACAGGAAGACAGGTGATTGATGGGAAACGAGAGAGCGTGGGTGGACAGAGAAAGAAAGAGTCAGGGATAGGTGGGAGGCAAGCCTATGGGGGGTGCACCCTACTTCTCACTTTACAAAACATGCCTTATATTTACATCATTATTATTTTTTTAAAAAAATCCTGCCTTACTTTTTGGCCAGATATATTAAGATGCAGTTTCGTCATTCAAGCAGTTGCACTTGTCCCTCAGCGGTATACGCTTTTGCAGGAACCCATTGAATGAATTGGGTAATGTAGGAAACATGCCTTATACTAAGTCAGACCATTGGTCTATCCAGTATTGTCTACACTGACAGGCAACAGCTCTCCAGGGATCTGTCCCAGCTTCATATGGAGATGCCAGAATTGCATCTGGACCTTCTGCTCTACCGCTGAGCTGCATCAGGCTAGATACATTCGGGTTTAAAAACTCTTTTTGTATCAAAGCTGTTTTTTGGGGGGGAAGCATTAACTCATAAAAAATGCCTGAATTGGGAAACTGCAGGAGATGGCCAGTCCAGTGGTGGTTTACTCTGTGCTTTCAGCAGCTGGACAAAGAGCAGCTGTGATCTCAGCAACAGCTGCCAGCCCAGTCTTTGACTATTTGTTTCATCTGTACCAGACCGAGGAGTTTTAAGTGTTTTAGATTTTATTGATTGTGTGTGTTTTTATCCAGTTTTTAATGTAAGGTGCTTTGCGTCATTTCAGTAAGAAAAACTAAAAACAACAACAACAACAATAGAAGACAATGCTGAGCTAGATTAACCAATTGCCTGACTCAGAATATAAGCAGGTTCCTAATGCCGGTAAATGAAAAGGTGCAACAAGGATTTTTGGAGATGTGTTGAGATTCTAGATACAAACGAGCTAAGCAGAAGGTACATCAAACAAATCCTCACCGTGACCATCTTCCATCTGGAAACCTATGTCCTCACTGCGGGAGGCTGTGTGGATCCAGAATTGGCCTCCACAGTCACTTAAGGACCTACCGTTAAAGACCTTATCTTGGAAGGCAATCTTACTCGGCCACGAGTGATCGCCAATGAAAATGACATCTTCATATAAGGTCCTAGGGATAGGGGAGAAATTCAATTCAATTCACATTTAAAAGTGAACATACCTAATTTGCATTTTCTGGAACAATACAAGAACCAAAACACAACTATCCTTCAAAATTTGCACTTCTCCAAATTTTGCAATGCTTGCAAAAATGTGTGTTCCAGGCAAAATTCTATGCAAAAATGTAGGAGAAATTTGCACCAAAATTCTGATGGAATTTCATGAGGCCTTTTTTTAAATAATAAAAAAAGTGAGAAACTGATCTGAAAATCCAGAGAACTGAATTTAAGATTGGAAAAATGAGAAATTGAGAGAAACCAAAATTGGCAGGTTTGCCCATCCCAATATGGTCCCCAGATCTCCTAGAAGTAGCGTCTATTTCTCTCCTACCATTTCATAAAGAAAATCAAGGTGATGTGTGTGTGGGAGTGGTCTCCCATCCAAACACTGACCAGGATCACACACACTTCACTTCAGCAAAGTCACTACATTGTTTGCTGTCTGACCATGCCCTGAAGTCAAATCACCCACTGTTCTGGCTATGACGTAGGGATGGAAAGATCTGTCCATTTCGGTTCTCCCTGTTTCTCATCTTAATTGTGGTTCTCATCTTAATTTTGACGAAGATACACATTTCTGCAAGCCATTTATCATCATATAATGTATTTTTTGCATTGTATATTCATTTTTTATGCACACTTTCTTCTAATATATGAATTTTTGTAAGCATTGGTTGGCTGGAGAACTGCATTGCAAAATTCAAGTAAGTGCAAATTTCAGAGAAAAGTGTGAATTTGATAGATTCAGCTAAATCAAAATTCTCACCCATTCCTATCACTGGGTGACCTTGTGCCAGTCACTGTCTCTCAGCCTAACCTACTTCACAGGGTTGTTGTGAGGATAAAAATAGGGGGAGCTCCTTAGAGGGGGGTAAGATATAAATGTCATTAACAGTGGAGGCTGGTGCCCATTGAGACTGGTAGGGCAGGAGGGAGAGAGACCAGCCGTAGGTGGAGCCAGAGCAAATGGCAGGCAGAGCCACCTTGACTGGCTGGCAGGCAGATGGGGGCTGGATGGGGGCAGATTGAGGTTGATGGGATAGTTATCCATTTGCCCTAATGGATCAGCTGTCATCACCATCCACAAACAACACCGTACCAAGCACACAGCCTGGTCTGTCCTCTCGTAAGTCCACCCTTGCTGTTAGACCTGCAAAGAACGGGCAAGAGGAATTCTTTGGTCCCAGGCTATCGCTTATCAATGGCTGGTCAGGCAATCAGAATTTCCCCCCCGTTCTGATCAGGTCTGGTCCAGGGCGTTTTGCTGCCTGAGGCAAAGGACAAGATAGTATCTCCTCACCCCCACCCTAATACAGGAACTGACCAGACTGGCAAGCGAAACACACATCCACACTATGCATTTAAAGCACTATTATACCACTTTAACCAGCCATGGCTCCCGCCAAAGAATCCTGAGCAGTGTAGCTTGTTAAGGGTGCTGAGAGTTGTTAGGAAACTCCGATTCCCCTCACAGAGCTGTAATTCCCAGAGTGGCTTAACAAGCAGTCCCTCTTCTCAGGGAACGTACACACACATTGAAGTGCAAATTCATTCAGGTTTAAAATCTCTTTTTGTATCAAAGCTGTTTTGTGGGGGGGGGGAAAGCATTAACTCATAAAAAGAAACAGGGTATGTTTGAATTGCGGCTGACATTGTGTGTACAACACTGGAAAAACCCACACACACAGCACACTGAATGCACACTGAACTGTAGTGTGTACATAGCCACAAAGTGTCACTGAAGTTAGACTGAGCAGGGCACACATAGAGTTGCACTATGCCACACACACGTAACGCTTGTTTCACAATGCAAAGATTTTATATACTTCTGTACATCCACATTTTTTTAATTAAAAAATGAAAGCACATTAAAAAACCAAAACAAGCCAGGTTTACTCAAGACCCACCACACACACTGTAACTGTGGTTTTTGGTTGTTGTTTTTTAATACACGTATTTGAAAATATTTCATGTGTATGAAATCTCCTTTGGGGGGGGGAAATAAAAACTGAGAATTCAAATTGCAGAGAGAGAACAAAACAAAACCCACTGTTGCCCTTTGGTGTTAGTGCCACCCATGGTTCTGATGAGCACATGTTCTTTCCACATGTGTGGGCTCCATGCACAAAGAGGGCAAAGCACCCCAGCTGTCACTTAAAAACAGAGGAACTCTGCTCATGGGGAGAGTCTCCAGCTCGCCATTTCAAGCAGCGGCATGGGTCACCAACCTGCAGGTGCATGACACACATGCAAGCACGCACGCACATTCCTCACCTGAAAATAGTGACAGTCTGGAAGCGCCCAATGTCCTTCACCAAGGATTGCCCAACCATCGTGAATAACATTGCAAGGCAGTTAGCTCCTCTTGACAAAAGATATGCATTACATTATGGAGGTGTTTTAAACTAACATGCTTACAAGTAGCCTTTTCCTTTCCTTAACAAAAGCAGCTTTGGGGGCCAGGGCTGATCTGGTTTGGGATTGCAGTGTGAGGGAGGGGAAGATTAACTCTTTCTCCCCTCCGGCCTTTTTCCCCAGTGGAAAAAAAAAAGCTCTTCATGCGGCCCCCCAGGTCTCTCTATCTGGCCCTCAGGAACCTGACCACACCCTTCACTGGCCCTCCTTAAGTGTTTTGCCTGGCCAGAATGCCCTTAAACTCTGACAATGCCTCTTGCTTGCCTGGGAAGAGGAGAGAGAGGAGTGTGTAGAGAAACAAGCCTATTGTACAAAGGTAACATAACATCGCTTGCTCCATGCATTTTGCCACCTACTGCTGGCATCTGGACCCCAAAAGGCTGCCTAGAAGGGAATGTGGCCCTCTGTCTGAAAAAGATTCCCTACCACTGACTTAGTGTACTGTTTGGCCACAGCAGTGTAGTGGCAAATTCAGAAGAGCAGGGTTCCTTCATGATAGCCACAGCCACTCCCCCTCCCCTTTTTTTCTTTTGCTGCTAGGTTGAGAATGAGATTGTTGTTAATGTGTTCTCCCACAACAGAGGACCCTAGGAGCCAATAAGCATGAAAGGAGTGCTAACTACTGAAAAGTCTTCTCAATGGCTAACTCACCTCCTTTCACTCTGATTGGTTCCAACCAGCAGGAAAGAACAACCATGTTAGAAGACTCTTCTCAGTGGCTAACACACTCCCCTTTCATGCTAATCAGCTCATTGGGATCCTGCTCCCAAAAAAGAGAAAGGTCTAAGACTGCCCGAGACCACGGACGACTACATCAGTTTGGCCATCAGGCACTAACTTATCCTGCAACAATAATGGGGAGTGGAGTATTAACTAGACACCAGTTGAGATGGTGGGATGACTGTGCTAGATGTTCATGGTATGTCCTGGGACATATTTTTGTGTGGGAAACACCTGATGAAAACACTCGCACCCCCTCTCCCCACTACCTTCCACTTTAATTTTCACTATATCCCTGTCCATTAACAAAATACTCCAGTTTGCAAGCTGTCCCCAGACCTTCATACGTGTAAGGATGGCACAACCATTTCCAATTTATTTTTGGTGTGAGCTTTTGAGCATCTGACTCCCAAACCTCAATCGACGACCACTGTCAGACACTGGGCAAGATGGTGAGTCAATGGGGACTTATCCAGTAAGGATGTTTGGGGAAGGGCTATAGCTCAGTGGTAGGAAGAGCATCTACCTTGCATGCAGAAGGTCCCAAGTTCAATCCTTGGCATCTTCAGATAGGGCTGGGAGAGACTCCTGCCTGAAGCCCTGGAGAGCTGCTGCCAGTCAGTGTAGACAATACTGAGTTAAATGGACACATGATCTGACTCGGTATAAGGCAACTTCTTATGTTCTTGTGAGATAATGTTTGGCTTCAAACTTCCAGATTGGGTCACCCCACCAAGTCAAAAACAATGCCACATCCGGATTCAGTTGGTGTGGGTGTGTGTCTTGGCTTAATTCTGGGAGGGAGTTCTTAACATTCTCATGAGAATTGTGCAGGGAAGATAGATCATGGTACTCTGGGAAGGGGATATGTGAATTTGACCCTCCAAGCAGAGAAAACTGAATTGTCCATAAGAAATCATCCATGCTCCATAGGCATCAATTAATGCTGTTTCCTGGGTTTCTCAGGATCATGTTTAAGGTACATGGAGTTATAGTCTCCAACCTGGAGTCCCGAGATGTCATGGCCAGTGATATGGATTCCACCACCATCTGGGGAAATAAAAGAAGAGATGGTTCTATATCTTCTTAATAAGGGACGTTACCTTCTGACAAAGTAGGTGGCAAACTCTCTCTTTGAGGTCCAGAGGTGGGGAACCTTTGGCCCTCCAGATGTTGCTGGACTACAGCTCCCATCTTCCCCAGCCATTGGCCATGCTGGCTGGGGCTGATGAGCGTTAAGAGTCCTGCAACTTCTGGAGGGCCAAGGTTTCCCCAACCTGGCTTAAATAATTGGGACATGAAAACAGATAGGACATAAGCAATTAAAAACATTGGTACAGGTTGTTTCTTTAAAAACAAAAACAGCCAGGGGAAAATTTATAGGTAGGTGTTAGTGCAGCCTCGGTGCATGTAACAGAACAAGAATGAATGCTAACTGAAATTTCTAACACTTCCCCATCTGCTTCTCAAAACCAAACTTTAAATTTCTTTAAAATCAAAACTGTTTATCAGCATTTCAAACACCTCCTCTCCAACTATCCTTTTTATTGCACATTCATGATGATCTGTGCTCATGAGGCTATCCGGGTGGTCATATACAATCCCACTCTCAATACTGTTTGTGGCTGCAAAAGTTTCAGAGTGGACATACTTTCTGCCGAAATCCTGTAACTTTTCATACCGCAAATGTTCTGGGGTTTTTTGTTGCACTATAGCCTTTCCAGACAGTAATAATGTGGTAGCATTGGGGAAGCACTGCACAGCAAATTAAAGCAGAATAAAGTCACCACTAACCCGTACTATTATGGTGCTAAGAACATGTTGCAGAATACACCTGCAATAAAACACAAGTCTGGAGAAGCCAGGTGGTCAGGGCTAAAATATGTGTGTCAAAAAAGGAGTTAACAGCAAAAATAATAGCAATTAAAAGTTCGTATCCATTTTTTATGTCCCGAAACTACAAACACCCCAGGCTGGAAGAGGTTGAAATGGGCATATTTGGAGGTTTTTTCCTGTTGTAAAAGAGAAAAAGAAGGAAGGAACCAAATATAGGAAAGTGAGAAAAGAGCCTAATGGTGAAATCCTATGTGTGTTTACTCCAATGTCAGCTCTTTCAATGATGCTTACTCCTGGAAAGTGGAAAGTGGAAACAGGATTGCAACTCAAGGTGCATAGAAATGCAATTTATTCAGTGCATTTTGAATAATCCACACCATACATTTACAGCATTCTTATACCACTTAAACAGTCATGGGGTGTGATCACACTAGTCGTCTTCAACAAAGCGTTCCCATTGGCCACACCTGGAGGGGCAACAGGTTGATCCACCAATCAGTTGTGAAATCCGTCTGAAGCAAGCAAAAAAAAAAAATGCCCTGGAGCTGATCCCACCAGGTTTTGCAGTGAAAAGGGATGGAGTTTGACTAGTGTCATGTGCCCCCATTTTCAGAAAAGAACCAGCAGAATAGTGAGTCTGCCTATAGTTCCCCCAAAGCGGCCTGGGAACTGTAGTTTAAGGGTGCTGGGAACTGTAGATCTGTTAGGGAAATAGGACTCTCCAAACAACTCTCAGCACCCTTGACAAACTAGTCCCTAGGATTCTTTAGAGAAAGCCATGACTGTTAAAGTGGTGCAAGAGTGCTTTGGGCTCGAGAATCTGCAGCCCTTCAAATGGACTCTTAACTCCAGTCAGCCCCAGCCAGCAGGGCTAATGGCCAGAGATGATGGGAGACGGAGCCACGCAGCATCTGCAGGACCACAGGTTCCCCAGCCCTGCTCAAGGGCAAAGCAGACAGCAAACAGAATGTTACTTTGTCTTCAGGTTGAGATGATCTGACATGCACTGACTGAATAAATAGTATTTTTGTATACCCTAGAGGCATTCTCTTCTCTCGCTCCTTTTTTCCTAGCTGAAGATATATTGCTGTTTTCCTTCCTTTTTCCAGCTGTTCCCATTTTCTACAGGGAAAAAAAATCTGACATCCTTTTGTTAGATGAGGATGGGCTGTGGCTCAGTAAAAGCGCACGTGCTTTGCATGTAGAAGGTCCCAGGTTCAGTCCCCAGCATCTCCAAGGGCTGATTAGATCCCTGCTGTGAAACGCTGGAGAGTCACTGCCAGTCAGTGTGAACAATACTGAGATGGATAGAGCAAGGGCCTGACTCAGTAAAAGGCATCTTCTTTTGTCCTACGGTCATTTTTTCTTCTTGTTTGGGGAAGGGTCTTTGCTCTAGTCCTCAAATGTGAATGCAGAAGCCTGCATTTCAAAATACGTTGGGTGGTATTCAGTGCTAGTTCTATTCAGAATAAACCCACTGAAGTTAATAAACATGAACTTAGTTTCACTAATTTCTATGGGTCTACTCTGAGTAGGACTTAATTGAATACAACCCAATCATTTTAAAATTATGAAATATTCCACAAATTTCTGCATATTTCTGCACATTGAAGCCCTGGGCTCCTGCTGGGAGGAAGGAGAAATGTTATGTGCAAAAAGATGCCCAGATTTTAAGCACATACACTTGTGAGTGGAGCACCTAGTATTTGTTTATTCCTTTTACGTAAAATATGTTTCTACTGCTGTTTGTACAAAATTTCAGTGGCGTACATATTTTAAAAACTCTGTAAACCCAATAAAATAGTACAAACGTAAACAGGCATACCCCGCTTTAACATTCGCAATGGGACCGGAGAGTATACTTTAAGCGAAAATAAACTTTAAGTGAAGCAATTGTCTTCACCTGTACTGCACGCAATCACCACTAGATGGCAGCGGTGTACATTATTGCGAAGCGCACAAACGTTAAGCGGGGTATGGGGACGTATGGAGCATGTACGTTATAGCGAGGGGACGTTAAGTGAAGCGACGTTAAGCGGGGTATGCCTGTAATAAAAAATAACCTTTTTAAAAGAAGAACAACACAGTAGCAATACCTATGATGAATACAAAGTCTGGAAAATGGGAGTAATATGTCCTCTAAGTCTTTCTCTAAAAGGAAGTGTGTTGTCGTTATTGTTTCCACGCACCTCGGAAAAGACAGCAGGGAGGTAGCTAGTTTTAAAACAGCAGGGCTACTACAGAGAAGACCCTGCTTCTTGTCGTGGCTAATCTTGCATCCCTACAAAATGTAATCTGAAGCAGGAATTCAGCATAGGAATTTAGCATAGGAACGATGAAAAAGCTGCCTTATTCAGAGTCAGACCATTGGTCCATCTAGCTCAGAACTCATCAGATGTTCTCATGTTTGGAGGTGAGGGGCATATGCGAAGAGACATCCCTAAGATAAGGAGTAGAAACACACTCACTGTTCTGCTGGTTCCAGCGTGTCTCCATCTCTCTGTTCTGAAAATGGGGGCACACGATGCTAGTCAAACCCCACTCCTTTTTACTGTAAAACCTGGTGGGAGCAGCTTGAGTGCAGCTTTTTTTTAATTCAGCTTCAAAGAGATTTCGCAACTCATCGGCAGATCAACCCATTCCTCCTCAAGGTGTGGCTAATGGAAACACGTTGCTCTGGTGACTACAATTCCCAGCCAAGAATTCACGCCGTTCAAGGCTGTGTTACTCTGGACATTATACTATTCTAGCTGCTACTGAACTGAACTGCCCTGCTCTGGATCATAGCTGGCTGTACTGCTGAACGACGCTGTTGGATTTTGTCGTTTTGTTTAGGTACTCACGTCCCTGAGGAGCTCCAAGGCTAAAGTGTGGCAGGAGGGAGTGGTCCCAGGATACATCTTGGTGCGGGGGAAGGAATCCAACTTCTTGGTGGGGGGAATAGAATGACTGGAACACGGCACAAGAAGTGGTGAATGAAAGGAAGAGAGAGAAACAGAAATAAATGGGTGGACTAGAAAGGAAAGAGAGAAAACAGTGTCCCTATATGAACCATATTCCCTAAAACAAGGATTTCCAAACTGTGGCCCACAGACCACCAGCGGCCCACAAACTTCATTCAGGTCGTCCTCAACATGTTGTGGATTTGCGATTGTAGATGTGAGATGGCATAGCCATCGCATTAAATAGCCATGCTGATTTTAATTGTATTTTAATTGCTTCTTTTATCTCTTATATGGTATTTTATTGTATTACAGTTTGACTTCTATAGAATGAAATAAAATACAATGTGTAAGAAATAAAAGAAGCAATTAAAATACCATTTGAAATCATGCACATTACACCTGCAACAGAAAGGGGAAAAAAACATTAAGTGGCCCACCAAGATCCTCAGCAGTTTCTAAGTAGTCTACAGGGGGGGGAAAGGTTTAGGAACCACTGTCCCAACAGCAGAGCTTGGAAAAGTTACTTTTTTGAACTACAACTCCCATCAGCCCCAGCCAGCATGGCCACTGGATTGGGCTGATGGGAGTTGTAGTTCAAAAAAGTAACTTTTCCAAGCTCTGCCCAACAGCAGTCTTCCCCAACCTGGTGCCCTACAGTTTTGGACTACAACTCCCATCAGCCCCAAGTCGCACTGCTGTAACAGGAGAAGAAGGAATGCAGGGTGTTTATGTCGACCCTGATGCAAGACCAGCAACCTTAAGTTTCTCCTCTCCTTGAAAGCTTTTTATTCCAGCTGGTCATTACGAGTAAGTAGGCTAAAATGACAACAATAAACACCCTGAATTTTCTTTTCCCCTTCTTCCCTCCCAATCCCTTTTTCCTTTTGTGTCATGTCTTTGTTTGAGACTGTAAGCCCAAGGGCAGAGACTGTCTTATCACTGGCTCTAGGAGCCTTTTTTTTTTTTTTTGCTGACGAGAGGGATACAAATTCTTTTAAAATATATATAATAATAAAATAAACAAAACAAAGGATCTGGAAGGAACCAGGTTGGGGAAGGATGTCTTAAGAATGTAAAGCACCCCCCACACATACACATTTATAACAATATTGCAAACTGAAACCAGAAAATCAGTTCAAGTTATAGTATCTGTATATATTTCACCACTAGGGTTGCCAGGTTCCTGGCCTGAGACTGATCCTGTATCTTTAGAAGAGAAAGTCAGCCAAGTGCAGGTGTTCTTGCAACACTGTAATGGGAAAAACCACAAAACTTTTAAAGATTTGTGCAGGGGGAAGGGAGAATTCCACCATGTGGTTTTTCCCATTACAGGGTTGCAAGAACACCTGCACTTGGCTGACTTTCTCTTCTCCTAAAGATACAGGATCAGTCTCAGGCCAGGAACCTGCCAACCCAGAGCTTGGAAAAGTTACTTTTTTGAACTACAACTCCCATCAGCCCCAGCCAGCATGGCCACTGGATTGGGCTAATGGGAGTTGTAGTTCAAAAAAGTAACTTTTCCAAGCTCTGTAGGCAACCCTATATCACCACCCAAACAATATTGTATTGTTTTCTCCTGCATCTTCTGGAAAGTCGGAGGCCTGCTGCCAATCTGCCTCTCTGGCAGTGGATCTCTCCCATCCATTCGTCATTCATTCTTCCCTCCCCCAACCCCGCCCAATCCATGTTTGCACATCATCCAAGCACACAAACTGCATACCTCTCAAGCCCTTATTGCTAAGTGATGCCATCTTCATAAAAACAGCCCAAGGACCCCAGCCAGGAGACAGCCGGGAATGTTTCGTTCCTGGACTAGTGCCTAGAGAGCAAAGCAGCTCCTGAGAACAGATCAGGCCATTCCTACTCTAAATCAGCAATCGTTGCCTAGACAGCAACCACATAAACCTGAAGATTATAAAACGATGGCACGGCCCAGCAAGCCAAAGGTCGTTCACCAGTCATGTCCGGTAGTCTGCCAAGGGCTTGGTAAAACCTTCTGGTTTGGCCACCTGGAGAGGCAGGTGGAGACTGCATGGTAGGCAATAATACACGGCACAGACTAAGCTGGGTTTGCACTGGCCTTAATGAGTCACAAGGTCATATGCTCCAATTGTCCAATGCTACCAGGGACAGTCAACCAGGGCTGGCTCTACCATTAGGCAGAGTGAGGCAGCTGGGTCTGGGTAGTTAGGAAAGATCAGCAGATTGCTAGCCATTTAATTTATTATTATTGCATTTTTATCACAACACAAGGGGAGCGGTGCTTGTGGCATGTTCTGACTCCAGTACCAGAATTTGTAGGGTCACGGATACTACTACAAGCCTCGATCTGGAGGAAGAGGAACCATTTGCTGCTCTGCCTCAGGCTACAGGGAAGGGTTGTAGCTCAATGGTAGAGCATCCGCTCTACATGCAGAAGATTCCAGGTTCAATCTCTGCCATCTCCAGGTGGCGGTTCCAAACTGTGGTCCATGGGCCACCAGTGGTCCACGAGCTTCATTCAAGTAGTCTGCAGCATTTCTCCATTAAATATTCAAATTGATTTTTAATGGTATTTTCCCTGCTTCTTATTTGTAAGAAGCAATAAACATACAATTTTAGTGATAATTTTAGTGATAATTTCTCACTAAAAAAAAAAAAGAATATTTATTTTATGTACACTTTTCTGTGATATATGCATTTCTGTAACCACTGCTCGGTTGGAGAACTGCATTGCAAAATTCGGATAAGTGCAAATTTCAAAGGGTGGCTGAGTTTCAGTTCTCATTTTGTTGCAGAAAGTGTGAATTTGATAGATTCAGCTTCAAATGTAAACCCAATCAAATTTCTCCTCTATCCTTACCCCGTAGTCCTTCAGACACTGCTGGAATACAACTCCCATCATGCCTGACCATTGGCCATGCTGGCTGGGGCTGGCTGGAGATGAGGCTCAACAACATCTGGAAGACCACAGGTTTCTTTCCTCCTTCCCCCAAAGGATGATGGGCACTGTAGTCAGATAATATCTGGAGAGCCACACACTGATCACCCCTGCCTTAAGGAAACTTTTCTCCTCTTTCCCAATCTCCTACCATTTTCCTAAACTTGCTATCCCACAGCTTCCCCTCCCCCCTTAGGCTCCCCAGTTCCCTTACCTGTGGATAGTGCTGGAATCCAAAGTGGTAGGGCAAACGTGGTGGAAAGGGATAAGTGTCAGAAAGGGGGCGTGGCTTGTCACCTTTAAAAATAAAGCAAGCAAAGGAATGAACCTTTCCCCTTTTTTAAAGTAATAAAGTTTCTCATGCTAGACAATGTGGTGTCCTCCGGCTATTGTGGAACTACAACTCCCATCATCCATGACCATTGCCACCCATGCTGGCTGGGGATGATGGGCGTTGTAGTCCAAAACACCTGGAGGAAACCACGTTGACCACTCCTGTGCTAGACCATTATTAGCCCTTGTGACGACTCCCCCATTGAGAGTTGAGTGCAGGGGAGAGGGGATTCAGGTGAACCCCCTCCTTGCACACTGAAAGCACATGTGAGGTTTAGCCATCATGCCCAGTGGTCACACACAAATGCCATGCATCCAGCATCCATGTGAACAGCCTGTACGTGCATCCCAATGCATATTCATAGGGATCCTCTCCATGAGGGGAAATCTTGATTCTCTCAGGATTCTCCCTCATGGAGGGGAGCCCTATGCACAAACATGGATGCTAGTGAGGAAGCAGTGTGTGGCCAACCAGCGAGTAGGGATGGGGTTCGCTGCCTAGTTCTGATCTGCTTGTATTCCGATAGTCTGTCGTTCAATCCCAATCCACCTTTTTTTTTGTTCCTGCTTGCTTTGGCACTTGCCAATTCAATTCCCCCCTTTTTTTGGTGGTGAAAAAATTTACGTAATTTTTAACATACATGTTTATGTAAATCCACAGAAGTTAAATGGATAATAGCGATTGTAATTACAAAGATAATTACATAAAATTAGGGGGGAGTTAAAAAACCAGCCATGCCGATTATAGCCACAGCCCGCCGCAAGAAATCAGTGCCGGTCCGAAAAGACGTCAAACTGCCGGATTCAGTCAAAATCCAGTATTAAGTCCGATTTAGCAGATATTTTCCCCCGTCCCTCCCAGCGAGTCAGTAGCAGTCTGGGAAGGGAGCTGGCCATCAGCACTCCCATCAGAACTCTCACATGTGTGCTTTCATCTGGATTTCCCTTTTTCTCATTGTCAGGAGTTCATGACTTGAAGAATAAAGGTTCTCCCTCCCCCAATCTCTCCCTTCACTGGCACTCAAACTCATTATACATAAAAAGGTTCTGCTGTATGCTGGAATAGAAAAACACCTCAGCCCTACTGGCTTCTCTGCTCTACTGCTGAACCCAAGTAGGGGGATTAGGTCATGCTTGTAGGCTTCACGCAAGCATCTGCTTGGCTACCGTGAGAACAGGACGCTGGACTAGATAGCGCTTTTCTCTGATCCAGCAAGGTTATTCTTATGTTCTCAGGGACAAAGAGTTCCCAATCTATAAGGGGGGTGGGGCAGAATGAGGCTCTCTAGGCCTCTCTTTCTAGCCCTTGGCAGTCTTCTCAGGCCACACCCCCTCTTCCCAGGCCACACCCCTTGCTGGACCTGCTTTGTACCCTGAGTGTTTTTGCTGTGTTGGTATGTGTCCCTGAATTCTGATAATGCCTCTTGCTTGTCTGGATGGAGGACAAGGCGGCAATGAGTGTGTGTAGAAACTAGTCCACCGTACAAAGGTAAAATTTACATTAATTGCTCCACCCACTTTTGCCTCTGGGCCAATCTCCCATTGGTTATGTGGCCCTCAGAAAGTTGCCCAGAAGGGAATGTGGCCCTTGGGCTGCACAAGGTTCCCCACCTCTGATCTACAAAGGCTCACTGTATTCCCCGGATAGAAAGCCCCAAATCATTCCTCAGTGTGGGGAAAAAAAACATTCACAACCTGCCATGCCTTGTTTTGGTCAGTCAGAATCTCCCATGCTGCCATCCCTTCCTCTTTCCTCCCTCCTTTCCCTCAAATTAGAGTAAAACTGTTGTATGGGAAAATTCAGGGCTGGAGACAAGAACAGACTTTTGTCATGCAACACACAATTTGTGGGATTTGTTGCCACAAGATGAGGTGATGGTCATTTGCTTAGGCAGGGCTTCAAAATTCACTCTGGAGCATTGTGGGTAAAAAAGAAGCAGTGGAGCATTGTGGGTATAAAAAACCCCAAACGCTTGTTGCCAAATCTGGGAGCATGACAACTGCCACTAAATTTATCCCCCACTTTGCCCCTGTTCATGCCCTTCCCCCTCACAGCAGTCTCTGAAAAATCCCCCCCCCAGCAACTTCACAGCCTAAGGGTGGTAAAGTTGCCGGTGGCAGCATTTCAGGCCCTAGCTGTCAAAAATGTCACTTCCAAATATTGCCCTTAAAGAGCACAGAATTCTAATTCTGGGCTCCTTTGAGAGGAAGGGGGACAGAAATTTAATAAAATAAATAAAAATAAAACGATTCCCATCCATCCCCAGTCGTTATTCTCTGAGCCATTTCCACCTCTTTGAAATCCACTTTTTATTAAGGGGAAGCGCTCAGCTCCACTTAATTATCTGAAAGGGAGCAAAAAGCCACCGCTGACACAACAGTGACATCCTGGGGACTGCAGTGATAATTACCATGACAGCAGCCAGCCAGCCAACCTAGCGGGATGATGACAGATGTACTTCCCACTAGGAGCAGGTGTGGGAGATTTTTTTTCCTTTCTCTCTGATGTTGGGTGAGCTTCTGCTCCTCCCCACCATCGCTCATCTAAGGATACACATATCATCTGGCTCTAACATAGTTTTTTACAGCTCTCCCATTCACTGGACGAGCTTTTGGCTTTTGAAAGCCTTTTTTTCAGGATTAAAATGTTTATTTAGCACTCTTTTTCTCCAAACCCTTGCTCCCCTCCCGCAACTCATGTATTCAAGTCTATATATTTTAAACCCTGCTCTAGTTGTGGCCCCATCTGCACTATACATTTAAAACAGTATCACACCACTTTAAACAGTCAGGGCTTCCTGGTGTGTGTGTGTGTGTGTGTGTGAAAGAGTGAGTGAGACCAGCCAATTTTGTGCTCTACAGGAGCAGTTAGCTTGTGTGTGTGTGAGAAGAATTAGATCACTTTGGAAGTCTGTACAGTATGTGCAAATGAGGTGAGCATGGTTCTACAGTGGATTAAGTGCTCAAGGATGGTATGTTTGTGTCTGTCTTCACTCCCTGTCCCTTTAACACATGGGTGGGGAATCTCAGCCCTGAATACAGCCCTCCAGGCCTCTCTACCTGACCCTTGGGATTCTCCCTACGCTATGTTTCCTCCTCAGGCCACAACCCCTCTCCCCAGGCCACCATCTGGGAAGCAACTGGTTAGCCACTATGAGAACAGGATGCTGGACTAGATAGGCCACTGGCCTGACCCAGTAGGGTTCCTCTTGTGTAACTCTCACTGGGCCTAATCCGCAACCTCCTCAAGTTCTTTCACATGGCTGGAGTGCGTCCTTGAACTGTGATAACGTGAGATGATAGCTCGAGAGGCATGTGTCTGAGGGGGGTAGAAACATTTGGCTTTTGCATAGCTGGAATAAAGCCTACTGTTCAAAGTTAAGACTCGCATGCTTTGCTCCACTCAGTTTTTGCCTTTGGCCCTACCCACTACTGGCATCCAACCCTGGAAGGTTGCCTTGTAGGGAATTTGTCCCTCGGGGTGAAAAAGGTTCCCCATCTCAGCCGTAAGAGAAAGTGGGCCACTGGAGAGAGAGAAGAAGTACCTGTAGGCCCGGTCCGATTTCGCATCTTCACCTCTGCATTATGAGGCATTTCACCTCCTGGGCCCTGGGCTCCCTTGAAGAGTAAAGCATTAATGTAAATGGAGGTAGCGCCACACTCAAGCCCCCTAAGCATTCTGTTTGCACTAGTGGCTTGCAGGAACCAAATTATATTAGCTGTCTGAATACAAGCAACACTGTAATCTTCCTTCCCAGGTTCCCAGCCCAGAAAGGGCAGGTGTCATGGTCAATCTTTCCAAGATGAGTTGGCATGGCAGGTGCCATCTTGAATTCTTCTCTGAAAGCAGAGCTGGATCAAACATGTGTGTGCAAGGGATACCAGCCAACCACGCCATTTGGCTTGATAAGAGCTCTAACAGAAGCTAATTCAGAGCTGGCAGCCCTTCATAACCCATCCCTTGCTGAGCTCTCATTGCACATTTGTCTCTCGCTAGTTCCCATAGCAATCCCAATCAGTGGCTTCCCACTGAAGCCCCCAGCTTGTTCTTCCTGTTGCCTATGTTTCTCCAGTCCATCTGCCCAGCCTCAGCAGGTAACATCAATAGCAATATCCTTACTTTCCTGATGCAGGCACTGCGACTGCGTTGAAGCCCAGAACATTTCCCTTCTCGGTCTCTTTTGAAAAAAGTTTCCCTGGGTACAGCCTCTGAAAGAAGAGAGAGGGGAAAAGTCAAGTGTACACACAGATTAGGGATGGGATCCGTTGGCTGGTGCCAGCTTGAAAGCATTCCATGGACTCAACAGGCTGGTATCAATTCGAGTTTGTTCTTTATCTACTAGTCGCTGCTTTTACCAATCTATTTCTGTTTCCCTCGCAAAAAAATTGATATTAATATCGATATTTTATTGATATTTATTTTCAAAATATTAGTATTTCCTTGAAAATTATCAATATTTCAAAATATCGATAATTTTCAAGGAAATATTTATATATTGAAAGGAAATATTGATAAATCAAAGGAAATATCAATAAAATTATCATTCTTAATATCAATATTTTAAAGGCAGGTTTTTTTTAAAAAAAATACTTTTTTTAAAATAGCTGCAGAAAATTGCTACATAAAAATCCAGTGCACAATGCTAGAGAATAAGCAAATTAATGGCAATGCAGATTAAGAAGGAAGAAACTGATAGCCACAGACAGGGCACACTGAGATTAGGGGTGCTGTTTGCCTTAATGGACACACACTACACACCTCATTCACACACACTACACACACACACACACACCTCAGCTCCAGAGCTTTTAATAGGACTGAGCTAAAATGCTTCCCCTCCCTAAAATGTGTTGCCTTGTTCATAAAGTGCAAAATTAGGGAACATTTTTGGCAATGGGGAAGGTATGGATGGTGTGAAGCATTGTGCCAACTTACTGAAGTGTCAGTAACAATCCAAGTCAGAGAGAGGGCAATTATTCCTGCCCTCACTCTGGAGCCTCATGGGGGGAGAAAGCATCTGCTAGCAACCAGCAGGTGCCCTATCTTTAGGCAGAAGAAGAGAGACACCTCAGAACCTGATTTTTATTCTCATGAAAGAGCAGCCAGTTGCTTAAGTTATTATTGTTGTATTGTTGCAGTCGGGGAGAGGCGCTTGTGAGATTGGCTTTCTCAGGTGCCAAAATAACTGGCTAGCCTTGGTCCTTAGGCACTCTCCACTTTGACTTGGCGGTGGGGAGGGGGCGCTGTTTGCTGTTCCACCACAGACAGCAAAATGTCACAGCAACCAGGAGGGCTACTGTTGCCTCAACCCTCCATGTCTGTGAAATGGGGTGGTGGTGGCAGCCAACCCCCCCCCCAAAAAAATACGAAGGAGGTGGATTTATGAAAACCTTAGGCCCTTCCCTGGAGCCCCCACTTTTGAGCCAATTAGTTCAGTAACTCTGATAACAATTATTTTTGACTTCCATGCTCTTATTCATCTTAGCAGGATTTGTGCCAAAGTTCTCCTCAGCTAATTTCAGTCTCAGAAGCAGACAAGCTGTAAAGCCCCAGTTCACAAACTCCACGCACTCACCATTTTGTCTGGATGGAGGTTCTGTCAGATGAAAAGTCGCAAAACGTTCCTCTAATCCAGAGGAAGAGGTTAGCGGAGGCTGGTATACCAACTCTGGTATCTGATGGGCAGAACTGGCTCCCCGAAGTATCAGACCTGAATTGACCCTGGTTTCCTTTGAAAGAGAGCTCTCCATTCGCACCTTTGAATGAAACCAGAGCAGGGGGTGGGTGGGAACAGCACTACTGCGTTCATTGTTTCATTGATTAAACTGCTGTTTTAACAGTTGAAGGATAACTTTGCAAAATGTCAAAGAAAGTGTTTTTGGAAGATTCCTACTGAGGGAAGGAGACAATCTCGCAGGCAGGGGTAGCCATCAGGGAGGCCTCCAAATGTTGCTGGAGTAAAACAATCTTCCCTGACAATCAGCCATGTAGGTTGGGGACTGGTGGGAACTGGAGTCCAGGCCACAGATCTCCCATCCCTGGACTTAGATGGACCTTTGCTCTCAAAACAGCCCAAATAGCAAGGCTCTGTTTGATTTTAAATCGCTTTTCTTTTTGTTACTTCCCCAGGATTAAAGATGATGCAGGTGTTCAAATGTGGGGGGCTCAATGCATACACACACACATACCCCTCTTCCCCAATAAGGGAAGGGGAGTTGTAGGTGGTGGAGAGGGCTCCCATCAACACTGGAAGGCCTTGCAAGTGAGCTACCAGGTCCAATTCAAGGTGTTAATGCTAGCGTGAAAAAACCTAAATGGCTTAGGACCAAGTACCTAAAAGAGCACCTCCACCATTATCAACCATTTTGTGCCTTACAGTCAGGCAGAAGAGGCTCTATTGGTGCTGACCCATGACAGGGCCTTCTCGGTGGCAGTTCCTCGTCTGTAGAACACCCTCCCTGCTGAGGTGCGTCTGTCTCCCTCATTCTTAACATTCGGGGGAAGTTTATAACATTCTTGTTCGCCCAGGCAGAAAGATACTGTTCCTGGTAACCTTGAGAAATTACTAATTGTGAGGATATGTGGCTTTTAAAAAATGTTATTACATGTGCTTAATTTTTATTTAATTGTATAAGTTTGTAGGTTTGTTGTTTGCTACCTTGAGCTTCTTTGGGAGGAAGAGCAGGATGAAAATTTAATTAATCATCATGGAGCCTCTTCTGTGTATTAAGACAGCTGCCTGCTATCCGTTCCCCTTCTTCCAATAAGGGTCAGATCCACACCATACATTTAAAGCATAAGGGGGCTTTAATCCCTTTAATAAAGTGATATAAATCACTTTAACAGTCATGGCTTCCTCGGAGGTGTAGTTTGTTAAGGGTGGTGGGAATTGTAGCTCTTTGAGGGGTCTCCTAACAACTCTCAGCACCCTTAGCAAACTAAAGTTCCCAGGATTCTTTTGGGGGAAGCCATGACTGTTACAGTGGTATAACAGTTCTTTGAATGTATAGTGTAGAAGACTGGGAAATCACACAGGGTGAACAAGATGGGCGAGTAACACCCCTATCCAGGGTGAATGCTCTTACCCCAGGGTAGTTTGGTCATCTAGAAGAGGTAAGAGGAATAAGCCCATAGAGGAAACCATTCCATGGTGCATTGTACCACACATTGGCAAGTGATGTGTGGTAAAATTCTCCTTGCTGCCAAGCAAGTTGATACAGGTAGCCATCCTTGCCACAGGGCAAGAGAATGCCCACTCGGGAGCAGCTCGCTTATTGTATGGGGGCTGTTTTACCACAGACCAGGTAAAGGTGTGTGGTAAAATGATGTCTGTGGGGGGCTCACTGATGTGACAAAATTTAAAAAAACACCAACTGACATTTCCCCTCAAGATGACATGGAAGGCACAGCTAAAGCACTACTGCCACCTAGTGGCTGGCTGCAAGAGTGCAACTGAAATGTGCAATGTTGTTCTTTCCCTTACCAAACTATCCTGGACTTGGCGAACGGCACCCATAATCTGCGGTTTGTAGTAGGAATACACAACCTCTGTCTTTTGGCTGCAGTCTGAGGAAAGCAGAAAAACAAGAATGACTCTATATCTGCCTTCCTTCATAGACCTCAATCCATGTACACACCTGGCTGGGGTGAGGAGGGTTCTGCATTCAGAATTGCATGACGGTTATGAATGCTGTAGTTTCCACTTTTTTACAACCTAGGGATGTAAAAAGGCATTTTCTGTTTTGCCCATGTCCACGGCAGTTTCCATTCCACTGCAGTTCAGGCAATATTATTCAGCTTCCTGTTTGCTGTGGCCAAATTTTTTAAAGTAATTAATTACATTATGGTTACGTGATTTAACACCATTTCAGCAGAGGGCGGGCACATCAACAATAATGTACTGGGGGTGGGGAAGACAGTGAATTCTGGACTAGAATTGCAAAAAAGGATGGCAGTGAATACCAATCATGTTTGCCTGCCTGATTTCAGTTCCTGTTTGCAGACAGACACGCAAACTAAAGCAATTCCCAATACTGTTTCCCATTTTGAAGGAATTCTCTGACATCTCTATGTGAACCCCTATCACCTTTTTTATTTTTTAACAAAAGGTAAAAATTAAGTTGTAGTTGAGGTCAACCCATCTCTCGTGGGGGGAAAGGTCTCATTTATTACCTCGGAAGGAAGGCCTTTGGGTCTTGTCGTGATGCCAGCACCATTTCATCATCCCGATCAGGTCTTCTACTTTCCACACTTTATTGATCATCTTCTCCAGAACTTCAGTGCTTGGCCTTTGGCCTTGGGGGATCAGCTTTTTGATGATGGAGCTCACATTGCCAGGGGGTACATCTAAGCAGGAATGGAGACATGGGTTGTAACCAAAACATTCTGAAGGCGTGCAGATTTGTATGAGGGTTAGACTGAAGTATTTGGTCTAGTGATTTCATTTTAAAAAATGGTGTTTGTGTATATGTGTGTGAGGAACATAGGAAGCCGCCTTATACCGAGTCAGATCATTGGTCCATCTAGCCCAGCATTATCCGCACTGACTGGCTGCGTCTCTCCAGCGTTTCGGGCAGGAGTATCTTCCAGCTCTACCTGGAGATGCTGAGGACCTTTTGGATCTAAGGCAAATGCTCTACCACTGAATTACGGCCCTTCCTTAGTGAAGAACATCTGAAGATGTTTCCAGCTTGGATACTAGCTACGATGGCAATGTTCTACCTCCACTGTCGGAGGCAGTATGCCTCTGAATACCCAGTGCTGGGACGTGCAAGAGGGGAGCTTGCTGTTGCATTGGGGTCCTGCCTGCCCAGCATCAGTGGCCAACCAGATGCCTATGGGGAGCTTGCAAACAGGACCTGAGTGCAACAGCATTCTCCCTACTTGTGATTCTAGTGTCTGGTATACAGAGGAATACTGTCTTCGATGGTGCATATCTGGAGGGTATCAGGTTGGGGCAGGCTGCCCTAAGTAATCCTGTCTCAACATTGGATAGGCATGATCACATTACCTCCGTTGGGTAAATTTCGAAGTGCAGTTATTACTTATTTTCTTACAATGGCTCTCCACGGCCTACTCCCATTGATAAATATAATACCCAGTAGTCAGTGAAATCTCAGACAGGTAGGAAGAAACCAGAAGAAGAGTATCAAGACTTACTTGAATAAGGATCCTCATTAGTTAGCAATGACCACATGAGAATCCCATAACTAAAGAAAGAGAAACAAGTGAATTAGGGTCTCAGGAGAGAGTGCCCCCCTACCAAGTTCCTACCTCTTCCTAGGTAGAACACCCTTTTCAATAGTCCTATTACTTACTCCAATATTTGCAAGTGAGGGATAGGGGGACACACATTAAAGGGGCTTCAGTGCTACAGGCTAGTTACAAAGGAAATCCCACCACTAAATATGGTAATCAGTGCCAGGTGAAAAGGACAAGAGCATCATACAGATATGGGAGTACTGGATACACCATATAGATCTCCTACTCTTCAGTGGCGGCTTTCAGTTGAGAATTTGGCTGTATGTCACTCCAGACGATCCTTAACCCTACGACACTCACGTAATTGCAGTGCCACTGGTGAGTGATGGGGCAATGCAACCTATGTTCACCTGTAGACATCTGCGCCTGGGGTTGGCTTGTAGTTCACATCGGTGAAGGCCTCAGGGGGCATGAACTCCAGCGTCCCGCCATATGCATTTTCTTCCCCAGAAGTGAGGCTGTCATGCCGAGTGGTTCCTCGCTTGAATTTGGATAATCCAAAATCGGCCACCTGAACCAAGGGGTGGAAGAGGTGGAATTAAGCAGTGGTAAGAGAACGAGGTGCACCCATTTCAGAGACAAAAATGGTCTCTGTTGTCTTTTTTGGTGCCTACTGAAGGCCTTCCTCTTTCAACAAGCCTTTTAAGCAGATACCTTTATCCCAGTCTGCATCTGTACTGGAATTGGTTTTTTAATTTTTTGGTGTGTTTTATCACTTCTTGTTTGCTGTCCTGGGCTCGCTTTGGGAGGAAGGGTGGAATATAAATTTATTAACAAATAAATAAATGGGACAGTCCTTATAAGTTTGACAACTACCTGAGACCTCCATCCACACCATTACGGAAGACTTCTGGGTTGTATTCAGTGCTAGGCATAGAGTAGACCCATTGAAATAAATTAGCATGAATAAGTTAGGTCTATTCATTTTAGTGGATCTACTCTGAGACCTTAATTGAATACAATCTCTGACTCGACCTTGTGTTATGGTCAAACTGCCTCCTGGGAAATGATTCATGAATGAAATAAATAAATACATAATAGCCATTTACTCACTTCCACTGATTTAAAAGCTGAGCATCTTTGATTTATTAGACTTGTATATCCCTTTACACTAAACAAAAAGTCTCAAAGCAATTTACAATATAATCTAATAAAGCATAATGGAAACATTGTTGAACAGTGTATGGTATCAGTACAGTAACAATTATTTTTAAAAATGCACTGAACCTCAAGCTGAGCAACTGTTTGTGCATTTGACATGCCCTACAATAGGCTATCAACAGTTCAAAAATCAACCACAGCAGCTACAGTTACCACTGGGCTGAACTTTTGGGGTCTCAAATGTTCAGCCACAATTGGGGGGGTTTCATGGTGAAAGATAGGGGTCACACAGCTTCTTTTTCACATTTCAGGGGGAGGAGTGATTTCTATGGCAGGGAGAAATTGGTGCTGCTATGTTTTATGCTACATTCACCTCCTGCATTTAAAACAATTGGTTTCCCCTAAAGAATTCTGGGCACTGTAGTTTGTTAAGGATGCTGGGAACTGTAATTCTGTAATGGGGTAAATGACGGGTCCTGGGATTCTTTGTGGGGAAGCCATGTGCTTTAAATGTATGGTGCCGATGCATGACCTCCACCTCACAGGGTTGTTGTGAGGATAAAATGGGAGAGGGAGAAGAACAATGTATGCTGCCTTGAGCTCCTTGAAGGAAAGGTGGTACAGTATATAAGTGAAATAATAAATTAATAAATTCACTAATAGGCAAAAAATCTTGCAGTTTAAGAATGTACCTATAGCCAACAGATATTTCTATCAACCTTTAAAAAGCAGGGAAATTGGGCAGCTATAGCTATATATATATATATATATATATATATAGCTATACCAGGGGAGCAGGAGAACTGACCTCCTCTCTGACATATCGTACTGCTCTACAAATCTGTAAAAATGCAAACACAATTTGGGTTGGTCTTTCACAGTCCAATCGACTTCCTGTGTATCTTGGAAGAATTTGGTAACATGTGCCTCTGAGCATATGGTGAGTGGCGGCAGCACCTGCCATCTCCAAAGATGGAGAATTACATTTTTGTATGTTTGTGTTTTGTATTGCAAATTGTGTTTGCATTTTTACATTAAAACAACAGCAACAACAAAAGGAACAGCAGTAGTAAAAATCATTTATAATTACCCCCACAACCGAGGATTAATATCCCTTGGTAGGAATGTTGAAAAGAATTTGCATAAGAGTATACCACATCAGGGGAACCTTTGGCTCTCCAGATGTTATTGGGCTCCAACTGCCATCTGCATTAGCCATTGTGGCCAATAGCCAAGGTGACGAGAGCTGTAATTCAGCTGCAACTAGAGGCTCGCAGGTTCCCCACCCTTGGAGTCTTTGAATTTTTTATAAGCATATATGAATTTGACAAAAAAAACTCTTCCTTCCCATTCTCCTTTCAGCTCTAGTAAGAAATAGTCTATTATACTGCTATTGGAAAGAGGCTACAAGCCATTTCTTGTACCAGATCTATCCCAGAACAAGGTAAGTCGGGGGTAGTTGGATTGGGTGGCTGGAGAAAGAGAAGCTTATAATTGCCACAAACTTTAGCAGAGAGATCCAGACCTTGCATTAGGCACATATAAGGACAAGCAGTTGACTTGAGGCACGGATGGGGAACTTGAGGCCTTCCAGATGTTGTTGAACTCCAACTCCCATCAGCCCCAGCCAGCACGGCCAATGGCCAGGGATAAAAGGAGTTGTGGTCTAGCAACAGGGTTGGAGGTTCCCTGTCCTCTGCTTAAGGAGACAATTGTTTTAAACTGAACATTGGTTTTTAAAGTGCAATCTGCAGAACTCCAAAGTCCATCAGAGGCTTAACAAGGGTGGCTTCAATGATTTTATTATTTTTTAAAATTACATTTATACCCCACATTTTCTCCAAAGAGCTCAAGGTGGCATCTATGCTTCTCCACCCTTCCCCCAAAATGTCATCTTCACAACAGCCCTGTGAGGTAGGTTAGGCTGAGGGACAGTGACTGATCCTGGGGTCACCTGATGAGCTTCATGTCTGAATGGGGATTTAAACCCTGGTCTCCCCAGATCCTAGACCAACAGTCTAATCACTCCACTTCACTGGTTCACTAAGGTCTCTAAAGAAACATAGTTTGCCTTCAAACTACTGATATTTATTTATTGCAAATACTCCTTAGAATGCCTTTCAGTAGAGCCGCAAGAGAAGTTCAAAAACAAGATAAAATACATACATAAAAAAATGTAAATGTACTGCCCTCCAGTCAATTCCGACTTATGGCCACCCTATGAATAGGGTTTTCATGAGGCTGAGAGGCAGTGACTGGCTCAAGGTCACCTAGTGAGCTTCATGGCTGTGTGGGGATTCGGACCCTGGTCTCCCAGGTCATCGTCCAACACCTTAGTCCAACACCTTAACCACTACGCCACACTGGCTCTCAAATACATACATAAAATATAATAAATAAAACCTTTTTTTTAAAAAAAAAGGAAAACAATGCATTAAAAATATTTTTAAAGCCTGGGATAATAAAACATATTTGTCTGCCACTGAAAGGATAACAATGTTGATGTCCAGTGGGCCTCCTTGGAGAAGGAATTCCACAAATCGAGTGCCACCTCTAAGAATGCTCTCTCCCTGGCCACCACCCACCTTACCTAGAACGGCAAGGGCACCTGGAGGTGGATCTCCAAAGATGACCTCTGTACATGTGCAGCAAGATCTTCCCCTTCAACGTATAGCTGCAGGAGAGTGTTGGGTGTAGAGCAGCAGCTAAGGTGCTAGACTAGGAACTGGGAGACACCAGGTTCAGTTCCCCGCTCAGGCACAAAGCTCATGGGGTCAACTTGATCCAGCCACTCACTCCCAGCCAAACATACCTTGCAGGGCTGTTGTGAGGGACGACCACATACACTGCCCTAAGAGCCTTGAAGAAAGGATGGGATAAAAAAATTAAGTAAGAAATGATAAATAGTCCACATTTTGATGGCAATCATGAGCGCCAAAGAGACCAGTCAGTGCTGATGAGCAGGAGTTCTAGAATCCTTAGAACACACCCAGAATCCTTTGCAATGAACGGTTCTCTACCTTGCCTCCTCTGTGCAGTCCTTCCGCTGACAGCTAAAGGCTTTTTTCTTCCGGCAGGCCTTTGAAACTGAAGGCCTTAAGGGTAGTGATTGAAGAGGGCGCTGTATGTTATTGTTTTACTTGTATGCTCTTAAACTGGGTTGCAGTATTTTAAGTGTATGGCTAATTGGTTTTAACATCTTAATAGTTTAATTCTGTTTTAATGCTGATTTTTATATGTTTATATGTTTTATATATTTATGTGTTCTTAATGATATGTACTTACTTTTATCTGGAAGCCGCCTTGAGTTCCAGTTTGGAAAAAGGGTGGGGTATAAATAAAGATGATAATAATAGTAACAACAACAACAACACCTTGCACAGTGTTCTTCAATCTTGGGTCCCCAGATGATGGTGGACTACAACTCCCATCATCCCCAGCCACCTTAACCAATTGTCAGGGATGATGGGAACTGTAGTCCAACAATGCTTGGGTTCACAAGGTTGAATTACACTGCAGGCCAGGCACCTAGCAATGCAAGGGGTGGAAACCACAGATCAAAAGGGTTCCTTGAAGGTAGAAAGTCTGAAAATCACTGATAAGACTACAGGGAATATCAGCCTGTCTGGGGCAGGGGGCACAGACTCTGAAATGTCCCCCCTCCCTCATTTACAGAAAGGGGATGAAGTAACTCACCCGGACATGGAGCTCCCCGTCAAGTAGGACGTTGCTTGGCTTGAGGTCCAAGTGTAACAAGGGAGGGCTGAGGCTGTGGAGGAAATTCATCCCCAGCGCCACCTGGTGGAGGATGCGGACTCGTAGGGCCCAAGGCATGGAAGGGACCCGATACGTCAAGGTGGACAGGGTGCCGTTCTCCATGAACTCCATTACAAGGCCCAGACGTGGACCTGCAACATTGTCAAAGCCCAGCACTTTTGCGTCTACCTGCGCTTCACCCACAAAGAGGCCAAAGAGACGCAGGATGTAGGTGAAACGTGCCTCGTCCATGGCACGGGCTTCCTGCAGGAGCTCCTCCCGGGTGAAGGACGTATTGCTGCAGGAAGTGGAGTAGGGAATGTAAGAGTCAAAGGTGAAGGTTGGAGGACAAAAGAGCAAGGGGCGGTGACTGGGGCGATGGCTAACAATGCTGAGAAAGGTGTCAAAGTCACTTAAATAGCACAGGCATTGTCCAGAGAGAAAAGTCTTGATAAACTGAGAGTGTATAATTTGAGGAGAAGAAATACAGAGGTTTTGTCTTTCTTAGGTCAGGCCCTAGGCAGGGGCAGGGAGACATACAACCAAACATACAGAGGAAAAACTCCCTCAGCCAATCAGAACACATGTTACAGCAGCGAAGATCATGCCACTCTGCCTGTTGTTAAGCAACACCTCCACTCATCTTGTTTATCTTACTAACAACAGAATTAACCCTTAAGTTACAAACTGAATGATCCCTGTTGCACTTCCAACAAGGATGGCCTGAAGCTGGGATGGCCAGCCTCATAATTCTCATGTCCTCTGAATCTGCTGGAAGTGGGAGTCCCAAGGTGGAAATGGTGACTGTTCACTAGTGCTGTGACAAAACCCACCCTCAGTTTCTCAACAGGTTTGTTTCCCTGAGAAAGACGCTTCTATTTTTCTTTAGAATTTCAGTGAGCATGTGGAATTCAGCTGACCTTATCCTTGCAAGGTGGCTGAGGGTGGTGTATGTGTCTCTGTGTGTTTCTGTCCATTAAACATCTATCCAGTACTCTGCAGCTTCCCTGTCTGCCAGTGCTTCTGGGGGATTCCTCCAGACAACCTGTTTATTAAGCAGTCCTCCTGGTTTGCTTGCACAAAGGTCACAGCTGTGCCCTACATTTAAAGCACTCTTATACCACTTTGACTGTCATGGCTTCCCCCAAAGAATTTTGAGAACTGTAGTTTGTTAAGGGTGCTGGGAACTGTAACCCTGTGATGGGTAAGCTACATTGCCCAGGATTCTTGGGGGTGATGTGCTTTAAGTGTATAGTGTGTACACAGCCTGTATTTCTGTTGTGTGGTGGAATCCCTCCCACAAACTAATGACGGTATGGAGGTGACCCTGATCTGAAAAAGTCCTGTTGGAGAGATGTTACCTCATGACATCTTCCCCTGAGCTTTAACTGGAGTGTGGACACCTGGGAAGACTGTGGAATGCAGAATGTAGGAAAGATGATTTTGAGCAGAGGAGCAGCCCCTGGGAAAGGGGAGTTTAAACCTCTCACACATAATAATAATAATAATAATAATAATAATAATAAAATTTTATTTATGAGTCGCCTATCTGGCCGAATTAATGGCCACTCTAGGCAACGTACATTAACACAGTAAAATACAATATAAAAACACATGAGAACCACAATCAATAAGTAATCTAAGCATCACCCTACCAGTTAATAACAGCATTAAGCTAATCCACCCCAGAGATCCCATAGGCCTGCCTGAACAGCCAGGTCTTCAAGGCCCGGCGGAAACCTACCAGGGAGGGGGCATGGCGAAGATCGAAAGGAAGGGAATTCCAAACGGTGGGGGCCACAATCAAAAATGCCCTCTCTCTGGTCCGCACCAGCCTAGCTATTTTAACTGGTGGGACCGAGAGAAGGTCTTGTATGGCTGATCTCGTCGTGCGGCATAATTGGCGACGCTGGAGGCGCTCCTTCAGATAAACTGGGCCGAAACCGTATAGGGCTTTAAAGGTCAACACCAACACCTTGAATTGGGCCCAGTAGACAACTGGTAGCCAGTGTAGATCTACTAACACCGGAGTGATATGATCACGGCGATGGCTGCTCTTAATCAAACGTGCTGCCGCATTCTGTATCAGCTGTAATTTCCGGACCGTTTCCAAGGGTAACCCCACGTAGAGCGCATTACAGTAATCTAAGCGGGAGGAGACCAGGGCATGTATCACCCGTGGGAGCAGATGGATAGGAAGGTAGGGTTGCAGCCTCCATATTAGATGTAATTGATACCAAGCTGCCTGGCTCACTGCCGAAATCTGAGCCTCCATGGACAGCTGGGAGTCAAGAATGACCCCGAGGCTACGGACTTGGTCTTTCAGGGGTAATCTTACCCCATTGAACACCAGGTCTATATCTCCTAACCTTCTCTTGTCTCCCACGAGTAACACCTTGGTCTTGTCGGGGTTTAGTTTCAGTCTATTCCTTCCCATCCATCACGGATTCCAGGCATTTGGACATGGTATCCACAGCCAACTCTGGTGAGGACTTAAACGAGAGATAGAGCTGAGTGTCATCCGCATATTGGTGACACTGCAGCCCAAATCTCCTGATGATGGCCCCCAGCGGCTTTACATAGATGTTGAATAGCATGGATAGAACCCTGTGGTACTCCACAATTAAGAGGCCAAGGGTCTGAAACCTTATCCCCCAATGCCACCCGTTGGTGCCTGTCTGAGAGATAGGAACGGAGCCACCGTAAAACAGTGCCCCCTATTCCTAATCCCTCCAGGCGATCTAAAAGGATACTGTGGTCAACGGTATCGAAAGCCACTGAGAGATCCAGGAGGACAAGGAAGGTATATTCTCCCCTATCCAACGCCCTCCTCATATCATCCACCAGAGTGACCAAGGCTGTTTCAGTTCCATGTCCAGTCCTGAAGCCCGATTGGAATGGATCTAAATAATCTGCTTCATCCAAGTGTGTCTGTAACTGTTTGGCCACCACTCGCTCAATCACCTTGCCTAAGAATGGTAAATTACAGACTGGGCGGAAGTTATTCAACTCTTGGGGATCCAAGGACTTTTTCAAGATAGGCTTTATTACTGCCACCTTGAGGGCTGATGGCATTGCACCCTCTTCCAAGGATGCATTTACCACTGCCTTGATCCCTTCGCTCAGCCTCTCTTTGCAGCTCATAATGAGCCACGAGGGGCAATGTCGCCTTCTGGTTTTAAATTCTTCCTCCACCCACACCCACACACCCTGCCCATGGCCAAACCTGCTATCAACCTCCTGGCAGAAACATAAACACAGGTTTCCATATGGTACCTGTATTTTTCCCTCATCAGGGCTGTCAGAGAGAGTGTTTAAATAAGTCTTGCATTGTCAACAAGTGAAATACTTTAATTGATACTTTAGAGGAGAGATGGGGAAGCTTTTTCATCCAGAGGGCCACATATTTTTCTGGGCACCTTTCCAGGGGCCACATGCTAGTGGTGGTTGGGGACAGAGAGAAAAAGTAGGTGGAGCAATGCATGTAAATTTCATTTTTTTCCCCCTACAACTTGCTGCTTTCTACACAGACTTGCATGACACTCTCTGTCTTCCATCCAGGCAAGAGACATGATCAGATTTCAAGGTCGCATTCCAGCCAGGCAAAAACATTCAAGGAGGGTGCAAAGTAGGGCTGGTGAGGGGTGTGGTCTGGGGAGAGGGGGTGTGGCTAAGGGTGTGGTCTGGAGAAAGGGGTGTGGTCTGGGGAGAAGGATGTGGCTAAGGAAGGCCTGTGGTCTGGGGAGAGGGGTGTGGCTAAGGAAGGGGTGTGGTCTGGGGAGAGGGATGTGGCTAAGGAAGGGGTGCGGTCTGGAGAAAGGGGTGTGGTCTGGGGAGCAGGATGTGGCTAAGGAAGGGGTGTGGTCTGAGGGGAAGCAGTGTGGTCTGAGGAGAGGGGTGTGGCTAAGGAAGGGGTGTGGTCTGGGGAAAGGGGTGTGGCTAAGGAAGGGGTGTGGTCTGGGGAGAGGGATGTGGCTAAGGAAGGGGTGTGGTCTGGGGAGAGGGATGTGGCTAAGGAAGGGGTGTGGTCTGGGGAAAGGGGTATGGTCTGGGGAGAGGGATGTGGCTAAGGAAGGGGTGTCGTCTGGGGAGAGGGATGTGGCTAAGGAAGGGGTGTCGTCTGGGGAGAGGGAGTATGGCTAAGGAAGGGGTGTGGTCTGGGGGAAGCAGTGTGGTCTGAGGAGAGGGATGTGGCTAAGAAAGGGGTGTGGTCTGGGGACAGGGGGTATGGATAAGGAGGGGATGTGGGATGAGGAGAGTCCCAAGGGCCCTACAGAGAGGCCTGGAGGACTTTGGGCCCCCTTAGGCCTGAGGTTCCCCATTCTTGGCATTTAGGATTTGGATTCAGGGAAGCCCTTACCCACTTACCATTGCAGAATTCCCATACGAGAAAGAAAAGTAGCTTGGCTCATTTAGCCAACTCTCTCGCTCATTCCTCACCCATCCAACCTCCAGTCATCACCTTTACCTGTTGGGAATCTTCACTGCAACATCAATCCCCCAGTCTTGGTGCCGTGCTTGGTAGACGGTGCCAAAGGCCCCTTGGCCAATGAGCCGGAAATCCTTCACCTGCTCACTGGTGATCTCCTCGTAGAACTTATTGGGACCAGCCATCATTCCTGAAGAGTCATCTGCCTGCAGCAAAGCTGACTCAGTCTTGACTCATGCTTGAGGCCTTTCTTAAAGGGAAATTAAAAGGCCACTTACATATTTATCTAGGATAAGCTCTTATGAGCAGGGGTGTAGTCATCCAGGCTTGTAGGTGGTTGTAGACCTGTTACTTTTTTGGGAACAGGGTCCCAGTTGTGTCTCTGTGTACAAGCCAATTAGCATGAAAAGGGGAGCATATTAGCCACTGAGAAGTGTCTGTGTCCTTTTGTACTGACTGGAGCCAATCAGAGTGAAATGAGGTGAGTCAGCCAGTGAGAAGACTCTTCTCAGTAGCTAACACACAGCCTCCCCTTTCATGTTGGTTGATTGCTAGGGATGTCTGCTGTAGTGGAGTGTGGACTTGCGAGATGACAGGGAGAGCAAGTGAGATGAGGGAAAGTGGGAAAGGGAGTGTGGCTGTGAGGCAGAGTTGTGTGATCATAAAAGAACCCTCCACTTCTGAATTTGCCATTATGCTACTGCTCATGAGAGCAAGGGGGATGCAGAGGAAGATGTGTTGATACAGAGGAGCAGGCAAGATGGCAGGCCTGAGTTTGACTCTTGGCCGTGGCCAAGTTGTTACATCGCAGTAGAGCTGGAGTAGGCTCAACCAAAATGATCAAGGAGTTAGAACCCCTTCCCAATGAGGAAAGGTTAAAAATGGTTTTTGAGCTGTTGGGGGTGTTCTTGCAACAAGTGCAGGTGTTCTTGCAACTCTGTAATGGGAAAAACCACAGGTGGAATTCTCCCTTCCCCCTGCACAACTTTTAAAGATACAGAAGACCTCTTGGTTGCCAGGCCCGGCCTCCAAGAAGTCTTCTGTAGTTGTGCAGGGGGAAAGAAGAATTCAACCTTGTGGTTTTTCCCATTAGTGTTGCAAGAACACCTGCACTTGGCTGACTTTCTCTTCTCCTAAAGATACAGGATCAGTCTCAGGCCCTGAACCTGGCAACCCTAAGCTAGATGGACCAGAGGTTTTTGGCTCAATATAAGGCCGCTTCCCATGTTCTTGGGATGGCTCACCCATCTCCCTTGGAAGATCACTGTCCCAGTTTTGTCTCTATTTTGCCTTTGGGGAATGCCTTGTTATTTTTTACTTTATTTATTTGTTGTTTGAGATGCTTGCAGAGCTGTCCTCGTTCAGGGCTCAGCTCTCTTCTCGCCGCCTCCAGAATTTAAATCTCTGGGCCAGAGTCGGTAGATGAGATGCCAATCACACGGTGAGCAACTGAACTAGATGGGCCAATGGCCCCTGACTTTGGGATAAGGCAGCTCTCTGTCACGCTTGTTATACGAGTCACTCTCACCTAGAGTCCCGCCCAATCATGACGGTGGACGAGGGGACTGGGTAGAAACGACCAACCGCGGCTGCCTCATTGCCTGCCGCACAAAGATATACTTTTCTTCTTCTTTGAAAGCATAGGCGCATTCTGTGGCTTTGAATTTGGCAAGCCTATTTATCAGAGGCCTCAGCTGCATTTAGTAAAAAAATCTGAACGAGAGACTGCTTTGGCCTCATCACGCATAGCAATTATTATGGATTTAGGGAGGGGGCGGGGAGAGAGAGAGGATCTTAACCTGTCCTTCCTTGACCCCTTTTGCTATCTCCAGACAGTTCGTCCCCAAAACTCCAGACACACACACACACACACACGCGTTACCTTTCTTCTCTTCTGGATGAGTCCCCTGAGGCAAGGAGAACCCTTAACTTCAGGCGTTGGCAGACATTGCAGGCTCAATTCCTCTTCCCTTCCTGGTGCGAGAAGCAACCTCAGCCCTGGTAGGAGCTTCCCCTTTACTTTCTCTTTCACAACCTCTTTGCTCCTCTGAGAATTGGTCCCTGCCCCCGCCCCAGTAGAAGAGCCTCCCATGACGGGCCACAGTTCAGCGGCAGAACCACGAGCTCCACAGGCAGAGGTTCCTGGCGTCTCCGCTTCATCAAAGCATCAAGTAGCAAACGAGCCGGGTGTCAGCCAGAGCGCCGGGATAGATGGGCAGCCAGCCCAGATTTTTATTTTAAGGGAAAGGTTTTAAAAAGGCAGCTTCCAGGGCTGCTCTTGCGGGAGGGAACGAAGACGACGGAACCAGAATAGGTCAGGCATTAAAATCAGAGCCGGCGCTCAGCCCCTGGATCCAAGGGTAGGGGTGTAGTTGTCCAGGGTCTTGCTCCCAGGCCACTTACTTTTCTGGGAGCAGAGTCCTATATCTCCAGCATCCTACGAGCCAATCAGCATGAACAGAGAGAGTGCTAAGCACTGAGAAGAGTCTTCTAAGGGGTTTCCTTGTCCTTTCCTGGTGATTGGAGCCAATCAGAGTGAAAGGTCAGCCACTGAGAAGACTCTTTTCAGTAGCTAACACTCTCCCCTTCCATGCTTATTGGCTCCTAGGGTCCTGTTTTGTGGGAGAAGGCATTAACAAGAATCTCATTCTCAACCTAGCAGCAAAAGAAAAAAGGGGGGGAGGGGATGTGGCTGTGACAGTCATGAAGGGACCCTGCATGTTTGAATTTGCCACTACGTTACTGCCCCAGGGTGCCTGCAGGGGGTGCCCCCCAAATTCTAAATGTAATGGTGGATGGAGTGCATTGCCAATGACCTGTAGTAATAATTCATAGTCCTTGCCTCATACACACCCCACTAGGGAAGGAAAGCAAACTGGAGCTTTGAGCATGTACAGAGGGCTTTCCCTTCTCCCCTGGAAGCCTGTCTAGTTGAGCAAGTCCCCACCTTCACAGCCTTTACCAGATAGAAACAGGAGGTGGCTGTGCTGCTTGGCTTTGAAACCCTAGAACCTCCACATGAAGAAGCAGTCTATCTTCATGTCCAAGCGAGTGAGGGTTTCCCTAGCCTGTAGTGATAGGAGAAATGGCAGCAGCTGGATTTCAGGAACGTAAATGGGAGAACGGGGTTTTTATTATTCATTTTGGGGGGGAGGGGGAGGCGCTGATCTGCACATGCGGTTAATACATGGCTCATCGCATGTCAAGAAGAATGAAAGCATTGGGTTGTATCCAATACAAGTCCAACTCAGAGAAGATCCATTAAAATTAATGCAACATCTCTGTACGCCTTTCCTGCAGACCTGTTATATGTTTATTGTCTCTAATTCTAACACAGGGGAATGGGGAGTCTGTGGCCTTTCACATCTTGTTGGACTCAAACCCTTCCATCGGCCCCACAGAGCACAGGCAATGCTATGGAGAGCTATAGGTCCCCCAGCCACTTGAGGAATTTTCTGCCTCAGGTGCCAAAATCTGACCAGCTATTTTACTGATTTTTAAAATTTATATACCACTTGATTTTTTTAAACAAAAAACCTCTACACAATTTACAAAAAAACAAAGCTATGAATCTTGAGGAGAGTATGTGTCTGTGTGGTTGCACCATTTGCTGCTGTGCCTGAGCAAAATATCTTGGGTCACTCCTGCCTGCCAGGTTAGGTAAAGAGTTAGAGGCATTGACTGTCCCAAGAATTACCCAGTTAGCTTTGTGAGGATTTAAATCCAGTCTTCCATAGTCTAAACCCTACATATTAACCCTACATATCAACAGCACTATGCACTTCTAGCCCATCGTTATCCAAGGAGATGATCTCTCTCTTCCCTTCCTGAATTCTCCAATCTTATCTCCCTGTCCCTCAGTCACCCTGCAGCATAAAGCATCTGTACAAGCCCTATGATTTGGGTGGAGCCCTTGGCCCTCCAGATGTTGCTGACTACAACTCCCATCAGCATCAACAAGCGTAGCCAATGACCAGGAATGAAGTGAAGCATATTTCAGCAACATCTAGAGGGCCATAGGTTCCCTACATCTGCACTAGGCCAGAGCCACACAGATAATCTGAAACTTGTGACACCTGCCTTAAATTTGCATCATACCAGGACTAGGCTACAGTATATTCCCGTGTAAGCACTCCATGCACACCTTTTCCCCACACAAACCTCAATGACAATGTGAATCAACCATACTGCATATAGGGTTAGCACACAGGCAACTGGGAGACAGAGCAGTGCACAGTGAGCATGCTAATTCTACACCTATATGGGTGTAGAATGCATGACATATACATTTAGATGCAAGAGGATATGCATGGAACACTTAGTGAGTGTGTGTGTGGGAAAGAGAATAGCTTTACCTGCAGTCACTGTCCCTTGTCCCCTGCATTCTCACTTGGCAGTTAGAATGTTTCTGAACATTCCGTGATGTTACAGTAGCCCGGACCATAGCACTCAGAGAATAGGTGCAAGTGGAAAAAAAGGATGCTGACAGACAGCTGCTAGAAATTTGAAGAAAAAGAAATGCACTGCCTTCAAGTCAATCATGGATACTAAATACTAGGGGCATGCAGATCCCAAATCAAAATGGTGCAATGTGGGGTCTTCCTGCTCATTGTTCCAGCCACTCAGCCATGCCCTTCTCCATGGTACTCTATTCCTCCTCCTGCCACCAATCAGTAAACATTCTGTGGCTAGTGAGCATGCTCGAGGCTCACGAGACTGCCCCTACTTCTCTCTGTGTGTTTTCCTCCCTTTAGAGATTTTTGTACTTCTGCAAAGTTTGAGGTTCCCCGACCCCCAGGGTCTGGTACCCCCCCCTTTTGTATGTGTATTATGGATAGTGCCCTTTTTGGCTACACAAGCAACAGCACTCACCCACAAACACCAGAAATAGAAGGAGGGGAGACAACTGAGCAACTCTAAACTTTAGTTCGACATTTCCTCCCTTTTTCAGCTTGCTAGAACTTCCCTTTCTTTCAGATGCTTCCCAACGAGAAGACACAGAGATGCAATTGCACAAGAAGTGTTATTTCCTTTAGGTCTTTTATGCATTTAATTACAAAAAGAACATTTTCCCACCACTCCCCCAAATACCTAACAAAAATATAAACACCCACCACTCCTCCCCCGAAAGGAAAACATTGGGGGGCACTGTTAACTCTTACCATTCCCGATCTGAGTCTCTGTTTATCACCTCAAGGAGCAAGATTTGAGGGGGGTGGGGGAGAGGAGACAATAGGAATCAGCTTGCTATGTAACCACGCCCTCCAAATCTCAAACCACCCTTAGTTACTGTGGTGTAGTTCATTTCCTTCTTAGTGCTTTCCTCTCTTTACCAGCCTGACACGTGCGTCCAATTTTTGGAGATTGCTCACTCAGATAATGCAAATTGTGGGCTCAGAAAAGTTGGAATTCTGAAACTTGGATAAATGTTGCTAATTAGGGGCTTTTCAGTACTTTAGACTAATTTTGCATAAACGTATCCAGTTTCTGCTAAATGTGGAGGGCTTGCTGTGGCTGCTGAGTTTGTGCAAGGCAGAGCCCTCACATGTTTAAGATTAATCCTCATGGGCTTAAAGGCTAGAACCGTGATTTAAAAAACAACAGCACTGAAGATTGTCAGGGTGCAGACAGATGCAACATCAAAGGAGAACTTACAGGAAGACTTGTGGAGCAAGCCTGGCTTCACAACTGAAGTGACAAATGTGTGTACCAGGTTTCTGTTTCTCACGGTGCTTCAGAAGGGTTGCTCAACTTTTTATTTTAAATGTACTGGATGGGGGGGGGTTTTATTCATCACTTTATTTTTAAAAAATTAAGTGCAAAACTGCTCTGGGTGTGTGAGGGGGAGAAAGAGGCTTCTTGGTGATATCACAGGCACCAGCCAATCAAGTGAGCTCTGGAGGACACACATACATTTGAATTGTACACAGGAAAGGCACTTCCAAAGCAGGCCATTGCTCTAAAACCATGTACGTGTCTCCTCCTCCTCCTGATCCTGTAATACATATAGAAGCCTGCTGAAGGCACGTCTTATATTAATTCTTGTAATGGAGAGCGTTCATGAGGACTAGCATCTCCTATTAGTACCAGTGACAAATATTACGACTTTTTCTACTGGCTGGAAATAATTTTCCTTTTTTGCTTGGAAGCCTATATATTTAACAAAGGGTGGGAAATTACAGTGGTAGAGTTCCATTACCTCTGGTGTGTAATCCTTCCACTCACACCAGAAGTGTCTTCAGGAGGACACAAAGTAATTCCAGAATGGAGAGAATGGTAACTATTGGAGAAGGAATTAATCACAACTGTTCTTCAGAAGGATCATTGCACCACAGATGGTGACAGATGTAGGGATAGAGGGGTCTTAAACTCAGGGGTAGCTAGCAAGTGGCCCTCCGGATCTTGTTACTGGACTACAACTCCCATCATCCTCAGCCATTGGCCATGCTGGCTGGGGCTGATAAGAGTCAGAGTCCAGCACCATCTGGAGACCCACTGGCTGTCCATTCCCATTAAAACTCTCCATAGTATCACCTACCAAGAAGTCCCAGGCCTGCAAACAAGCAAGAGATGCTGGGAGATGTTCTGGCATGTATACTCCATCCCTGTAATGCAGAGATATGAAACCTGTGGATGTTTTTTAGGAGCACAGCTCTCACTGGTCTTGACCAAGATCGCCAATGGTGAGGGCTGATAGGAGTTGAGAGTCCAGCAGTACGTAGGGGGCCACAGGTTCACTGGTCAGGACTGATGCACCAAGTGTGTGCTGGAGAACGCACACGGCACTCTCCTGCAACTCCAGGCTGCAAGAGAAGACGAGGAATTATGGGCATTCTGCCTTCCAGAGAATCTCACTTGCCAATCCTGATCATCTCACCAAGGAGCCTTCTGAGAAGGTTCTGCAGAAACCCACGGCAAGTTAGAGCACCGTTTTGGGAACCGCTGTGCTTTCCAACGCATGCCCCAAGCAAACAAGGAGCAACTGTCAACCTTGGATGGAACTCTGAACCCTTCTCTGCTACAGGAGAGAAAAGGGAAAGTTGTATGGTTGGACAGATGGACAGACAGAGCAGGCGGCATGATGATAGCAATGGTGGTGGGGAAAATGGGCAGGAAACTTGGATGGACAATCTGGCAGAAGGAAGGTCTCATCTAGATGGGTCATGCTGGGCAGATTAACCCATGGAGCTCATTTCCACAGGACATTGCGCTGGCCAACATCACAGAGGGATTTTAGAAAGTGGTTAGATAAATAGAGGGAAGATTAGGTAGCCAGATGTGCAAGACTGCTTTTTTGTCCAAGACCGCATAAATCCACCAGATACTATGGACAAACAAGGTGGTTACCATGATGGCAGTTCTGCTTGTGAGCTTCCTTTGAGCCTTCTTCTGGCTGAACATCACCAGAGGACGACCCACCCAGGACAATTCTTGAGCTTTTACTTTGCCGTTATGGAAGCGCCAGTGGAAACGAAAGAAAAGGGGCAACAGAATGAATGGAGAGGATAGGCAGGAAATGTCAAGAGTCAAAATCGTGCATACAGAGGATCCCTGAAAACTGGCACAACCGTTGCTCAGGGCGATGTTTGCCGTTGCCGATTCTCTCCAGGTCCTCCTCTTGAGCTGGGTTTCCAAGTCTTTCCAAGTCTTTCTTCGAAGACTTGACCACCCCAGGATCCAGTGGAATCTCAGCTCTGCCCACCTTCACAGGAAGGGTCAGGGAAGTCGCTCAGGTCCCTGCCGATGATCTCAGTTACTGTGGAGAAAAAACACGTGGGTCAGACCAGGAGGGTTTGAAAGGAAGCTCAGAAGCCTTGTAGAAGTAAGGCAGCTCACAGCTCAAGGTCCCTGGTTCTAGGGCTCAGGGAGGAACGTGGTGCACATTTTGCAGCAGATTATCCCAATCCAATGCTCCTGAACTTGCTTTCAGATTGGAAGGCAACCCCCAAGAGGAAGGGCCTTCCCTCAGTGGTAAAGTGCACACCTTGCACGCAAAAGAGCCCCGGTTCAATCCCAGACACCTCTTGGCAGAGTGCTCTCTGAAAGCCTGGACAGCCGCTGTCAGTCAGTGAAGACAATAATGAGCTGGAAGGCCTTAGTATAAAACAGCTTCCTGTGTTCCCAGTCAGATGACACAAGTCTCTGGATTATACTAGGCATCTTCGGCGTGCAGAGTGCATACAAAATGGCGTATCTTATGTGACGTAAGACACACACAAAATGAGTTTTTACAGATAAATGCATTTAGAAGTGCATCACGTTTTATACTGAAAAGTGTGTTTTAAATAGAAAGTGCAGAAATTTAAATGCTGACTGGTTTTTTGCATTCTTTAAAAACACCCACACACTGAGGAAGGAATTGGCCTATGATTGACCCCCCCCCCCCGGCGAGACTGAAAGACAGATGGAATTAGCTGCTCGTACCATCCCTGCCCAGTTAAAATCTTACTAAGTCACATAGCAAGACCATGGCTTAGGCAAGCCGTTGTAATTTCTTAGCCTCTGAACCCAACATCTGCAACATGGGCAACCCTATTCTTGTGAATGTAATTTCCTTTAATTGCTTTTAATACTGAATTTCAGACTGCTGTGACCCACCCTGGGATCTGCTGGTGAAAGACAGGCGATGATGATGATGGAATAACAGCATGCTGTTGAGCCTACGTTTCCCAGGGACCAGTTGCGATTGGAGGAGTGGGGTGGGGTAGATGGGATTTATTTATGTATTTGTTTTTATATTTATATTCCACCTTTCCTCAAGGAGCTCAAGGTGGTGTACAAACATGGTTCTCCCTCTCCCGATTCTATCTTCACAACAACTCTGTGAGGTAGGTTAGGCTGAGAGGCAGAGAATGGCCCAAGGTCACCCAGTGAGCTTCATGGCTGAGCAGGGATTTGAACCCTGGTCTCCCTGTTCCCAGTCTAACCGCTGCACCACACTGGCTCTTGCAGAATGTTATGACCTAGAATTGTGGAGGTGAGATTTGCAGGCTTTGTGTTCTGCCAACACTTCAGCCGCAATTACCCTTGCAACATCTCTTTATCTCTTTATTTAAGTATTCAATTTGTATGTCACTTTTACACATAAACATACCCAGAGCGGCTCACAACAGCAAAAATGTGTATCAACATAGCATTACAGTAACAGTCAATTGCTAATTCATTTCAATCCAAATAAAGAACTCATGTTGATAAAATGGACATTATAACATTTAATAATACAATCAATAATTAACGCATCAATTAATACACATACACACACCTCAACGCACAAAACCAAGACATGCGAGTCTTTCCATCAGGAGGCTCCTTCGCTGTATTCTTTTCAGCACTTACTTAACACGTTTTTTGTTTAGGCAAGCCTATCCAGACGCAGCCAGATGTTGATGCGTTTTAATCTGTTTTTAGTTTGTTGCCGTTTTAACCCCTTTAATTTTCTTTTACTCTTGCAATATTGATTAGACGTGTAATGCGGCCTCCTATAATATGTTAAGTTATACTTATAGTGTGGAAATAGTTTTTGTGTTGTAATATTTGCCATTTGTTATTTTTTCTATTATGGCTGTATTATTTTGCTTGAAATTGTTTTGTAATTTCTTTTGTTGCAAGCTATTTCAATTATTGTGTTCTTGCTTCCGTTTTGTAAGTTACTTTGAGTTCTGTTGTTGAAAAAAGCAACTAATAAATACTAGTAGTAATAATAATAATAATAGTTTAAAAATGTTTAATTACTTCCTTTTAACTTTTAATATGTAATTGTAATGTTGTCCTAAACCTATCAGAGGTTTTCTGCAATTGAGTTTTGTCAAATAAATATTTTTCCTCCCTCACTTCACCCTTGCAGCTTTACCTTCCTCCAGCGTAATCCCGTGGATAGGCAAGTTATCCCGGAAGCCTCCGTCAAACCCTGATTTCTCCAGCTCTTTGGCACTATGCTCTTGGGAGCCTAGCTCTGGATCTGTCCATTCTGGAGTCCTCTCCCTGCTGCGATTCTCCACCCGCCCTGGTGGCTGAGGGCCAAGTTGGGGGCTGGGGGGCTGGAAGTGGGGCGGGCGGCAATCTAGAGTATGGAGGTTAGGCAGGCCCGCTGGAGAGAGGAGGGGCACAGAGAGGTTAACCCCCCTATAGGCCTCGTTGGGGGGGAAACAAAAGGTGGGGTTGTAGCGGGCTGGGGAGGAGAATGAGCAAGGGTTCCAGTCGGGGCCATAAGGGGAGCAAGGTGAGGAACGCTCAGGGCTATAAGGGAAGGGGGCTCTGGAAGGGGAAAAATCCATGGCGCCCTGGGTCGACTGTAGCTGGAAAGGAGCACTTTGAGGGAAACGACGGTGCGGGGAGTCTGGAAGCGGTTCTTCCTTGAAGATCACTGGAGGAAAGGGAGATGGCAGGAGGAGGGAAGGGAAATCATCAATATAACTTTAGCAGCCAGCGCCACCCCCAATACCCTCCTCCATCTCCAGTTTGCACTTCTACATACCAGGCAAGTATTTGAAGGCCTGAGCAGGGCTCCTTTTCCTGCGCCCATTGGAGACGTAAAAATATGTCTGAACAGGCCGCGACACCCGCTTGTTGCTGTATTCAGGGACTGTGAGGGTCAGTGAGGCCTGTAGAAGAAAAGTGACAGACGAGGCAGCGTAAGGCCTGCTTCGTTACAATTTCCAAACTGAGGTCCATCCATCTATAACCGGCCACTGTCCATGAGCCAGCGTGGCCAAAGTTGCTAGTAAAATCCTTCTGGGTTTCCTCCTGCTCCTTCTCATGGCAAGATCCAGTCCTGGATTTTCTATTATACCATGAGAAAATAGACTCACCCTCAATTCCATTCTGTGTAAGAACTCAGAACAGGCTCCTGTCTGGTTGCATGTGAGGTAGAAGCGACACAGCGAGGCCCACTCCATTGGCTCAGCAGAGAACAACTGCCATTTGGCTCCCCCCTTCCCAGACTGGCCTCTGGGTGGTGTTCAACACTGGTCCTACTCAGAGCAGACCTGTTGAAGTTAGTAGACATGACTAACTTAGGTCTATTAGTTTTAATGGATCTACTCTGAGTAGGACTTAGCTGAAAACAGCCCTCTGACAGCAACCATTCCGCTTAGCCGCATCTGAGGAGAGACCGCAAGGTCCACTCTGTCAGCATGGTTGGGACTAAAGGAGATTCCAGACATCCGCTATTTTCGGGTGGGATTTAGTCACATAGTGGCAAATTCGGCTTACACAATTATACTTGATTGGGAGGTTTTGTGCCACAAACCCATTTCGCCAAAGTTCAGACTTCTTGCAATTAAAAAAAAAAAAAATGGAAAGGAAGATGCACCCGAAAGTGCAGGGACAACACTTGCTTTGACACAGCGTTACCTAACCTCCCTGCAAACAAATCAGAAAGCATGCTCGTTAAATAGCCGGCGCCATTTAAACTTCCTGCAAACAAATCACCACAATGTGACCTAAGTGCCATTTGGTTCTTCCTCTCCTGGACCTGTACAGTAGGGCCCCACTCATACGGCGGATTACGTTCCGGACCCCCGCTGTAAAGCGGAACTCATTGAATAGAATGGCGCGCGATGGCCGAAAACCGCTGTAAAAGCAGAACAAGTGCCGTATGAGTGGGGCTCTAGTCTAATTGCGTCTAATGGAGGCCGCTGTATTAGCGAAGCACCGTAAAGCGGGGCCCTACTGTACTGGGCTAAATTTTATTATTTCCCCATTTTGTTCCCTGTATCTTTTATATCTATTATGCTGTCAAATAAATAAATAAATATTTATAATTGTACATTATATGGTGGAAATCTGGTATGACGACATCTGGTTTTCTGGTGATATCAGAAAAGCTAATGCAAAAATGTTTGTTTACACAGAGGCCCCAAATACACCGGCAAGGTATGCATGTTTATGGAACTCTTAATAGCTAAGAAGAGCAGAGACTGGTATTGTAGGAACTCCATGTGCACACTAAGGGAACAGTGAGGAGACAGAATAGCCAGACTACATGCTGGCTTTTGTTTTATATTTCATTTATTTTCACTTACCTTTGCTGCAAATTGTGCAGATTTCTCTCATGTGTTTGTTATTTATGATTTGTAACCTTGTGTTTTACAAACTGCCTACATCCATACTACCCTGAACATGCCCAATCTTGTCTGATCTCGGAAGCTAAGCAGGGTCAGGCCCGGTTAGTACTTGGATGGGAGACTGCCCGGGAATATTGGTGCGTAGGCTTAGAGGACGGCAATAGTATACCACCTCTGAATACCTCTTACCATGAAAACCCTATGAGTATATTCTTTAAAAAAAAGATTCATAGGGTCGCCATAAGTCGTAATTGACTTGAAGGCATATAACAACAACATTTTACAAACTTAATAAAAGTTATTTTTTAAAAAAAGAATATACGAATCACTGTGGGCAGGAGTGGGCAACTTCTGGCCCTTCAGATGCTGTTGCACTCTAGTCAGCATGGACAATGGTCAAGAATGATGGAGTTATAAATAATCCAACAACATCTGGAGGGCCAAAAGTTCCCCATCCCTGATGTTGGGCATATCAGCAGAAAGGCTACATAAATACACATCAGGACTTACTTTATTCCGTTGAATTTCCAGAAATCTTTATTTGTGCTTTTTTATTTTGTTTTTGCAACGTATCTACTTCTGGCAATAACAAATAGTTACCAGCATAGAGGGTGTTTTAATCAATTGGTCTCCAATGAGAAAGACTCATTCAAGTGTGTACATGTGATCAGTGCAATGGTCCAGTTCATAATTTCCCTGCTGTCATCCACATTCAGTAAAAGACTCCCTGTTTCCTATTACATGCTTTCCATACACCTAGCCCCATTCCCAACAGGGAAAATCCAGGCCACAGCTTCACTCCCCACAACTTATTTGCATAGAAAGCTCCCAGTCCGGAGTTCTCACCTCTGTGCTTTTCAACTGATTAATATTTGCCTCTTCTTCCCATTGGAGTTTTCCATCTGAAACCAAAGAGCAATGCAGATGAATGGGTGGGGCTAGAAGGAAGGCAGGTGTACTTGGATATGGGGGGGGCAGGAAGGTGGTGAGGCTTGCCATATGCCTCTGGAAAGCACAAAACCTGGGCATGCTGGAGATTGCCATAGCCTGCTATTTGTCCCCAGGATATCATAAATACTGTCCCTGAAAATGGGGGCTCCATTCTTAGTTGTCAGACCCATGCTACAAAACCAGCCTTTCCCAACTAGTGGGCCACCAGATGTTGTTGGACCACAACTCCCATCAGCCTCAGCCAGCATTGCCAATGGTCAGGAAAGATGGGAATTGTGGTCCAACAACACCTGGTGGCCCACTAGTTGGGAAAGGCTGTACAAAGCAATCAAAGGCAATCTGGTGTCTCATCACCACAAGTTAATTATGCACTGCTTACCGGGGCCTCGTTCAATGAAGACAACTTTTGATTCAGGTAGGAAGTTAGCACCAGCGATCACCATCTCTTCTCCCCCATGCACAGAGCATGCACTGAGGCTGTAGTTTTCCACTTGGGGGAGCTCTTGAGCTGAGCGCTGGGCTGCAAGCGGGACAGGACAGGTACATCAGAAACAAGAGATCCGCCTACATGGGTACAGCCACACTTTGGGGCAGGGAGATGGGGGGTGTACAATTAAGAGGAACTGCAGTTGTGTCATATTAAGAGGAACTAAGAACCCAATTCACCCCCTATACATGGGAACTGCTAGGAACAGCCACAGGTTAATCTCTTAGCACTGCGATGCTAAGATCGGACAGAAGAGTTCTCCTATCTCTGGTCTTCGCATTTCATGCTTAGATCGGAGATAACAGATCTCTGCATCTGATGTCATGTAACCTCAGGTGAGTGACAGGTCAATAGGTCAATATCAGAGGCTAGCAGGACTTATTGGGCTCACAGGCTGGAGCTACCCACCAATAATTTAAAGCACGGCTGCCAAAAAAACAGGCAGGGCAACTTGCTAGCAAGTGAGAAGGGCTGACAAATCCACAGCACAGACAGATCACTGGCTGCATTGGTTTCTAGAGTCCACTGCAAAAGTACAACACTGCAAGCCCAACTCTCCTCCAAGCCCTACGTCGCCAGAAAAAGGAAAGGCCAGCATCATCATCTTGATCTCAGCCACCATGGAGTCCACAACCTCAACCCTGGTTTCACACACAGGCTCTGCAGGCGAGGCCACAGCAGCCACCTTTGGCCACATCCACACCATACATTTAAAGCTCTCTTAGACTGCTTTAACAGTCATGGCTTCCCCCAAAGGAATCCTGGGAGCTGTAGTCTGTTAAGGGTGCTGAGAGTTGTCAGGACACCCTTCACAGAGCTACAGTTCCCCAGCACCCTTAACAAACTACAGTTCCCAGGAATCCTTTGGGAGGCAGGGGAACCATGACTGTTAAAGTGGTACAAGAGCGCTTTAAATGTATATGTGTGGATGTAGCCTTAGAATTCAGGCTCCCATACAGCTAACATCCTCCCACCATATCACTCACAGCACTCGATGGGCACAGAGGCCGTCTGGATAGAGACCACTTTGCCGTTCCCTTGTGGAACATGGACCCGGAAGACCAGGCGCACCCGTGTGTTCTTGCGCCCAATGTCCGTCTCGCCCTTGCGCAGCTCAATGTCTGAATTCCGTAGCTTCAGGATCCCTGCGCAGTCAATACTGATGCAGGAGAAAAAAAGGAAAAAAAATAGAAAAAGATGGAATTGACCCAGGGAAGGGCAACATATTATCTCAGAGCTTTTATTATTTTTATTATAATTATTATTTTGAAATTGCACAAACCCACCTCCCTGTGTTTTCAAGGACATGCACATTTTACAAGAACACTCACCATGTAAGCCTCTACAATACAGGCTTGGATGCTACTGCCTCTTAAGTGTATGTACTCAGGCCACAATCTGCACTATACATTTAAAGCAGTATCATACCAGTCATGGTTTCCCCCAAAGAATCCTGGGAACTGTAATTTGTTAAGGGTGCTGAGAGTTGTTGGGAGACACACACCCTTCCCCTCACAGAGCTACAACTCCCAGAGTGGTTTAACGGTCAGCCCCTCTTCTCAGGAGCCTCCTAACAACTCTCAGGGACCTTCACAAAGTACATATCCCGGGATTGTTTGAGGAAAGTCATAACCGTTAAAGTGCTATAACAGTGCTTTAAATGCACGCGGCAGATGCTACATAATGGAAGGAAAGCTTCTTAGTTCGTTTTTATTGCGACATATTTGCCACCCTACCCTTGGGATTCCCCCATAAGTGATTCTCACTTGGCAGCCATGTTATTTTCAGGCAGTAGGGACATCTTGAGGACTTTGGTGCCATTGATGATGGACTCATAGCCAGTGATGACCACCATTTCACAAGCACAGTCATCAAGTATCCCAGTACAATACAGGGTTGGCTGTATGTACTGTGGCCCCATCTGTACTAATCATTTAAAGCACCACTTTAAACAGTCATGGCTTCCCCAAAGAATCCTGGGAACTGTAGCTTGTTAAGGGCACTGAAAGATATTAGGAGACACACACCTCTTCCTCTCACAGAGTGATAATTCCCAGAGTGGTTTAACAGTCCCTCTTTCCAGGGAACTCTGAGAACTGTCACTCTGTGAGAGGACAACTCTGCTTTAAAGATGTGGCCTCCATGCAAATTCAGGGTTGCTGCTACATAACGGAGGAAAAGGACCTCAGTTCTGTTATATTCGGACATATTTGCCAGGCTCCCAATGGGTAGGGGGCATCACTTTTCCCTTGGGATTCCCCCCAACATGATTCTCACTTGGCAGCCATGTTATTCTCAGGCAGCAGGGACATCTCAAGGACTTTGGTGCCATTGATGATGGATTCATAGCTGGTGGTAGCCACCATCTTGCCAGTGATTCGGTGCACCTGGTAGAAGGCATGGGGGCGCAGGTTCCTCTCATCTGCTGTGCCGATGAACATTTGTAAAGTGAGGGGTTTCTCATCATAGCCTAAAAGCTTGAGTGGGGAGAGAAAACAGGATTGTAAACTTTTAATCCCTTATGCTTTTTTTAAACATCAGTGTCTCATTGCCTTGGCCACAGATCAATTTTTAATGTTCATTTGTGGATGTGGCAGAACCATTTTGATCATTACTGTCCCCCCCAAAACCCCTCCCATTTTCTTGTGGCAAATATGTCTTTGACTATTCCCACTGAGATCTCACAGCCATTCCCAGCCAATGCATTTTAAACTTGGACATTCCATGGCTGAACCTTCCCTTTCTATTGTTAAAAAAAAGCATTTTTGAACATTCTGTGACACCACATCATGGCAGATGCTCTACATATGGCAAAAGGGTGGCCCGATTCATTTTTTTACATGAAGAACCCACAATGGATGGTCATGGATCTGCATGTTCAAAATGTTCCAGTTTCAATTCCTGACCATCACCACTTCAAAGTATTCTGAGCCAGCAGGGCTAGGAAAGATGGCTGTCCAAAGCCCTGTGGCTATGATGTCACAGAATGTTCATAAACACTTAACAGTTGAAACGGAAGCTTAGGCTATGATTTTTTTTAAATAAATCACTGCAACTTATGTGCAATATACTTAGTTTGGATTCTCCAGAGAACAAACTCTTTTATAATTTAAAAATAGATTCTGGGGCTAATCCACAGCTTAAATTAAACTGTGCAATCACAGACACGGAAGCTGGATCTCCTTTTGGTGAAAAGAGCTGCACCTCTTACATACTGATCACTCCCTGTCTCCACCACTATCCCCTTACGAATCACCCTCTTTGGCACCGGCCACTGCAGCTAGAGACATCAGCAGTTCGGTGGTCTTGCCTCAGGGCTGCCCATATGTTTTTAATCAGAAGCCAAGACTTCCAGCTGCAGTCGATTTGAGCCTTAAAGGGAAACACTCTCTTTTACGTCCTCCCTCCCTAATCATGTCATGGAAGATGGAACATTCCAGGAAGGATCTGTGGCCAGAGGGATGGGGGGGTGTTGAGAAATAATGGAAGCAATCTTGGGACCTTCATAGATCTATGCCAACCTTTGGAAAGAGGTGGTTAAAATGGGAAGGAAAGGGATTGCAGAAGAAAGGTGGAGGGGGAATACGCTTTTATAAAACAGAGGATTTGCCTCCGTGCGAGGAAGACATTCCAGCTCTGAATGTCTGCAGAAGAGAAATGGGACTTCCCAGACAGTGTGTGGTGGTGTGTGCGAGAGAGAGGGTATTTGTCCCATGTGTATACACACACACATACCCTCCACACCCCGACTTGCTATCTCTGTCGTTTACAAAGAGTGACGCAAAGGAGATGGGTGCAGGAGGAGACCAGCACTGCGATTCTAGAAGCAGAGCGTGGGAAAGGGCAGCCCCAAGATCCTGGTTACTGGGGAACGCAATGGAGAATAGAAAACGAAGCATGCATACACACACAAAAATTGCAATGGGAGGAATTGTGGGAGGTGGGGGGAAGAGAAGAGAGAAAACTTCCTCACCCCACACTCCTTCCCCTCAATATAAAAAGGAGCTGGCCAAATATCACCCACTCAGTCATAAAGAAACATTTTTAAAAGGTTAAACCTTCCCACTTATTTAAAAGGCACCCATCTAAATTTAGCGGGCAGCTATTTCACAATATGTTAGAAACAAAATCCATGACATTTGTCTTTTTTTTTCACGCAGTTAAATGAAGCCTTTGAAGTGGGAATAGTTTTCGTCTTTCAGATTTCTGGACGGATGCTTCCAAATTAGCCATCAAAGAAAAGAAAACGGAAAAAAAGTTTCCCTTCTGGATTAATTTGGCTGAAAATGCCAAATATCTATATAAAGTAACTAGATTGAGAAAAAGTGCTCTTGAGGTGGGGGGGTAGAAGAGAAGGCAAATAATAATAACGGAAACAAAAATAAGTAGGAGCCCTTATAGAATAAATCATATCGGAAGCAATGCTGACCCTCTTTTCCTGCTTCTAGCTAAAGTCTAAAGATTGTCCCAACCCCCAGCCATCAGCAGGAAAGGCTTCCTTCCTCCAGTCCCAAATATATATGAGGAGCCTGCCATTATGTGGTGACAGCAAGAAATATACTCTACACATGCCCAGGGGTACTCTTGGCCTACATTCAAGACTAAACCACAACACACAGAACAAGGCATTATCCCTTCTGGCCACGGGAGGTACACTAGGTCACATTTGCACCATACATTTGAAGTACGTGGCTTCCCCCAAAGAATCCTGATATCTGTATTTTGAAAGGATGCAGGGAATTGTAGCTCTGTGAGGGTTTAACTACAATTCCCTCAATTTTGGGGGGAAGCCATGAGTGTTAAAGTGGTTTAAATGTATGTTGTAAATGTGACCCTGTCTAACACGTTTCAGACTGGTGTTAGGTCCCATCCTCATTCTAACACTTGGGGCCTTTCCACATTTAACATAATAGCAAACCTGGGTTGGCATCCACAGGTGTCCTTGACAGGAAAATGCAGCCAACCAAGTTGAGCACATGTATGACTATACACACAAACACTATATCATATATGTATCTTAGTAGATAATAAAATGGTAAGGCTGTCATCATGCAGCAGTTCACTTGGTTAACAACAGGTGGTGCGGCAAACTACAGCATGATATAACTACAGCAAACTACAGCATTCCTGAGAGCTGCTTTGCCAGTGGAGGAGGGAGACAGAGGCAGTGCAAAAAGAAGGGGTGGCAAGATGCAAAGGGGGGGGTAGACAGGGTTGGCAAGCAAAGATCAGGGATGTAGCCCTTAGTCTATGTCTATATATAGCATACATTTGTCAATATATAACATGTGTGCATGTACATGTGTTATATAGATATACAGATCTCTATGTGTATCTAAACACTTCTTCCAAACAGGCTTTTGTCTCATTTGCATACACACAGTACATTTTTAGATGTACACTAAAAAAAATAATATAAGGACGAGACTTAAGTTAAGCACAGGGATGGAGAACCTCTGGTCCACGGGCCTAGGCCTGGTATGGGTCCCAATTTGGCCCATGAGGATATTTTCCCTAAACCATGCTTACGTCTCCTACACCTGACCAGAGCTTGGAAAAGTTACTTTTTTGAACTACAACTCCCATCAGCCCCAGCCAGCACTGGCTGGGGCTGATGGGAGTTGTAGTTCAAAAAAGTAACTTTTCCAAGCTCTGCACTTGACATTATATATGATATCAGGTGTTGGGCAAGTAAAGATGCCACTCCAGAGGAACAATTGGGAACTCCCTAGTGCAGCCAAGGAGACAGGCTCAGAGCCAATCAGCTAATCAGTGTTGTCAGCAATGCCCTTTGAAGGCACACTTTCATTGGCAGAGTTCTTTCAAAGGTGTTTGCTGCAGCCCCCACTTTGTCTGCTTGCAGAGGCGGTTTGAATTCAAACCACGCCTGCAAACAGAGTTCAAAATGGTTTCATGTAACTGTTGATCAGCTAATCAGCACCCGTGCCTTCAAAGAAGCTCCTCAAGTTGTCACCTGACTTCATAAGGACATCAGGTAATTAAACAAGTGGCCGTCCCTGACCAGCAGTCAAACCACTTCACACGCGCTCTCAGTAATACCCCCAGCAGCCCTGCAGAGGTTGGTTATTATTGGGCCTGGTCTACATGTATGGAAGAATGAGATGGTAGAGTGGGCTGTACCACTTATGGATGCAACTTGGGGAAGGGCAAGTTTTCAGATTACTCCCCCATGTTCCAAATTTCCTCCAAGGTGAAAAAAACCCCTATCACATCAGGGGGGAAGTTTCTATTCCAATTCACCCCCTTGCTGCTGTATTTTTCTGAACACAGAGCATTTTTAAAATATATTTTAAAATGCGATTCCCATCCACGGTCAGAAAAGATGCAGTCCATTCTTACCGTTTCAGGACTTTCCTGAATTAGGCCTTAATATTTGTTAACGGAAAGGTGTGTGTGTGTGGGGGGGGGGAAGTGTGAAAGATGGGTTGCCGAAGGCAGGGATGGCAAAACCTTTTGGCCCTCCAGACGCTGCTGGACTCAAGCTCCCATCACACACACACACCCCATCAGAGATGATGGAAGCTGTCCCAAAGGCGTCACATCTGCAGGTCCAAAGCCATTTTGTGAATTTGTGGCTAGGGAGAGGTGTGAAGTGGGAACTCTGCAGTTCACCCTCTGTCCCTCCTCCTCTTCCTCGCCAATTCTATTATTACACCAGTTCTTGTCAGCTCCACACCCGTCTCTCCCCTAGGATACCTTCACCACGGGATGTCCTCCTGGAGCAGCCTTCACTGCACCCCTGCTGCCTTCTGTCTCATAATGGGCTCGGTGGTGAGTTCGAGGCTGCACCTCGATCTTCAGTTCATACTGTTCGTATTGACTGGGGAGAGGCCAGTCCAGAGGTGGGAGAGCAGAAGACCTGGTGAAGAGGAGAATGATGAAGTTGATGAACCTGGACACTGACCTTGTCAGACCTCCTCCCACTCCCACCTGAGCACGAATGCAACTGGGGGGGGGGGATTGTCTACCTTTAGAAGCTGAACCAAAGAGGGAACGGAAACACGAGAAGCTGTTAAATAACAGACCTTCTAGCTCAGTACTGACTATTCTGACCGGCAGGAATCTTTTATACCACTTGCCACTTGAACCTATGAACTGGAGATGCCTGGGATGGAACTTCAAACCGTCTACATGCAATATGCATGATAGACTCCTGAGCTATGGTTTTGCCCCAAAGACTGGCAGCCACAGCTTTTCCCATCCTGGCTGCATGATAAGATAGCCCTGCCAGTTTCCTGCTTCAAAACAACTATAGAACGGCACACCAGATTTGACCTCTACTGCATTTGGTTAACTTTCTCCCCACCTATGGTTACAGACCCTACATTCAAAAACCTCCAGCCTCCTTTCCCAAGTTTCTGAGCTAAGAATATATATTGCAAGCCTTGCTAAAAGGCCTATAATAGATTCTTAGTTCTGTATTTAAAACACCCTTTCCTTGCTCGCTCACCTGGAAGCAATTTTGAGCTCACCATAGGTGAGTAGCTAAGCAGAAGCCCAATTTATTTTCTATTGGCATTCAGCCCACACACTCCTAAATATCTGTTTCAAACTTCTTTTGCTCCATATTTTAATCCCCGTGGATCAGACTAAAGATCCATGTAACTGAACCATCCTATTTCACATGGTGGCCATTCTGATGCCCTCAAGAGCATAAAGGCACAGAAACATAGGAAGCTGCCTTATACCAATTCAGACCACTGGTCCATCTAGCTTAGTATTGTCTACACTGACTGGCAGTGGCTCTCCAAGGTTTCAGGAAGGGGCCTCTCTCGAGCTTACTTGGAGATGCCCCCAGGACCTCCTGCATACAAGGCAAATGCTCTTACCATTGAGCTAGAGCCGTTCACTTTGCAGTTTGTCCAAAGTACCTTTTATCTAGAGATAGGCCGCTTCTAAACATGGAGGATCTATTGAGCCATTCATAGCTAATAGCCACAGCTAGGTCAATTCTCAATGAATTGGTCTAATGTGCTTTTGTAGAGCTGTAAAAGGTCCAGAAAAAGGCAACCCAAATGATTGAGGGGATGGGACAACTCCCCTGTGAAGAAAGGTTTCAATATTTGGGGCTTTCTGTTTAGAGAAAGGGTAAGCAAGAAGAGATATGATCAAGATGCATAAAATTATGCACTGTGTGGAGAAGGTGGACAGAGATATTTATTTTCTCTCTCTCTCATAACATAACTCAAGGACATCCAATGAAGCTGAATTCGGGAAAGCCAAAAGAAAGTACTTTTTCACACAGGACTAGTTAATTTTTTGACAACAGCCCCTGCCAGATAGATACTAGGTTCTTTACAGTTTAGCAGCTTGTAGCTCAACTCAAAACAAAAATTAAAATAAAATAAAACAAAAAAGGAATTTCAGTTTGTAACTATTGTCTGAATGATCTGTGCTTTTCACCAATCATGGTAATTTTATGGGCAAACCAAGTTATACAAAATACATTTCATATTCCTAAAGTAACAAAGTGACTTTTGATCTGTAAAGGGTGCTAAAAAAACAGTATTGCCCATTTTTCAATTTAAAAAGTCGACATAAATTATAAATAAATTGTGTGTTGTACTGAGAAATACTTTGGCCTGTCCTGAATGTACTGCAGGTGTGAGGAACTTTTGGTCCTCCAGATGTTGCTGAACTACAACTCCCATCATCCCTGGCCATTGGCCATGTTTGCTGGGACTGATGGGAGTTGTAGTTCAGCAACACCTGGAGGACCAACGATTCCCCACACCTGATCAACAGCCAATGTTATTGAACCATCCAGGGTTCTAAGGATATGTGAGAAGTCAGGAAAGAAAGTTCTCTGTTGCCTTTTGCTACTGTGGGGTAACCAATGTGGTACTTTGGCCTGTCCTGAATGTACTGCAGGTGTGAGGAACTTTTGGTCCTCCAGATGTTGCTGAACTACAACTCCCATCAATCCCCAGCCAGCATGGCCAATGAGAGTTGTAGTCTGCAGGGCACCATGATGGCTGCCTCCGAGCTATACCATGTATAATCTGATGAATCTGCCCTTGTAGCGATCTTTAAAAAACAACTGAAAAGCTTTAAATGCTTAAGAGCAGGGATGGGCAGAAGGCAGACCAGGAGCTACCAGCAGATCTCTGGGTGATTTGAAGTAGATCACTAAGAGTTCCCGACCCACAACTGGCTAATAATAGCATCAATAAAAGCTCACACACACATGCGAATTAGATTGGGTTTTATTCAAAGTAGACCCATTAAATGAATGGCTGTAACTTAGTTCATTTCAATGGGTCTACTCTGAGTAAAAGTTAGCTCAATACAATCTACTGTGAAAAAGGGTGGTGGTAGGGTAACCAGGGATTGTGTTCAATGCTAGCCCTACTCAGAGTAGACTCATTGAAGTTAATTATCCTAAATTAGTCATCTCCATTATCTTCAGTGAGCCTACTCTGAGTAGGACTAACTGAATACCATCTACTAATTTCAGTGGACCTACTCTTAGTTGAATACCACTTCAGGAGTGGATGTGTGTGTCAAAGGACAGTGGTGTAGTCATCCAGAGTCTTGGAGGTCTTAGACCCCTTAATTTTGGGGAGCTGGGTCCCAACAGGGTCCCTATGTCTCCAGTGTCCTATAAGCAGAGCTTGGAAAAGTTACTTTTTTTGAACTACAACTCCCATCAGCCCAATCCAGTGGCCATGCTGGCTGGGGCTGATGGGAGTTGTAGTTTAAAAAAGTAACTTTTCCAAGCTCTGCCTATAAGTCAATCAGCATGAAAGGGAAGTGTGTTAGCCACCGTGTAGTGTCTTCTAAAGCAGTATTCAAGCCTGGCCAGACTATACTATAATCTTAGAAGGTTGTATAATTTTAGAAAGGGGTGTGGTTGTGACTGTTAATGAAGGGACCCTGCACTTCTGAATTGGCTACTATCCTACTGTAAAAGGAGTTGTGAGCTTTGTTTTGATAATGGATCTTAAGTTCCTGGATCAAGCAAATGCTCAGAGATTTCCTGTTCTTCTCATATGCCCACCTGGATGCGCCACACTGTTTCACCTGGCTCTGGTTGGTGGACTCACAGTTAAAGTACAAAACAGTAGATTCTGCAAGTCTCTTATCTCTGCCCACTCTTGCTCTAGACTTTTTCCAAATATCAGGTGCTCCAATGTCCTTCATCACTTTGATTGCCCTTCTTTGCAACCTTTTCTAGCTTTGTAATGCCTGCTTTCAGAGCCTAGAGAACTGTACACAGAATTCCAAAAGGGATCATACCATATATTTTATATAAACAGGCACTATGGCACTGGATGGGTTATTTTTGTAGACTTCCTTCAATCCATGTGCAGAGGACCTACATTCTCAAAAGGAGTTTGATCAAGAACTCAATTCCTACAACCCCCTCCCTGCCACAGTCACGCACACATTTCGCAGAAGCAGAGTTCCAAAAAGAATGTTAAAAGTTTCTTTGATTCAGCAGCTCAGCTCTTACAAAGCCTAGTTCCCTTGATTCAGCAGCCCAGCTTTTGCAAAGTTTATCTTAACTGCCAGTATCACCCTTATGGAAATCCCTATGCACGATGCAAAATATGCAAGGTCTATCTTAAATTTAGTTCTGATAGCACTGTGACGACAAGATAACTCATTGTATTAACAAGCTTGGCTTAAAAAGACACTAAGTTTTAATTTGAAGAAATGGGGGTTGGACAGGCAGGATACTGCAGGCTATGTGCTATGTGCAAATGGGGTTGGGGGAGGGGTGGGGGGGAGAGACAGACGGAGATCCTGCCCCAAACTCAAAAGCTCATGACGCTGATCCACCGTACAGGAGAAATTCTTCCAATCCAGCTGCTTACCTTAACAGGGAACATGCCACTGCATGTTTATGACAGCTCCCACCCCCAACCCGCCCGCCCCCAGCACCGCATGCAGAGCCGGGGTCTGGGATGTGTAACTGGAGACACCAGCCCTTCTGCCTGGGCTGGTCTGACAAGTTGTTTTTATACAACAGGAACTCTGGCAGCCAGACCACAGAGCTGACAATGGTGCTGGCAAATTGAGGCCGGCTGGCTTAGTGGGAGAACTGGGGATTCAGCAGTGGAGGCTGGTCCCTCAGGGAGAATGGGGCACTCCCCACCAACCTCAGCCTGCATCCCTGCTTACAACCAGTGCAGGGGATGGCACTACCTGCCAGCTTCCGCTAAGTCTAAGTATTGCCCTTACGAGACTCGGCAGAGAGAAGGATTGGGGAGGGGGACTAGAATTTGTTGTCTTTGCCCGTTGTTGGCTCTGGCTCCACCTGCTGCAGGGCCAGATTATCCATTAGGCTTAGTAGGCTGAAGCCTAGGGGCCCGGAGCTCTTGGGGGCCTGTGATCCGCGGAAGCAGGACAGGAGCCGCAGATCGTGGGACAAGAGCTTCCAAACCACCCGCCATCCCCCCACTTCACTTACCTTTTACTCTGCTGTTTGCAGTTTGCCATCAATCAAGATGGTGGCCAAGGTTTCCCTAAGGGGCTGAAGCCTCTGCCGCCATCTTGGTTGATGGCACACATGCGTGCTACACGCACGCATTGCTTCCATCAACCAAGATGGCGGCAGAGGCTTCAGCCCCTTAAGGAAACCTTGGCCGCCATCTTGATTGATGGCAAACCTGTGCGCGCAGCCGCAAAAGAAGCGGAAAGGTAGGTGAAGCGGGCGGGCTGGGATGGGACAGGACGGCGGGCAGCTCAGAATCAGCCTAGGGGCCCTCCTCAGCTTAATCCGGCCCTGACTTACTGTTGGGCTCCCAGCTTTCCACCCCTACCAGCCCCAATGGGCACCAGGCACCACTGGGATCCAGGGCTTCCTTCTCTCCCTTGCTCACGATGCCATGCCCAGGCGAAGGTCACCAGATGCTGGAGGTGATAGCTGGGATTTGCACCAGGAGGATGACGAAATCAGGTAGCTCAGTAATGGGAAGAGAGATGGGATAAAGTAGGGGCTCCTCCAGATTACGTTTTTATTGTTCCTGATCTGCCCACACAAAGTCTACACGGAGGTTAGACGTCTGCTCTTTACTGAGCATTTATTCAAATTTGTTTGGAGGGCGGTTACATGGCCCAGAGCAATCATGCTGGTTTCATCCTCGTTTGCTTGTGCAGCGGTTATTCTATGTCTTCCCGCTAATCATTCCTCCATCCTACACTTTTTAGGGCATTTCCCCATCACTTCCTAACTGCAGAAAGTCCTTTAAAAAAAAAAAAATTAAGAGAATGGGTTGTGCCAGATCATTTTAATCCACTTGAACTGTGGTAATCTAGATCTGAAAACCTGAAAACCAGTTGCCGGAAGCCTCAGGAGGGGAGAGTGTTCTTGCACTCGGGTCCTGCTTGCGGGCTTCCCCCAGGCACCTGGTTGGCCACTGTGAGAACAGGATGCTGGACTAGATGGGCCACTGGCCTGATCCAGCAGGCTCTTCTTATGTTCTTATGTTCTTATTTCCAGTATGGAATGTCTCCCGCAGAATACTGACAAGTCCAGAGGCAGCCTAGGAGCTATATAACATAGGAAGCCAGTGTTACACGTGGTCAGATTATCCACCATATGTCTAGCCCAGCATTGCCCACTGCGACTGGCAGTGGCTCTGCAGCATCTTGGGCAAAACCCTTTCACATTGCCTGCTGCTACCGGATCCTTTTTCACTGGGGACTGAAACCGGAACCTTCTGTTTGCTTTCAGGTATTCTACCACTGTGCTATATGGCCCTCTGAAGTGTGCCATACTTCAACATTGTCTCTTTGCTCAAACCTTATGGAGAGGCAGAATTAATTGTGCAAACTGGGAATATATGCGCCTCCATAAGGAGCCGCCATCTCACATATCAATTTATATTACGGGTAAGGTGCCACAGCATCAGGCATGAAGATGTACAAGAAACTGGAGCAGCTTTCCACTGACAACAGGACAACACTCCCTGTATTTTTGTAACGTCTTCATTAAACCAGGGGTGGGGGGGAGCCCTTTTCAGCTCAAGGGCCGCATTCCCTTCTGGGCAATGTTCCAAGGGCCACGTGCAAGCAGTGGGCTGGGCCAAAGGGAAAAGTGGGTGGAGCATTAAATATGAATTTTAGCTTTGAACAGGAGGCAAGTTTCTACCCGCACTCACCTAACCCTCTCACAATCCTCCACCCAGTCAAATAAGGGGCATGATCAGATTTCAAGGACACATTTCAGCCAAGCAAAAACACTCAAGGAGGATGAGAAAAGCAGGGCTAATAAGAGATATGGCCTGGGGATTGGGGGATTGGGAGAGTCCCGAGGGCCAGACAGAAAGGCCCTTGGCCCTTAAGCCAGAGGTTCTTCACCCACGGCCTAATCCCTGGACAACTTCAAAATATATCTGTGCCACCACGGATCATAGGAAGGGTCAAAAAAAGCAGACGTGGGGATTTTCAGGAGCGAGGGCAGCAAGCAATCAGGGTATGCTCCAATTGGACTCCCCTCTCCCCTCCCAGGGCCATCTGCCATCAGCTCCCCTGTGGGAAGGGTCCTGACGGCTTATTATATTTTAATATGAATATGATTTTATTAATGTATATTCATGTTCCTTGCAAGCCGCCTAGCATCCTGAAAGGCGGGACATAAATAATTCGCAATATGCAAAATAAAGTAATAATAATCAAGGGCTGTCAGACGCGTAACCAGAAAATGCATCCCTTCAAGAACCTGGAAGGCAGGAGAGCAACAGAGAATGTAGCAGTGGTGCCCTCTTGGCATGCCCAGAAATCTCTTTGCCCAGCTTTCCCTCCTACCTGGCTCTAGCTGCTGGGTCAGTTTGAGTTACAGCAGACAGGAGAAAAAGATGGGCGAAGTGAATGATGAAGCAGGGCAGAGGGTCATAACATAGTCTTCCGAGACCCTGGAACAGGTAGTATTTCCAGGTGAGCCCCTGCCAGCTTTAGTAAGTTCAGTCCTACAAATTCCAAGTTAAAAGGCTCCAAGCAGAAAGGCAAGGAAGAATTCGAGCAGAAAATCCCTTGATAGCTGGGCTCAACACCTCCAGGTATTACTTGCCCTCTATTCTCACCTTTTACAAAACAGCTTTAAAAATCCCTAAGGGCTTTCAGAGAAGGTTCTTACCAAGCCGCTTTCTTAAATCAACCACGGGCGCTTCCAGACTGTCGCAATATTAGGGTAGTCTTCAATCACACACTGGCAAATTCAGGTAGCACAATTAAAGTGGGTTTGGCACCCTTGTGAAACAAACTAGCTTCCCCCTCCCCTCAAAAAAACCCAGACTTTTTGTAGTAAGGAAAGTGACAGGAAAATACATGGGAGAGTATGCAATAATAATTCCTTCACAGGAAGTCTTAATCTCCCCGTAAACGAATCAGAATGAACCCTCAACAGATAGGTCGTTTTCAGATTACCTAAGTTTATGTAAGATATTTTAAAGTTAGTTCCTATATTGAACAATCTTACTAAAATCAAGACACACAGACTATGAAGGGTAGATCTATGCATAAATACTACCTCTACAAAAACCGTCTTCCTTATTGAAAGGCTATTGAACAGAAGCTGCCCTAATACATTTTACTTGAACTGACGGAGGCACAGGGAAGAAAAATCTATCCAACTTGTAACTCCACGTTGCGAGGCCATCAGCCTCCAACTACCAGGTTCTGGAGATAAGCATCAGAAGACAGATATTCCCATCATGCCTTTCTTCAGAATCTCTCCAAGCTAACTGGCTGACCACTCTCAAAAGGCCTTTCACAGAACATCGTTCCCATCCACATTCTTAGACTGTTAAATTACAGGGCTGGGGGAATATTTATCCCCTCTCTAAGGAGAGACGGGTCTCAGCTTACCGGAATACAGGGCTGTGACCTCCAATACGAGCTTTGGACCAGGCCAACGGGGAAGGCACTGCCAGGTAATCCATTCCTTCTTTACGTGCCATTCCAAGTCCAAAGCCCCCCGTGGTGCTGCTGCCCCCATCCTCCCCATTGCAGCTCCCTTCCTCCTTCCTGGTCAGTGCCACTGTCTGCTCTGTCGAGGTCTTCCGGGCTTTCTGGGGAATGCTTTCAGCTGGCCGGGCTCCAGTACAGCTGAAGGGGGCTGTGTCGCCCCCTGCCTCCACGGACTCCCCCGGGGCCTCTTCACCCAGGCTGCCCCTCCGGGAAAGACACGGGGACGCAGAGGAGTGTGTTTCAGAGCTGGAGTAGCGCCGTTTGCCACAGGGAGAAGCTGGCCGTGGGCCCAGAAGCATCCACCCATCCTCCGTTCCCCGGCTTGGGGAATAGCTGGCACCGTAGGCCGGCCAAGACTCATCAGCAGATGACCACGGCTTGGGGGAGCCCCGAGGAGAACCCAAGGGGGAACTGAGGGCAAAACGAGCTGCCGCCTCATTCAGCTCACACTCCACATCATCCCCCGCAGGGGCCTCGTCATCTGAAAAAAAACTCCAGGGCGAGACACTACCACTGCTGGCAGGACTAGGCGTGAAGAAACCGGAAGACGGAGTTGCCTCGCGGTAGCCCCCAAAGGCCTCCAGGAGGAGGTAGTCACGCGGCGAGGAGTCCCAGTCATCTTCCTCGGCCCGACGGCCTGGCGAAATTGTCGTGATCTGGATGCTCGGGCACTCCAGCACACGGGAGCCTCCTAGGCGGACTCGCCGGGCCGGCTGGCTCTCAAAGGTGTCACCATCCAAGTCAGCTGGACGGGGAGGGGGAGAGTGCATGCCCGCACGGCCCCCACCAAGGTGCAGTGGACACGGGATGCCCAGGGGAGAGGTGTAGGGAGGCGGGTCACCCAGAGTAAGAGAACAATAGGCAGGGAGGGTGTCCGTATCCAGGTCTGTAAAAAAAGAGAGAGAGAGAGAGAAGAAATGAGAACCACCTTGATGGATTCAATCAAAGGCTCACCTGGTGGACTACGACCTGGGAGAGGGAGACCGGGGTTCGAATCCCCACACAGCCATGAAGCTCACTGGGTCAGTGAGCTTGGGCCAGTCACTGCCTCTCAGCCTCAGAGGGAGGCAATGGTAAACCCCCTCTGAACATCGCTTACCATGAAAGCCCTATTTGTAGGGTCGCCATAAGTTGGAATCGACTTGAAGGCAGTCCATTTCCATTTTCAAGGGAAGATCCCAAGAACTGCACCCCCAAAGATAGCCATCCCCAGTTATTTGCCCACCAGCAACTGGCAATCAAAGGTATACTGCTCTTGACAATGGGGACTCCATTCTGCTATTGTTGCCAATAACTGCTGATATACATAGCATTTAGGCATGTTAATAAATAAAAAGCAACCAATAATGGGACTGGGACGGGCTAAAGGGACAGAGGGAGACGCCATTGTACAAGTGACTCTCTGCTCGGTTAACCCAAAGACAATTCTTACACACCAGAAAACAACCAAGCAAACGGGCATTGATAAGTCTACTAAATCATCCTGTCAAGTAATACAGATGACTTTTACTGCATATCAGACAAAAAACGGGTGCCAAAAAAGTCCCCGTTTCTACTGATAAAACGAAACACAAAGCGCCAACTACGTTACAATCCCACGATTGTCCTGTGCAAGCTTAGAATTTGGTATGAAGTACACCAATGTAGCATCTTGAGAACTGCATTAAAAAAAAAAAAAGCACCACCTTTTAGCCCTCATGGCTGTGAAGATGAACTCAATCTGCAATTCATTTCATGAAATGGTATATGCCTTTGGGTACATGTGCGAGTTTCTACTTGAATTAAAGTTACGTTTTAAGAAACGTGCGAACAGCCCACTTCCATCTAAGCTGGTCATTACAAGAACCTTCTAACATTAAGGATTTAGCGCTTGAGCTTACGCGTTTTCCTCTTCCCTCTTGCATCCCTTTTTCCTTTCATGCCATCTCGTTTTAGACTGTAAGCGAGGCTTAGCTATTTTTCTTGATTTGTAAGCCACTCTGGACATTTTCTGGTACAAAATAGTTTGAACGAATCAATGAATGAATAGACTAGCAAAGGCATGAGCAGATGGGGGGCTGAGCAGAACATCTAGCAGCTGAGGGCCAGGGAGCAGGGAGGGCCGTAGCTGTATGGCAGAGCATTGGCTTTGATTACAGAAGGTCTCTGTTTCAATCCCCGGCACCTCTAGGTAGGACCAGAAAGATCCCCAGTCTGAAACCCTGCAGAGCCGCTGCCAGTTAGTGTCAGCAACACTGAGCTGAATGGACCAACGCTCTGACTCAGGCCAAGGCAGTGTTCTTTGCTCTTCTCATTATACCTTCCCCCTTACTCACTGCTAGCAATAGCTGGATCCAAATATGTGACCTAATCATCAAATCAATTCAAGAGGGAGGATCTCAGCATTCAAAAACAAAAAAGATGTGTAGGGAGATTTTTCAGTGACACACAAACAGCCTTGGAAAGATCCAGTTTCATGCTTTCATTTGGCCCCCGGAATCTTGCGTACGTCAAGAGAGAGGCAAAGCTAAGAACCCAAACCCCATGGGATGAATATTAAATATAGCTGGCTAGGGGAAAAAAACTAACCCGCACGTCAAATAAAGGAAGAAGGAAGATTCTCTTTTCCCCCTAAAAATAACAACACACCAAACATTTGGATCTACAGATCAAGAAAAACAATAATAAAGAGACGAAAGTTGATTTGTTCCTCTCTGCCCCACAACCCACCCTCTACCGACACATGCTTTCAATTTAAAGTTTATTTCTCTCTCCCCCTCTCTCTAGTTTTCACAATCTTTTCTCGCAGGAGGGAGTGGGTCATGGCTCCCAAATGGCTCACACCTCAACTCACCATCCAGCCTGATCTTGTCATACGACACCAGTTTTCGCCAACCTGGTGCCCTCCAGATGTTTTGGACTACTGGTGCCTGTCAAGATGTGCAGGCAGGATGTTGTAGCACAAAACATCTTGCAGGATACCAGGTTGGCAAAGGCTGGGTTTAGAGTGTCAGACTAGGAGACGCACAAGGCCAGAGTTCGCCAGTCTCCCAGCCTCAGTTTCCTCACAGGGTTTTCGTCAGGATCAAGGCGGGAGAACTGTCTATGCAGCCCTAAGCTCCTTAGAAGAGAGGCAGGACAAAAGGAATAAAACAAAATAAAACAGAAACCACATCCAAATCAAAGCTACTTCCACTCCCTAACATCAGCTTCTTGATAAACCTGCCTTAGCTAGACCTGTCCACTTCTATCTGAAGTAGTTTGGGTTGAATTTTTGCATCCCACCAGCATGAAAATAGTTCATCTTACTAACCACCCCATCTCTGACTACCTGAGCCTTCAAACTGGAGATGCCAGGGACTGAACCTTGAATTTTACTATTTATTTATTACATTTATATCCCACCTTTCCTCCAAGCATCTCAAACTGGCGTACATGGTTCTCTCTTCTCCATTTTATCCTCACAACAACCCTGCGAGGTAGGTTAGGCTGAGAGACAGTGATTGGCCCGAGGTCACCCAGTGAGCTTCACGGCTGAGTGGGGATCTGAATCCAAGTCATAGTCCAACACTCTAACCACTATACCACACCGGCTCACAGTTGCACCCAAATCCCCACTGCTATTCCTGGTATCAAAATCCAAGCACTGATTGGATTTAACGTAGTTTAAAAATGGCTAACCTGTGGCCCTGCAGATATTACTGGACTACAACTCCCAGCATCATCTCACATTATTAATACCCTGCTGGCCGTGACTGATGGGAGTTGTAGTCCAAAACATCTGGAGGCCACCAAGTTGGCAAAGGCTTCAGTGAGCAATACTACATAATAAAGGACACTGTGATACACCAGTCTGAGCTATATTTTTGTCCAACACTGTTTCATAGCTTATATGGAACCCCCATGAACAAAGGCAGTATATCTCTGAATACCACATGGAGAGTATAAAAACAAAGTGAGCAGCTGCGCTCGCTCCCTGCTTGTGAGCTTTCCAGCCACATCAGGCTGACCGCTGATGCTGGGCTAGACAGACCTTCGCTCTTCTTGTTCTGGAGAAGGGCCATAGCTCAGAGGGAGAGCAAATTCAGTCCCCAGCATCGTCAGGTAGGGCTGGAAGAGACTCCTGTCTGCAACCCTGGAGAGCCACTGCCAGTCAGAGTTGACAACACTAAGCTAGATGGACCAATGGGCTGACTCGCTACAGGGCTGGTTTCTACATTTGTCCTATGGTGGCCATTGAGAGTGGGATGGCCCCTGTCTGGGTGCCGGGGCTTGTTCTTCCACTTTGCCCCCTCCTTGCCCCCAGCTGGGTGAATGGGAGAGAGAAGGCCGAAGTCTCCCTCTTGCCTTTGAGACAAATACTTTTTGGAAGATTTGGGAGGGAGGGGTGGGGGGAAAATGGAGGCTTAGAAAGCTTCCCCTAAACTTGGCCTAGTCTTCTCTGGGCCTCCACCCTGTTTTGTGGGCCAGAGACAAGCCCACGATTCAGTTGGATGGAGAGAAACCAGAGGGGGGGGGGAGAGAAAGAGAGACTGTCAGGGAGGAGCCGCCATCTGAACCCAATTAAAGGGCCATTTCCCAAAGCCCCAGGCTTCACTGGCAGGGACCCCCGTTGCCAAGGAAACGGGGCACAGGCCAAAAGACGAAAAGGAAAATTGCACCGTTGCAGGGAGCTAGTTGAAACCGTATGCGAGAGAGAGGCAGGCATGAAGTGTGCCTGCCCCCCCTTTTCCCATTTACTGCCAGCAACCCCCCCCAAACTCATGCTCCCCTACACCCGGGATTTGAAGGCCTTGGACAGAGGCCAGGCTGGAGGGATTGGATTCTGTGGGATCCCAAGGCCCTCTCAGCCCCCATCTGGATTTCATTTGAACCAGACGCCGCCTGCCCAGAGACGGTTTGACCTTTCTCTTTGGAAAAAAACCCAGTTTCCTACCTCCGCCTCAGAGGCTGGCTCACGCAGGGCTGCCAACTTCCTCGCAGCAGTGCCCTCAGCCAGGGTGTGGATATATTTTGGGGGCACATGTCTGCTTTTAGTTGAACCCCTTCCAGATGCACCCCGTAAGTAGGGGTTATGGGGCCAGGAATGTTACTACACTAGCTTCCAAGACAGAGATGGGGGAGGGGATTTGCCAGGATATTTTGAGGGTGGGGGACAGAGTTACATCTTTTTAAAAAGCCAGAGAAGGAGGCAGTATTTCCCCACCACCAGCACCACCTCCGCGCCCCATTCTCATTTTTCAAATGTGTGTGTGGAAATGCATGTCACGCAACCCGCATTTTTCCATTTTGGGATTCAAAGCCTGGATTTCCAAATGTGATATTTTGAGCTGCAAGCTCTTCTTCTGATGTGACCACTTCAAGAATCTGAGAAAGTGAGTTCTGGCGACAAAAACTCACATCACCCAAAAAATTGTTAAAGGGGCCACAATGTTCTGGGATTGCTCTTTTCCGCATCATCAGACTAACAGAAGTCAAGTTCTTCTGGAGTAGATTTTCATCCTGGGGGAGCCAAGCGGTGGGAGTGGGAAGAGTTTGGCTTTGTGAGTGGAGTGTGTGTCTGCACGAGACAAGTTTCAGGCATGAAAAAGAAAAAAAAGCTAGTGGAAATTCAACAGTCTCTCTTGATTCGTCATGAGGCTCAGAGAAAAGTTTGCGACTTTGGTGCAAGTCCTTAAGATCATAACATCAGTTCCAACATGTGATATTGCAAGTAGTTAAGAGCCCAAATAACTTAACCGAAACTTAAGGAGTCACTAACTGTACACTGAACAAACATCTTTGTACAGCGTCTCTTGCACTACATGTGGGCACATATGAATTACTACTATAATGCATTTCTGTATGTGCAGAAGCCTAAATTTGCATACCGACAGAGTGTTTTAATGGAAACAGAACTTTTCATTTCATTTTTCATGGGCATTTTCATTCTTCATGGGCATTTTGCATCACCTGTGACCAGATAATCTCTAACCGCAATATGTTTTTGTCCACCATTATTACCAAGCTAACCAGGGGGAAGCAAAGTCTGTTCTCTCCAACTAAATGGACAGCAGTACTTTTTCCTCAGGACTTAGAGCAGGGATGGGGAGCCTCAGTCTTGGGAGCCAAAAGTGGCCATCCCATGTTTCTTTATCTGGCCCTTAGGACTCTCTCCACACCACCTACTCTCCACAGGCCACACTTCTCACTGAGCATGCTTTGCACCCTCCTTGAGGTTTTTTTTTCCTTTTTTTTTGGCCTGGCTGAAATGTGTCAATGAACTCTGATAATGCCTCTTGGTTGTCTGTAAGGAGGGCAGAGCATGTTGCGTGTGTGTAGAAACTAGCCTACTGTAAAAGGAGAAACTTGATATTCATTGCTTCAGCCACTTTTGCCCCTGGCCCCACCCATCATTGGCATATGGCCCCAGACATAGAGAAGCTCATAGTCTTTACAACGATCCTATAAAGTAGGCCACTATTAAACACACTGTAGCCAAGGCTAAGAAATCATAGGTCACCTTGGAATCAGGGGTGGGGACCCTGTGGCCCTCCAGATACTGCTGGACCCCAACTCCCATCAGCACCACCAGCAGGGCCAATGGTCTGGGTTGATGGGAGTTGTAGTTCTGCAACATCTCGATGGCCACAGCCTTAAGCCTGAAATGAACAAATGAGTTCATAGTTGAACCAGTTTGAACCCGAGACTTTCCAGCTCATAGTGTCCACCTAAAACCACTATACAACACCACCTTTCTCTCTTTCGCTTTGATGAAAATATTATTTCCATAAAAAGGTACTCAGTTATTGGTCCCAGGACCTCAAAAGCTACAAGGACATATTCTGTGCAGAGTTCTGAGCAATCCAAAAGCTTGCAGATACCAAGTTTTCAGAAAAGCACAGGACGTGTGATACGGGAGAGGGATTCCTTTCCTCGTTCACTCTTTCACACACGCACACTTTCCTCGACATCATGGGCAAAAACGCAACTCCCATCTTTAAAAACGATTGCAAATATTGTTAACCATTCACATGCCTTGTACGATTTCGGGATTCAATTGCTCACTCTCAGATAGAAAACAGACACAGCAAGAATGGAGAATCCATACCGTCTCCCGCCCCCTTGTCCTAAAAAGGGAAAGGGGGGGGGACTCTTTCCAGCTACATCAGACATTCACGCACACCAAAAAAGTCTGCTTTCTCATCTGTTCGCATACCTTCCTCCTGGCAACCAAAACAGCCCCACAGCAAGCCCCATCTCACCTTCCAAGGGGACCCCCATAGCCGGATGCTCTTTTTCTTCCTCTCCAAAAATCAGCTTGAACTCTAAGTCCTCATCTTCACAGTTTGCTGCGCCCATTTTTTTTCAGGGGGTGGGGAGGGGGAAACGGTGGCTGCAGCCTAATAGGGTTGCAAACCCCCTCCCTCTGCCCCCAAAAGGAACTGGGGGCCAGGTGGAGGAGATAGGAGATTCACCCCCTGCTCTCCCCCCCTTTAGCGCAATACCTCTTTCTGAGCCTTCTACCTTTTCTATCTTTCTCTTTAATATTTAAATAAAAAAATTAAAAAAAACTTTTCTCAAACAAACTTTTCCCTCTCCTCCAACTGACCCACTCCCACTCCCTTTCTCCTTGCTGATTGGCTCTTTAGAGAACCCAAACCATGCCCCCGTATGTCACTTTAAGCCACTCCCACCGGGAAGGTGGAGGGGGTGGAAGAGAGAATGTGAACTGGACTGTTCTACGATCCCCCACCCCGCGAGGACAGGAGGAACCACTACCCCCTTTCTTGTCCTTCCAGATGGGCCAGTCTACCTGGAGGCCCATTGGATAGCATTCCAAGGAGGGCCCGCCTCTCATTTGGTTGCTTATTAGGCAGGGTTGGACACACCCAGGTAACCTCTTAAAGGCAGAGGGACGCATTGCGTTTAGCGAGAGCTACGCTGCCATTATCCTGGTTACAGAGTGTACGGTGTGCCAAAGCAGTTTCCCAGTCACGCAGGGAGTGGAAGTGTCAGAGCCGGGCCACCCATACGAGCACACGAAAGAATGGTGGAGCTTCTCCTCTTTTGATGCAATCTCAACACTGGAGGCGATAGCCGGGAGGAATAACGTGGATATCCCACCAGGATACTTGACCCTTCCGTTGCTGATTTGCAGACCAATCTGACAACCCTGAAACCACCCCCCCTTTTTAAAAAAATCTGTTTTTATCCTGCCTTTCCTTCAAAGCGCTCAGGAGACTGGAATATGGCTCTTCCCCACCCCTTGTTATGCTTACCATATCCCTGTGAGTGAGTTTTGTGGCTGAGCAGTTAATTTGATCCTGGTCCTTGTTCAGCGTTCTAAACCAGCCTTTGTCAACCTGGCGCCCTCCAGATATTTTAGACAACTCTCATCAATCCAGCAAATTCATGGAAAATAAGGCAATCAATGGCTACTAGTTCTGTCTCTGTAGTCGGAGAGGATATGCTTCCTAAAACCAGTTGCTGGAAACCACAGGAGGGGAGAGTGGTCTTGCACTCATGTCCTGCTTACGGGCTTCCCATGGGCAATTGGTTGGCCACCTTGAGAACAGGATGCTGGATGAGATGGGCCATTGGCCTGATCCAGCAGGCTCTTGCGTTCTTATGAGCAAGCTGGGCTGGCAGAGAGGGATGGGAATTGTAATCCAAAACATCTGGAGGGCACCAGTTGGGGAAGGCTGCTCTAATTAGAACTCCACACTAGTTCCCAGCACCTTGGGATTAGAAAGCTCTCACACAATCCCCCCAATTGAAGATGTGTGAAGATGGGCAAGGGCACCCCTTGTGTGCTCAGAGGCACTGCCTCTTGAGCAAAGATTACAAATTCACTGGGGGGAGGAATATTCATCTGGCTTTGGGGGCAATTGCTGCAAAAAAAGCTTCTTTGAAGTCAGCTTATACTCAAGGCTTTGTCCCAGATCACCCCTAAGATTCTGGGGGCTGCCCTCAAACATTGGGCTCCAATACTAACCCCATCCCACAAACCCATTAGGATCTGCCTCTGGCATGCCCAGGTTCAATTGAAAAAGAAGAGCTGGCAATCCTATCTTGACCTCCTGTCCAAACTGAAATCTGGCAGGTATTCACAACTCAACTTTATTGCTATTATTTGCAAATACAGTAGGACAAGTCTCTGCCTCAAGGAGACTGCAATCTAAAGTCCAATGGGGGGGGAACCACAGAGGAAGGGGGAAGGGAGGCTCAGATAAATAGGAGAAGAATATACTACAGTAGGGCCCCACTCATACGGCAGGTTATGTTCCGGACCCCCGCCGAAAAACAAAAACCGCCAAAAAGCAGAACTCATTGAATAGAATGGTGTGCAATGCCCGAAAACCGCCATAAAAGCGGAACAAGTGGCGTATGAGTGGGACTTTAGTCTAATTGCATCTAATTGAGACCGCCGCATTAGCAAAGTGCCGTAAAGCGAGGACCTACTGAATTGCAGGGATGGGGAACCAGCAACCTTTCAGGTGTTTTTGGACTCCATCTCCCATCAGCCCCCAGCCCACCAGATGGCCAATGATCAGGGATGACGGGAGTTGAAGTAAAGACCACATGTGGAGAGCCACAGATTCTCTACCCCTGTAGTAGGCCGTGGGAACAAGTGTATGTGCTGAATCAAAGGCCTCACTTGAAAAAGGAGTCCCATTTATTCTGTTAAGCCCATTTTCCCTGAATGGTTAAAAGCTCCAGAGTAACACTGAGTACAGGAGACATGGTGTCTTTCTAATACTGGTTTTATTTACAAATTTGCAAGCAGAGCATATTGGAAGCAAGAGGCTTCCCCAGTAGCCAGCAGCAATGCTGATCCTGTATAAAATTCATGAAAAGAACATCCGCTTGGACCACCACAGCCCTCCAGCTACTGATTCATCCAGTCAGTGTGACTTGCAGCTGTCTGTCTCCTCTCTAGATTCAGACTTTAAAGTATTTCACAGCTCCTCCCACTAGCTCTGATTAGTGTCATGTTCCAAAGGCAGAGGAACTAGAGTTCCAGGCTATTAAGAAACACATTCCTGGTCATTAAGGATCATTGACATTCTTTTGTTACTTCCCTGACTAACCCACTGGTCTGCTGGGCAAAACCAGAGTAGGGATCAGACTGTTCAAGACAGCTAAACTCAGAGCTGTTCCCCTGGGAGCACCTGGGCTTCAAGCACCCACATTTAGAGTACATTGTTTGGACATCCAGCTCTGTGAGCTGCGCTAGAGAAATCTTCCCATGTTATAAAGCAGTTCAGTTTCAGCCTAACACACTGAAAACCTCAAACCTATTGCTGTTGCTGGATACACTAGAGGAGGTAGGGAAGGGACCTTTGGCCTTCCAGGTGTTGTTGAACTACAACTCCCATCATCCCCAGCCATTGGTCATGCTTGCTGGGGCTGATGCAGTACAGCAGGATCTGGAGGGCCAAAGGTTCCCCACACCTGCACTAGAGTAATGTGGTACCCTGTATGTTACTGAACTCCAACTCTCAGCCCCAGACAGCATGGACAATGGTCAGGAACGGTGAAAGCTGTAGTCCAGCAACATCTGGAGGCGCCGCATTGGTTTTCCCTGCTCTGCAGTTAAGAATTTGCCTGGAAGCTGCACCCGTCAGAGAAGCCCTGCTAGAGCTGTGGGGACAGAATATTGTAACTCTGTGGTCAAAAATATGCACTCTGCATGTGCCTAGAGGCAGTTCCGTATTATTATCTCACTGTGAGTCCTGCAATACCTGATCTCTGTGTCTGGCCAATTTCCATCTGGCTTGGGAGAGCAGGACTTTGACTGACATCCACTACAAAGGTTGCTTCTAAAGGTCCCAAAGACATCTCACTGCAAGTCCTACAAGACCTGATTCTTGCTCTCTTTCTGTCTTAGAAGTGCAGGGACCTGATTGACTCCACCTGCAAAGGCTACTTCTGTTGCTTGGGACACCTAAAGAGACCATTGGGGTGGTGTATTGTTTAAGTGTTGTTGCTGGGGTAGTTTTGGAAAAGTTGTATTATTTTTGCTGTTATTTAGATCAGGGGTTCCCAAACTATGGTCCACAGACCATCGGTACACCACAATCTTCATTCAGGGAGTCCACAAAGTGTCTCCAGATTTGTGGCTAAAGATGGAAGTTGGCACACCCATTGCATTAAGTATTCGCTTTGGTTTTTATCGTACTGTATTCTATGGAATTCAAAGTGTAATGTAATAAAACACTATAAGAAATAAAAAAGCAATTAAAATAAATTTAAAAACCATGCAGTATCTAGCATATCACATTCCAATTTCTACAACAGGCAGAAAAAGCATTTAGTCTGCCAAGACCTGCAGCAAGTTTCAAGTGGTCCATGGGAAAAATGTTTTGGGAACCACTGATATAGATTATTCCTCTCGTAAAGTGGTGAATTTTTTGAACAATAATTGTGTTTTGGTTCACCTATAAGTGAGTGCCAGAAGTGTGAATTAAGCATTTTCTCATTAAAATGCAAAGAAAATGGAATGCCTCGTCCTTACTTCAAATCCACAGGCCCCGCAATTGTAATCCCAACCTCCCTTCGTCCTCCACTGCAAAGACCTGCGCTGTCGCTCGTGATCCCTGCCCATGCCAGCTATATATTCCCAGAGTCCAAACCAATCCACACTCCAATGGGTTAACATTCTTTCATTTCCCATTTCCATGGCCCACAAGAGAGAGTGGCGCATGTGGCCTTTGCAAAAACAGAGAGATGTCCCAGGCCAGGGCTCAAGTCCTCCCTTTTTTTTCTCCCCTCCCCCCATGCAATCCTTCCCTACCTTAATCAAAATCATCCATCTGTTAACATGCAGAGTCAGGCCAAAGCACAGCGCTCAGGGCGGCACAAGTTCAAACTCTTTTCCCAGAGGCTTCTCCAAGCTAGACTTCCGGGGCCTTGGAACTTCACAGCACCATCTCCAAGGATGTTTTAACGCTGTCTTTCTAGCCCAGCCAACTGGACCCCAGAATACTTTTGTAGCTGTCCCTGATTTTCAGTGTCTGTTTCCGAGTCCAACATCTGTCTGGGTTTTCTATAAAGCTTCGAGTTCCCAGCAGCCAAGCATGGAAACTGTTTCTCAGTAAGATTTCCCATCCCTTTCTTTCATTTATTCATATATATTTTTTACTTCTTTTAAACATGCCAGGCAATACCAGGGTTTCCACCACATTCTTTGCCAATAGCTTGTGTGGAAAGGAAAGAAAGGAGTTCTTGATGAGCAATGATAGTTTTACTGGTCCATTAAAAAAAAACCTTCCAAAATCCACAGATGGGCAATATCATCATCATCATTACAGTTCTAGCCAACTAAATTCTACACAGAGTAGACCCACTAAAATTAATGCACCCAAATAAGTCATTTTATTACATTCAGTGGGTCTGCTCTGAGTAGCATTGGATACAAACTATATCCCACCTTTCCTCCACTGAGCTTAAGGTAGTATATGACACAGAGTTCTCCTTTCCATTTTATCCTCATACTATCCTGTATGGTAGGCTAGGCTAAGAGACAGTGAATGACCCAAGGTCATCCAGAGAGCTTCATGGCCAAATGGAAATTTGAAGCTGGGTCTCCCAAGTTCCTAGGCCGACACTCTAACCGCTGCACCATCCTGTTGTTGTTATGTGCCTTCAACTTGATTACGACTTATGGCAACCCTATGAATCAGACACCTCCAAGAGCATCGGTCATGAACCACCCTGTTCAGATCTTGTAAGTTCAGGTCTGTGGCTTCCTGTATGCAATCAACCCATCTCTTGTTTGGCCTTCCTCTTTTTCTACTCCCTTCTGTTTTCCCCAACATTATTGTCTTTTCTAGTGAATCCTGTCTTCTCATGATGTGTCCAAAGTATGATAACCTCAGTTTCATCATTTTAGCTTCTAGTGACAGTTCTGGTTTGATTTCTTCAAACACCCAATTATTTGTCTTGTTCAGTGATACTTCTTTGCATTTGAGGACCTTTTCTAGTTCTCTCAGAGCTGCCCTCCCCAGTCCTAGCCTTCTTCTGATTTTTTGGCTATTGTCTCCATTTTGGTTAATGACTGTGCTGAGGTATTGACAATGCTTGACAAGTTCAAGCACCACCCTGGCTCTCCTTATGATTTCTGTTCTTTATAGAATACCTTTATTGGGACTGATGAAAACACATGGGATTTGAGCTGCAGACCTGATTCTTGTCCCACTTACAGGGTTATGGAGGCAGCAGCGGAGGAGTCATGTAAGGGTCAGGCCCTGGAGGTTTTTAAAAATAAATAAATAAATAAATAGGGAGTATCACCAATTTGGATAGCAGAAGAAGGGACACTTTGTACTTTTCTTCCTGGCTCAATCAAACGAAAAGGGAGACAAGAATGAGGGCTCACAACGTGTCCAGCTTGGACTTGGAAGGTGCTCTTTTTATAAAGAGGATCTTTAAGAACAAACTTCCCCAATCCACAGTTGGTCAAGGCCTTTAGTTACTGGATTTGGAATCAACCAAAAATGACTTTAATGGTTCCCAGAAGCATGTGGATCGTCATGTGTCCTAATAATTTGCAACGAGAATGAGTTAATTGGTGCAACATACAATTAGTGTTTTTTTTTAATCGTATTAAAAAAAGGATGCATTCCAGAGTATGCTGGAGTTTGTTACAAGCTCATCAGGGATTCTTCCCAAAAAAGGAATGTAAGAAGGTGACTTATATCAAGCCAGACCAATGGCCCAGCTAGTTCGGTATTGTCTACACCGAGGGTGGGGAACCAGTGGCCCTCCGGATGTTGTTGGACTCCAGCTCCCATCAGCCCCAGCCGGCATGGCCAACAGTCCAAGGATGATGAGAGTTGGAGTCCAGCAACATCTGGACCCCGTCCTTTGTCTACACTGACTGGCAGCCAGGCCCGGGAGGCCCAGGCCACTTCTGGCTTTGGAGCCCTTTAGCCATAATAAATGCAGCCGTGAAAAAAGTGACGATGCACAAAAACAAAACAAAGCACCAAGAGAGAGAGAGAGTATTGCATTTCTATTTGAATCATAGTGTTTGTTGGCGGAAGCTGGCGCTGCTCCACCAACCTCAGTCTGCGCTCAGACAACTTGTGTTCTTACATACAAACAGGCCAGAGGGTGGCACTGCCGGTCATCTTCCTCTGCAGTCTCAGGGCTGACCGTGTCGAACCCAGCAGGGAGGAGGAAGAATGGAGACAAAAGTGGGATTAGTTGGCTGTGCCTCTTGTTGGCTCCCCTGTTGGGCTCCCTGCCTTCCACCCCACCAGTCCCAATGTGCACCAGCCACCCCTGGTATTTGTTTCTCAATCTGCACCCACACGTATAAATTAGCATCTGCACATTTTATACAAATCTGCATCACGTTTTGCCCTTTTGTGTTTGGCGATGCATAAGTGGCTACTCTAGAAGGACCCATGCTGACACTCACCTGAAAAATAATAATTTTGGCAAAACTGAATTAAATAGAATCTCTTAATTGACATTGAGCGAAGTGGGGTTGAAGAGCGAAATATGTGATTTATGTAAGAAGGCAAGCAGAGGGGAGCTTAGTAGCATCCTGTCTCCAACAACAGCCAGATTTTTATTTTCATTCCTCCAAGGAAAAAGAGCTCAAGGCAGTGTATGTGTTCCTTCCCCGCTGATTTTATCTTCACAACAACCCTGTGAAGTAGGTTAGTGGCCCAAGGTTAGTTATAAGTTACAGCTTCATAGCTGAGTGGGGATTTGAAACTGGTGCCCACCTCCTAGTCCTAGTCCAGCATGCTAACCACTATACCACACTGTCCTTCAAATACTTCAGGGAAGCCCAGCCCCAGCAACTGTTATTTAGAAGTACACTTCCTCTAAAGATGAAGCTCTGTGTAGCCACCATGTTTCTTAGGCACACATAGGCTTACTGTGCCATGGCCTAAACTGCTGAAGAAATGAAATCATGATGCTAGAACAGAGTTAACTTTGAACATGTACAACAGTGCCAATGGGTTAAATTTGGCCCATGAGGCTGTTTTCCCCAAACCACACCCACCTGCTCCACACCTCATGTCATATGTAAGACAAGTCTGAACCCCTGCAGAAAGGAGGTTTGAACTTCCCGCCCATCAGCTGATACAACGGAAGTTCAATTTCGCTTGGTGACTATCTCTTCCCCACCTCTGCGGGCAAACTTTGACAGGTTGGCGGGACCTTCCACATGTCAATCACCTAATGTCATTATGAAATCAGATGACTGTCAATGATGGCCAGCAAAAGGGGTAGGGACAGAGATAAAGATCTGGCCCACTGGGCCAAAAAGGTTGCCCACCCCTGATGTATAGAATACATTTCCCCACATGCATCTAGGACAGGGTTTCCAATTCACCAGTTGCTGGAATGTAGAAAGAGGCCTTGATGTGAGTCAGACCATTGGTCCATCTAGTTTAGTACTTCAACACTGACTGGCAGCAGCTCTCCACAGTCTCAGGCAGGGACCTCGCCCAGCCCGACCTTGAGATGCCAGGAATTCAACCTGGGACTGTCTACATACAAGTCACATGCTCTGCCATTGAGCTATGGCCCTCCCTCAGTGCTGTTGCGCTCAAGTTCTGCTTTTGGCCTTCCCATAATGAGCATCTGGTTGGCCACTGTGAAAACAGGAGGCTAGACCAGGTGGTCCATTGCCCTGATCTAGCAGGCCTCCTCTTATGTTCTTAAGATGTCCAGTCCAGACAAACTGAGTCCCTAGGGAACTTTTCTGTTCAGAAAACTAACCACTGGAGAGAAGAAAAAGTGAGTGGGAGCGGGGTTTGTCGGAAACAAGGCACTTTCTGCTGAATATTCACATTCATGCTTGGAAACGGACTGCCTTCAAGTCGATCCTGACTTATGGCAACCCCATGACTAGGGATTTCATGGTAAGTGGTATTCAGGCGAGGGTTACCGTTGCCTCCCTCTGAGGCTAGTCCTCCCTAGCTGGCTAGGGCCTGCTCAGCTTGCCACAGCTGCACAAGCCAGCCCCTTCCTTGTCCGCAACTGCCAGCGGGGGAGCAACTGGGCTCCTTGGGACTCTGCAGCTTGCCCACAGCTGCACAGGTGGCAGGGCACGTAACCCCTGAGCCACTCACTGTGCGGTGATCTTTAGCTGGCCCTTGACACCCAGGAGACACGAGTGGGGATTTGAACTCACAGTCTCTGGACTCCCAGCCAGGCTCTTCTCGCCACTGTGCTATACCAGCTGTCCACATTCAGGCTTGCTGTCTCCTAATGGAAAGAATTCTTGCTGTTTTCGGTTAATTTTAAAACAGCAACAAACATACATGCCGGCGCTAAAGCAAAGGGACTAGCTAAAGGGGGTAAAGAAACATAACGAAATGTTATCTTCAGGAACTCCAAATTGCTGTTTTTAATTTATTAGAATTGGGTAGGGAGTGGCACTAGGCAGTTCTCAATAGGGGCAGTTTGAGGGTAAAAGGGGAGGGGAAAATACAGTGAAATAACCTAATTTTTCAGATTCCTCATCCTTTCCTGCCCTCTAGTGAAAATTGAGAAGTATAGCTACACATGGTTTGCCTATATAATTTTGGACTACAACTCCCATCATCCCATGTTGGCTGAGGGCAGATGGGAGTTGTAGTCCAAAACACCTGGAGGAGCTGGATTGGCTGGTCTAACTGGCAGGGACTTTTTGGGGTTTCGGACAGGAGTTTTCCCCAGCCCTAACTGGAGATTCCACAGACTGAACCTGGGACTTTCTGCATGCAAAGCATGTGCTCTGCCTCTGAGCTAGGACCCCTCTCTTCTTTGCCCCACACATTCCAAATTGCTGAGGGTGGAGTTGCCTCATAGGAAACTGCATTACACCTCACATATTTAAAGCACATTCAGCACACATTTAAAGCACGTCCCCCGCAAAAAAAGAATCCTGTTTGTTTAGGGTGCTGGGAACTATAGCTCTGTGAGAGGAAAACTACAGTTTCCAGGATTCTTTGGGGTAAAAACATGGGCTTTAAATGTGTGATCCTTTGGTTATTGTTATGTGCCTTCAAGTCGATTACGACTTATGGCAACCCTATGAATCAGTGACCTCCAAGAGCATCTGTTATAACCCACCCTGTTCAGATCCTATAAGCTTAGGTCTGTGGCTTCCTTTATGGAATCAATCCATCTCTTGTTTCACCTTCCTCTTTTTCTACTCCCTTCTGTTTTTCCCAGCATTATTGTCTTTTCTAGTGAATCCTGTCTTCTCATGATGTGTCCAAAGTATGATAACCTCAGTTTCGTCATTTTAGCTTCTAGTGATAGTTCTGGTTTAATTTGTTCTAACACCCAATTATTTGTCTCTTTTGCAGTCCATGGTATGTGCCACACTCTCCTCCAACTCCACACTTCAAATGAGTTGATTTTTCTCTTACCCATTTTTTTCACTGTCCAACTTTCACATCCCTACACAGACATAGGAAATACCATGGTCTGAAATGTTTTTGTAGTTTTCGCTGCAATACCAAGGTGTAACAGAGCTACACCTCTGAAAATTTAACACCAGAAATTCATAAGCTTCCTTTTAAATGAGGGGCGATATGATAAGCACGCTTCAACTACTCAAAAGGTTGCCACACAGAGGAGGACCAGGATCTCTTCTTGATCGTCCCAGAGTGCAGGACACGGAATAATGAACTCAATCTACAGGAAGCCAGATTTCGACTGAACAACAGAAAAACCTGTTACAACTGTGGATCCAATTACCCAGGGAGATGGTGGGCTCTCCAGCACTGGAGGCGTTCAAGAGGCAGCTGGACAGCCGCCTGTCCGGCATGCTTTAATTTGGATTCCTACGCTGAGCAGGAGGTTGGACTCGATGGCCTTATAGACCCCCTCCAACTGTATGAAATCAATGAAGGCCAATGAATGAATGAAATCAAGTGCCTCCAAACCCATTGTGGGCCCAAAGGGGTTTTCTACCTAACAAATGTGTGGCGGAGCACCAACCAGTGAACCTCCCCACTTCCTTTCAGATATTTTACGGCTGAGGGTCGGCACTGAACGCTAGCGCAGATGACAGTGAAAACTGGTACTGGGGGCTCAACGGGGATTACCAACCACCCAGAAACTCATTCACTCCGTGTGTGTGCGTCCAACCCTTTTAAGAGAGATTTAATCAGCAAACCCAGCCGGTTGAAGCTTTTCATGGCACGATGGGGTGTAAAGAAGCATGATCTCCTGACTAATGGTGATGTCAAAGGCGCACAGCTACAGCGGCTGGTTAAAGCGTTGGCAACCCTCATTTCAGTCCTGGTCTAAATGAAGACCAACATCTTTTTTCTTCCACCCACTCCTTCCTCGTTTTCATCCGAGTCCATTTTTTCTCCGCCTCTCCGTTTTGATTGGTTCCCTCTCCTTTCGCGTCGCTTCCCATTGGCTCTCACCTTCCGTCCCTTTAAAGCCAGGCAACTTCCTTAAGCGTGTTTCCATTAGAAGGGGCAGTCTCATTACATGTGCTTAAAAAGTTAAGCCAGCGCCTCCAAGGTAAGAGTCGAGGAAGAGAGAGGGATTTAATTGGGGTATTCTCTAACTTGCCGTACTGTACTCACGCATGTCTTTTTAGTACTTTTGCAAAAAAAAAAAAAAAACCCCAAACCAAGCTTATTTTGGAAAGTGAATGGCTCTTTCTGTTTTCCGCTTGCATCTGGTCAGAGGCTCACCGGGTCGGTGTGTATCTGTGCTCGTGGCTTAAAGGCACCCAAACAGCCATGGAGCGTTTTCGGACGAGGGAGAAGGTCTCTGAACACATATAAAGTGCCTTTCAGGAGCTGCAGATCCGGGCTCTTTACAGCGGGTGTTGCAATGCAGAATGGTTCTTGGGGTGATCTCTAAGCAGGCCTAAACTCTGGCACGTTTGATTACTTTTGGGAATTAAGCAATGTGTATGTGTCTAGAAAGGGAGAGAAGTTGCAAAATGGCTAAGAACTTATTGGGCAATATGGTTGCCAGCTGACTAGACAAGAGCCAGCCTGGTTTTTCCCCATTTCTTTATGAACAGCAGCTTGGTGTGGAATCGGAGTAGGATAAATCTTTCAGGAGACAGGGATGATGAGCCTAATCCCTTTCTAAACCCTGTATATCTGAGCTGCTGTTAAAAGGCACAGATGCATGGGGTGGTTTCTAAAATTGGCAACCCTGCAGTAGAAGGCAGGAAATGGGTTGATGAGGGTGAAATTATTGTTTTTAATTCCTCTTCTTAGGCCACTAGTTTCCTGCCTTGGCATGCTTTTTTTTTTTACTTTATCTGTTGGTTAGAAAAGACTGTAGTTACACCTTCTCATTTCCCTGAAACCAACATATGTAACCAGTTCTATACCAGAATGCTTGGCTGCTTACTACATATGTCCCAGGGGGAGGCAGGGTTGTATCCAAAAGAGAGCGAAAAAGATGGCAGAAACGGCCACTGGAATATGTCAGTGGCTTCCCAAGTGATTACTGTATTCAAAATGGGAGAAGCTCATTTTTTTGGCTTTACCCTGAGGATATAACTATGGAGACGGGAGCAGGGAGAGAGGATGCTGGCCGACCTCGCAAAGCTGTTGGAAAGGCCTAGCAAAAGAGAATTGTCTGTGAAAACACCCAGAAAAATATGCTGAATCATCCTTATATTTGTTTGATTTTATTTTTTGGCATCTGCATATTGTCTTTCAAGGCTGAAGAACCTTTCAAGACAGTTAACTGTTAAAATTATTGGATTGTTTTTAAAACGTAAGATATGAAGCATAAGAGCATGAGAAGAGCCCTGCTAGATCAGGCCAGTGGCCAATCTAGTCCAGTATCTTGTTCTCACAGAGGCCAATCAGCAACCAGGCCAACTGGGAGCCACTGCACTAGATAAAAACAGCGGTAGTGTAAGCCAATAACCTTATTCAATTAAAAGTAGCCAGTCTTAAGGCCTGCTCACAGACAACCAGGGAAGAGAGACAGATGTGCTTCCGCAGAAGGGAATTTCACAGTGATGGGGTCAGCACTGAAAAGGCCTTGTGTCCAACATCTTGAGGGATCTTAATGGCTGCCCTGTGAGCATGGCTTATTTGGGCTGGTTAGATTCATATCTGTGCAGCATACCCTTCCTCCAGGCTGGTGTCCTCCAGATGTTGATGGACTACAACTCCCATTATCCCTGACCACTGACCAAGGGGGCTGATAATGATGGGAACGGGAGCCCCAAAACACCTGGAGGGTGCCAGGTTAGGGAAGGGTGGTGTCAGCGGTCCTTCAGATAACCTGATCACAAACCAGAGAGGCAAAGGTCATATCTGCACCATACATTTCAAACATGTGGCTTCTCCCAAAGTTTCATGGGAACCATAGTTCATACCTTGCAGAGCTCCAGTTACCAACATCACTAACAAAGTACAGTTCCCAAGATTCTTTGGTGGAAGCAAGGTGCTTTAAATGTATGGTGTGGATGTTGCCAGAGGCTTGAGGTTGAAAGTGTCACATGGTCTTAGAGGGGTAGGGGGTTGTTCTCTGTGTACAGTATATGCCTATTAGTGTTAGTGAGGTTCCTGACATTTTATGTATCCTGACCCTGACAGTCCAAATGCATGGTTGCTCAGAAGGAAGTCCCATTGAGATACGTTCATTGAAGAATGGGGGACTGGTTACTTATGCGGTGGTCTTTAGGGTCTTCCCCTAGAGAATAAAAAAAAATTGCAGCACCAGATTACTACTGCAATGCATTTAGGGATATTTTCAGTATTCCTGCTCCCAAAAAAGCCAGAGTTCGTTGGGTCCACACACACACAAACACACACACGGCAAAAATTTCTTGTAGTTCTGCAAGCCTTGCAGTTCCTCTAAGCCTGTTGATTCTTCCCTTTTGTGCATGGTTGGTGCAGTATTGCCTATTAAGGAATTGTACCCACACCCTGAAGATCAGGACTAGAGGGAATCATAAATATTCCTTTCTCCTCTCACAGGCAATTGGTTTGCCCTGCCTCTATCTCCTACCTGCAGCAGCAGCAATGAAGCCCCGGGCAATCTTCATCGCTATGAAAAGCTTTACAGGCCAAACCAAGGCAGGGCGAGAGGTGAAGGTATCCAGAGGCAGTCTGCTCAGTCAAGAGGATGCCCGCGGGACCTCCCAAGAGGGTATGTTCTGGGCCAAGGTCCTGGATACGGAGAAGGTGGTCCAGGTGCCTCCCCGGGCAGCCCAAGAACTGACTGGAGCCTACTCCGGACTTCTGGAGGCTGTGACCAATGGAGACGTGCGCCTCGTGCTTTTCAAGCAGGAGCATTTGATGCAGCGACTGAGTGCCCTCCGGGAAGGGGACCCAGTGAGAGTCCAGATCACTTCCGCCTCCGGGAAGAAAGTTCAAGGCGTTGTCCGATACCGGGGACCCATAGACAAGAACAAGCACGACACAAGCATCATCTTTGGGATTGAGCTGGTGGTGAGTTAGTGGGGCATCTTCTGCATATCTGTGGGGTTCATTAATGGGTTTGTTTTCACAACAGAAAGCTACATTTCTTGTCCTCAGTGAGGAAAGCAAGATACTCTTTTCTTAAAGCACGTGTTTCTAGTTCATCCCGAGGAAGACGCACACAAACTCAGCATTGTCTCTGCTCGCCTGTTTCTTACCCCAGAAGTCCCAATTGTTTTATTTTTAAAAAAGGGATTTGACATGCATAGTTTCACAGTTTAAGGTGTTAAGTCCTCCTCTTATAGGAAAATGATGTGGTAATTCTGAAGGAACCTGTGTGGCGTCACGGTTAGAGTTGGACCACAACTGGAGAGACCCAGGTGCAAATCTCTGTTGGGCCACAATGTTGGTGTGATCTTCAGCTAGTCATGATCTCTTGCACTTGTCTACCTCACAGGGCGGTTGTGAGGATAAAATGGGGGGGTGTCAGAGAAATAACGGAGGCCAACACCTCTGAGGCAACTCTGTTCCCCCTCCTTTTTCAGGGCTCAGCAGCTGGGAAGGGTTTCACCGACGGCACCTTCAAAGGCCAGAAGTTCTTCTCCTGCCGTGAGAACTGTGGGGTGTTTGTGCCTGTCAACCGGATTGAGCCGGATGACTTGGCAGAGGGCAGCCCACGGGGGCCTCCAAGAGGCAGCATCCGGGAATGCACCAGGATCCAGCTAACATCAGGAGATCCCTTGTCGCCTCCGGAGCTGGAAATCGGGGACCGTGTTTTCTTCAAGATGGATGACAGCACCCCTACTGGGACTGTGGTGTACTGCAACTACCTGCCCAAGAAACTGGAGACAGGGGTATTTGTGGGGATACTCCTGGTAAGTGGTCTTCAGCCCTTCTCTACCAACATATGCTCAGAGGCAGAGAAAAGAAGGGTGTGTGTGTGTGCCAGATTGAATCAGACACCTATTTTGAGTACTAGGCCCTCAGTTTCAGTGGGAACGCACATCATATGATAACTCGGAGAAGTCATAGGCAGCAGCGGGGAAGGAGACGTATCTCATTAACTTGATATTTAGGGTTGGGGGGGATCTTTCCCAGCCCCCAGTATTTTAGAGATAACCCATAATACCTCTAACTAAGGCAGGATAGGGAACTCTTTTTCAGATAGAGAGTTGCATTGCCTTATGAGCAACCTTCCAGAGGTCACATGCCAAGGGTGGGCAGGGCAAGAGGAGGGAGAAGTGGGTGGATCAACAGGTGGAACCTTTTTGTCCTAGCCACACAAATCGAGAGGTTTCTGCACACACCTCTCTCCCTCCAGGCAAGCAAAAGTGCAAGGGCACATTCCTTGAACAGATGCGCAACCAGACCGATCCTTTGCACTGGCTTCCTGGCAGAGCTTGGAAAAGTTACTTTTTTGAACTACAACTCCCATCAGCCCCAGCCACGTTGGCTGGGGCTGATGGGAGTTGTAGTTCAAAAAAGTAACTTTTCCAAGCTCTGCTTCCTGGGCATGCCACGTAGCAAGCAGGGGGCTGGGAATGAACAACAAGTGGAGAGAGGGGAACGGGCTGGAGAAGCTGTTAATACCTTGTCTCCAGCTAGGAGACTATTGCTCCTGCTGCTCCGCAGCAGCAACCCTAAACGATGCCAGCTACTACTATTATCTCATCCTAGGATAAACCGGTCGGCTCCTGGGATGGCGTCTTCAGAGATCGCATCCTCTGCAATATCCCATCTCCAGAGTATGGGATCCTCCTGCCAGTCTCTAAAGTGCACAAAGGTAAGTTGTGCAATAAATGGGGTGCTTAGGACGCCGGCTGGTTTTTTTTGAAAAGCAGGTCTACGGATTGCTATTGCTGTCCTTCCTCTCTCATAGCACTAGAACTCGCGGACATCCAATGAAGCTGAATGCCGGAAGATTCAGGACAGACAAAAGAAAGTACTTCTTCGCACAGGCCGGAGTTAAACTCTGGAATCCGCTCCTACAAAAGGCAACAATAGGCACCAACTTGGGTGGCTTTAGAAGAGGATTGGACAAATTTATTTTATTGATTATTTGATTTCTATCCTGCCCTTCCTCCCAGCAGGAGCCCAGGGCAGCAAACAGAAATGCTAAAAACACTTTAAAACGTCATAAAAAGACCTTAAAATACATTAAAACAAAACAATGTTAATTTTTTTTTTAAAAAAAAAGCTTTAAAAACATATTTTTTTAAAAAAATGTTTGTTTGTTTATTTATTTATTTATTTATTGCACTTGTATACCGCCCCATAGCCGAACCTCTCTGGGCGGTTTACAGCAATCAAAAACATTAAAACAGATATACAATTTAAAACACATATTTTAAAAACAATTTAAAACACAATTTTAAAATTTAAAACAATATAAAAACAATATTATTAAAGAAAACATATTAAAAGCTATTCTAACACAGATGAAGACTGGGATAGGTCTCAACTTAAAAGGCTTGTTGAAAGAGGAAATTTGTGGAGGATATGGCTACCAGTGGCTACTAGCCATGATGGCTGGGGTCTGTCTCCATAGCTGGAGGCGGTATGCTTCCAAATACCGGTTGCTCTAAACTGCATGCATCTGGGTGTCTTCTGTGAGAATAGGATGCTGGACGAGATGGCCTATTGGCTTGGCTCACAGGCTGTTCTTACGATGCTGTTATTATTTATTAGAGTTGTTCATTGCTTGTGCTACCCGAATGTTGGCATACAACATTGTTAAAAACAAATGCATAATTCCATTAAAAACACACAATAAAACAGCAACAACCCTCACCCCCCATAGAGCCACTGACAGCTTTGGCAGCACATTAATAACAAACAGTATCATCCTAATCAACCACTCCAAGGGCTGCTTTTCCTTCTGGTGGACACATAAGAAAAACCCTACTGGATCTGGCCAAAAGCCCATGTGGTCCAACGCTCTGTTCTCACAGGGGTCATCCAGATGCTTCTTCTGGGAAGCCTGCAAGCAGGACCTGAGTGCAGCAATGCTTTTCCCACCTGCGATTCCCTGCAACTGGCGTTCAGAGTTATACCGCCTCTCACAGCAGAGGTAGAACATCACTAGCAGCCACTGACAGCCTTAGCTTCCATACATTTGCTAATTTTCTTTTAAAGCCGTCCAAATTGGTGGTCGTTACATCTTGTGGGAAAGAATTCTATAGTGTAACTGTGTGCTGTGTGAAGAAGTACTGGCGGTGGGCAGAGCTAAAGGCAAAAGTGAGCAGAACAATTAATATAGGGTGTTTTTGTACATTGGGTCATTTCTACACATATTCACTCAGTGGGCCAGTGGCTCCATGTGAGTGGGGCAGTGGAATCCACTCTGGGTTTTAGTTTTGGGCACCTTGGGCAGTTCCTTGAAAGTTCAGACTAAAACCTAGAGTGGATTCCACTGCCCTGCTGACATGGAGCCGCAAGCTGCCATTGCATTCGCTCACTCACTCCTCCTTCCAGGCAAGGATGAAGCATTATTAGAGTTCAAGGACACACTCTAGCCATGCAAAAACACCCAAGGAGGGTGCAGAGCAGGTGTCATGGCCCCATCAGAGGACTCCTCCGATGAGGACGACTCGGGAGTAACAGCAGTAGACCCAGGAGCAGCAGACCCAGAAGGAGACACGGAAGAGACTCCTGAGAATCCAGCTCCTTCTCCCCCTCAGCTGCAGAGCACCCCAGATACAGCGGAGGCCCGGCAGCCAGACGCAGACAGTGAACAGGATACTCCCCCCTCACCTGCGGAACGTAGACAGCAGAAGGTCAGGCAGAAGAGAGGCAGGTCTGTCCCCTTAAGGCCCAAACGCTGAGGGCTCACACCTGCTGTCCATCCTGCTCTTTATAAGGCACACCTTGGCTGCAGCTTGTTGCTGACTGCAGCGTCAGGCGTGGCTTCGTGTATTCCCAGTTTCCCTGCAGCATCTCTTGGACTGACCCCTTGGCAATTGATCCCGGACCTCTACTGACCTCGCTTCTGGACTTGTGACGTGGCAAGTAAGCTTCAGACAGGCCTGGCCCTTATCAGGTTCCCTCCTCGTTGGCCTGGCAGATTTACAACCAGTCTGCCGGCTAAGGACTTCCCTTCACTGCTAACGACCCAGGAATTTCCAACCCCCACTGCTGACTCAGTGCAGAGCTGACAGCAGGGCCAGTGAGGCAGTGTGGCCTGGGAGAATTTTGAGGACCAGATAGAAGCTCCTGGGCCTGAGGTTCTAAATAGTTTTAAATAATTACCAAGCACATGCGTAGGAATGGGGAACTGCAGAACAATTGAGGAGTGTTTTTAAGGAGCATTTATCACTTTGTGGTGACTTTTCCCAATTAAAAAGCATTATTATTATTACTATTATTATCATCATCATCAATAATAATAATGAAGATGATGATGATGTCAGGATTTATTTATTTTTTAAAATTACTATTAAAGTATGTGTGCCACTTTTCCATGTAAATATGCTCAAGGCTGCTCACAACAGAAATGCAAGTATCAATGTCAAATGAATAAATGAATGCCAGGATCTTCTTGTGGGTTTCCCATGTGCAGCTGGTTGGCCACTGTGAGAACTGGATGCTGGACTAGATGGGCCACTGGCCGGATCCAGCAGGCGGTTCTTCTTATGTTATGTTCATATGATTTTTATTTTTTATTTAAATGTGTACGCCGCTTTTTCTGTATAAATATGCTCACAGCAGCTCACAACAGATCAACAAAAAAATATTTATTTATTATCCCGCTCTTCCTCCCAGAAGAAACCCAGAATGCAAGTCTCTACATCAGTGGTAATCAAATACTAAACCATTTCACGACATAACCAGCAAGTAACTGGGTCTGATTACACAAACCTTATAACATTTAAAGTCGTCATAAAACAAGCTGTCAATCAGTTAAAACATACCGATTATTCATGACAAATACGACAAACTTCCCAGTCCAAGGAACAGATTGTCACCCCAGCTCAGATGCCATAGCCTCTGTTGGTTGCTGTGAATGTTGTTGCTATTGCTGCTGCCTGGATTGTCATAGAACATGACTACATTGTTATTATTTTTATGTACTGCTACCCAGCCAGTATTAAAGGAGGGATGTCCCGTATGGTGTACAATTAAAACTGAACCAATAAAAGTTGGATTCTGTGAAGGTTTGAATTTCATGCCTATACAGATAGTTTGGTGTATTTTGCATAATTCCACTGCTGCTAGCTACAAAGATGGACCTGGCAATGAGATCCCACCCCACCTTCCTGTTTGCATCTGAAATTTTTCCTAGGTGCTGCTCCACATGGTTAACTGTACTTCCTTAAGGGCTAGAAACTTGTTCAGTTTTATTTATCTCTTTCTCTTTTTTTAAGTTGAGGTTCTCAGAAGGCAGAGGTAATCTGCTCAACTCCCAAACTGAACGCTTGGGATGGCTGGTGGCCAAACACATACAGTTCTGTTGGAACTGTAGTGGCACCTACCCTTTGGAATTCCCTCCCTTTAAATATTTTACAGGTACTATCTCTGTTATCTTTCCTGCGGCTACTGAAGACCTTCCTCTTTCTACTCTTTTAAGTAGAGACCTTATCCCAGTCTGTTGTCTGTGTTGAAATTACTTTTTAAGGTATCTTTAAGCCCTTTTGTTTTAATATATTGTAAAGTCTGTTTTTATGATGTTTTAGAGTGTTTTTGTTTGCTGCCTTGGGCTCCTACTGACAGGAAGGGTGGGATATAAGTTCAATAAATAAATATGTTTTAATTACTTAAGTGTTGGAATACCTGCTGAGTTTGTCATTTCTTCCTCTCTCTAAAGAACAACCTGATAGAAGCCCCGAGGCCTTGACTGCAAACTGCTCTCTGCCCACCTCTGACGAATTTGAAGATGGCCTGTCTCCTTCCTCCATCAAATACCCCCCCATAATGGAGGAGTGTTCACTGAAGGAGCCCCCAATCTTGGTCCCTTCCGTAGATTTGGGAGACCACAAGAAGAAAGATGCACGAGTTTTGGAGAGGATGAAAAACGAGGAAGGGGAAGAAGAAGAGGAAAAGGAAGAAGACAGACAGGATACCCACTTTCTCTTAGAAATCAATTCCATGGTAGAGGTTAACAAGCCACCCATCTACGGGGTGATCCGATGGATTGGGAAGCTTCCTGACGATGACGAAACAATTGCTGGGCTGGAGCTGGTGAGATGTGGGGGTGTGGCTGGCTGGTTCACACATGACGGCTGTCTCGATAAAACGTGTACACTGGTTTTCCACATGCAGCTTCGCACAGCTGAACTTGTGAACTGCTTCCACCATTGGGGAGGGGGTGGAGGCGTGCCTGCCTTGCTGCACGCAGAAGGCCCCAGGTTCAATCCCTGCCATCTCCAGTTTAAAACATGTCCCAGGGAGCAGGATTGGGAAAGAGTCGCTTTTTTGACTGAGAAGACATTACCAGTGAGACTATACCAGAGTGGGGAAAAGTTTTCAGTGCGAGGGCCGCATTTCTTTCTTGGCAGCCTCCTGGGGGCCACATGCCAATAGCAGTCAGAACCAGAAGCAAAAGGGGGAAGAGCCAGGAATGCAGACATCACCTTTGTATGGTCGGCTAGTTTCTATATACACTCACATGTACCTCTCTATCCAGCAAGCAGGAAGCTTTGTTGGAGTCTTCAAGGACACATCTTGGCCAGGCAAACATGCAAGGAGCGTGCAAAGCAGGGACATTGAGGATACGGTCTGGGGAGAGTTGCAAGAGCCAGATAAAGAGGCCTGAATGGGCTGCCGTTGGCCCCCAGGCCTGTGGTTCCCTATCTCTGGACTAGACAGTTCCCTGGATGGGGTTCCTGCGGCTCTTTAGATGTTGCTGGACTACAACCAGCCATCAGTCTTGACCCTTGCTCATGGCTGGAGCTGATGGGAGTTGGAGTCCAGCGACATCTGGACGGCATCACAGTTTCCCATCCCTGACCTAAGTTCTGGAACTCCCTGCAAGGGAGGTCTCTCTTCCTCCCTCTTTGATGGCTTTCCTTTCATTTTAGAAAAACATTTGGCGTGAAACAACCTGTTTGTTTTTTTAAAGAAAAAGAAGAAGCTGATGCTGTTTGAATTTTATTTTTTTAAAAACCCAACACAGTAAAAGCAAAGGTGTGTTTAATGTCATGTCATATATTGGAGAAACCAGCTTTGTTTGGGTGTCCTACTCACATGTAAACCCTACATAAGCATTGGAGAAATCTCCAGCCTGTGGGTCTAATAAGACTTACCTGACCTCCCCGTTTGGACCTCCAGGCCATTTTGTCCAAGCCACACCCACCTTCCCTGTACCTGACATCAGATACAGGACAAGTAAAGATGCACCTGGGCTGAAAGGTGGTTTGACAGGCACTGCCAGTCAGCTGACTGCAAGGTCCTGTTCACTTGGCTTCACAAGGCCTGATGATTGTTATGCCTGTCCCCACCTAGTTAGATTTTAAACTACAAGGCAAGAACAGGTCACCTGATATCATTGTGACGTCAGGTGGGTGCCCTGACCACCCATCAAACTTGGCCCGCAGAGGATGCAAGATATAAGGATCCATCTTCCAGGCAGATCCAGTTCTCCACTTCCAGCTACAGTGGACAGGAATAACCAAAATGAATTGAACAACACATTTAAAGTAACCCATGACAGTTTTTAATTTTAATCTGACATGTGCCTGGTCTTGGCACATTTTTCTCTGTGCTACTAATTTATAGGTTACTCTGGTGCAATGAGTGTTGTTTTGCTATAGATTGACAAAGGAGCTTTGGTTGATCCATTCCATCCTGGGTTCAGGCCTGGTTATGGGACTGAATCGGCCTTGGTGGCCCCTGATGGATGACCTTTATCAGGAGAAGGACAGGGGGAGTGAGACCCTGTTATTTTTACTTGATCTCTTGGCAGCTTTTGATACCATTGACCATGGTATTCTTCTGGGCCAACTTAGTGCCTCCGATACCCATCTCATCGTTTTTCAGTGATTCCAATCCTATATCCATTTTCAGATAATTGCATTGGGTGACTGTCTTTCAGCCCCCTGGCAGTTGTGCTGTGGGGTGCTGCAGACTACCATCTTGTCCCCCATGCTGTTTAACATCTATATGAAGCCTTTGGAAGCGGTCATCATGAAATTTGGGGTGAGATGTCAGCAGTACACTGAGGATACCCAGCTCTATTTCTCCATAACATCTGAATCGGGAGAGGCCGTGCAAGCCCTTGACCAGTGCCTGGACTCAGTGGTGGGCTGGATGAGGGCTAATAAACTGAGTCTGAATCCTAGCAATTGTATTGACTGTCCATTAGCTACCAGGCTACTGCCAAGGTTCTGGTTTTGGTGTACAAAGCCCTATACAGCTTGGGACCAGGATACCTGAAAGATCATCTTACCCCTCATATACCCACTCGATCACTGTGCTCTGCAGATGAGGGCCTCTTGCAGATACCATCTTATCAGGAGGTCCATTCTGCACAACATAGGAAGTGCTCTGCCACCCTAGTCAGAGGCAGTATGTTTCTGAAAACCAGTTGCCGGAAGCCTCGGGGGGGAGAGTGTTCTTGCACTCAGGTCCTGCTTGCGGGCTTCCCCCAGGCACCTGGTTGGCCACTGTGAGAACAGGATGCTGGACTAGATGGGCCACTGGCCTGATCCAGTAGGCTTTTCTTATGTTCTTATGAAGTGGAGCTTTAGCATAGTGGTACCTACCCTTTGGAACTCCCTCCCCTTAAATATTAGATAGGCGCCATTTCTGTTATATTTTCGGTGCCTACTGAAGAGTTTCCTCTTTCAACAAGCCCTTTAAGTAGAGACCTTATCCCAATCTGCATCCGTGTTGGAATTGCTTTTTAAGATATTTGCAAAACAATATTTTTAAAGATGTTTTGTTTTAATATATTTTAAAGCCTGTTTCTACAATGTTTTAGAGTGTTTTGGTGTTTTTCTATGCCCCCCCCCCCCGGGCTCCTGCTGGGAGGAAGGGTGGGATATAAATTTAATAAAGACCTTGTATGCCATCATAAATTGGGAGGGTAGAAGAGTTGAGGTTAGGGGGTCTTTGTTCCTGTAATGTGGATGGGGGCTCATCTCTGCCTTGTATGTTTCCTAGGAGGAGCCACTGCCTTCAGGCTGCACTGACGGCCAGTACCGAGGGACCCACTACTTTCACTGCCAGCCGAACAAAGCACTGTTTGTCAGATTGCGCCGCTGTCGTCCTGACTCCCGATTTGACTCTCTGCAGAACCTGGAGAATCCTGTTTTGCGCTGCAACTCCCTGGGTATGGTGCAAATGAGGTGGAAGCGGGGCAGGGGCGGGTGTTAAGCCCAGTGGTTCTCAAACTGGGCCACAAGCAGGACGGAAGCTCTCCTTGCAAATGTAAAGCCGCTCGTATTGAATGAATCCTTATTCTGTGCCCGTTGCAGCATAGTGGCAGAGCATGTGGAAGGTCCCCTTGACACCTCCAGGTTGTGCAGGGAAAGACCCCTGTCTGAAACCCTGGAGAGCCGCTGCCAGTCAGTGTTGACAGTACTGAGCTTGATGGTCTGACTCGGTACAAGTCGGCTTCCTATGTTCCTATATATAGGCAGTGACATCTAAGGGGAAGAAAACGCCTGTACTCCCTGCCACCTCTTCTGCTAACAGCTCGTGGGGAATTTCAGAAGCACCTCTGCTGTCCAGGGAACACCTACTGTGCTCCCATCCCTGACTCCTAACCAATTGGGCAAAGGGTAAGGCAGAATGTTGGGAGGTCCCATCACCATTCAGTGCTCTTTCTCTCTCGTTCTCCACTACCACCACCACCCCTCAGACTTCCGTAGGTACGCCAGCACCAGAGTGGAAGAAGACACACCACCACCACCGTTGGGTGAACAGGGCATGGAGCATCTCTCCGGATGGAAGAAGGGGATCCAGGGTCACTGCAACTCCTGCTACCTGGATGCCACTCTTTTCTGGTGAGGCTGCAGCTGAGAGAGGCTGTGATGGGATGAGGAGTGACAGTTGTGTTCCTAGATTGGGGAAAACCTCAAACAGATATGGGGGAAGGAGAGGGAGGGGAAGTTCCTTTGGGCAAATGGAAGTCCTTGCATAATGGGTTGTCTTCGTTAGATAAAACCCTGGTATGTGTGTTTATATATAGGTTTTTTCTCCTCCCTTTAACTTTCGAGATATATGCATTTTCTTCCCTGTTTCCGTACCCGTCTAACCACTAGATGCTGTTCCCACCCTCAGACAGAAACTGGACATCCCCCAGCCTCTCTCTCTTTTCTGCTTGTAGCATGTTCACTTTTACCTCTGTGCTGGATTCGATGCTGCTACGCCCGGCAGACAAGAATGATGGGGCATCTTACACCGAGACGCGGGATCTGCTGAGAACAGAGATCGTCAACCCTTTGCGCAAGTGAGTTCATGCCACCCCACTCCTGTCTTAAATGCCTGGCTGCTACTTCCCCCTCTTTTTTTTTTTTTGGAGGATCCCATGCATTCAGGAGTCACTGTGTGCCGTTAATAGGGTAAGGTCACAACACTGTGTACACTTACTTCAATGTAATTAGACACATTATTTATTATTTGTTACAGTATTTTAATACCACCATTCACTACAATACTCACTAGGTGGTGTACGTCAAACTAAAATATTTTATTTATTTATTACATTTGTATACCGCCCCCTAGCCAAAGCTCTCTATTAACACAGCATAATACTGTAGGCAAAAATCAGTAATCAAAACAAACAGGCAGGTTGACATGGAAGAAGGTGCTTTCTCCGGTTGTCCAGGGCTTTAAAGGTCAACATAAGCGCACTGAATTATGCTCGGAAGTCACCAGGGTAGCGTTTTAAGAATGAGAGCAGTATTCAACCGCCCTTCCACTCTTAACAACACCCTGGCTGACACATTGTGCACTGTTGCAGCTTCCAGACCAACGTCAAGGGGCAGCTGCAGTACAGTAGGGCCCTGCTTTGCGGCGCTCCACCGATACAGCGGTTGTCAATTGCAGAAAGGCCCCGCTCCTATGGCGCTTGTTCCACTTTTATGGCATTTTCTGGGCGTCGGGCACCATTTTAGACAATGTTAGTCAATACGTTCTGCTTTATGGCAGATTTTGCTTTACAGCAGCGGTCTGGAACGGAACCTGCTGTAAGAGCGGGGCCCTACTGTACATAATGTTAGTATAATCCAACCTGGAGGTTACCAAAGCCGTAGCCAGGTTATCCCTGTCCAGAAAACTACAGTTTCTCTTTTCCCTCCCAATTTCTTTTCCTTCTGTGTCATGTCTATTTTAGTTTGTAAATAGGTTGTCTCGTTCTCTCATCTCTGTACAACGCCTAGTCAAATTTATGCATGATAAAACAAATTATTTGTTGGTTAGTAGGAATAATAAAAGGGTTTTGACTAGTCTTGCGTCAAGACTCTTCCCACCCCCACCTTGAGTCTCTTCTCCTGAACACATTGCATTTTCAGCTGGTAAACATGAGAGATCTTCACCTGGCCAGAAAAACTCCAGAATGTTTGTCTCTTTTTATTTGTAAATCTTAAGAAGAACAGCTGCCCAGGACAGCTAAACCCCTCTGAGATAATCCAGATCCTTCTCAAAGCCTTGCATTCCATTCAGATATTATCATCCCAGTGTAGAATCCAGAATGACTCTCTAGAAAAAGCATTATTTGTAAGACTGTCTTACACATTGCTGCTGTTTTTTACCACTGCCTTTTCTGAAGCCACCACCACTTGCTCTCTCTTTCAAAGACCACACTGACACAATCATTGTTTTTGTGGGGGACAGGAATGGCTATGTCTGTGCCACCAAAATTATGGCCCTGCGGAAGGTTCTGGAAACGGCTGGACAGTCTTCGGGCTTCACCAATGAAGAAAAAGGTTTGATGACAGCCTTTGCAGGGTTATGGGGGTGGGGGTGAGTTTGTGGGTAAATGATTGTGTGTGGGGGGGTTGGGTGTCTGTGAATGCATGTTGGGTGGGTGCATGTGGGTGTGAGCAAATGAACAGTTTGGCCAATTGTAGCAGGAATCAGATGGGGGGGAGAATGAATTTGGCATCATCTCCCCACCCCACAACATGAAGGCTTGATGTATGTACTTACGTTTTTTTTTCTAAAACAACAACTGTCTCATTAAAATGCAGTTCTCAATTTGTAGTATACAGCACATTACCTAAAAATAATGGGAATCCTTTAATTCTCAATCAGATAGCTGAGGCAACAGGCTTACAGAGGGGTTTTTAAATAAGAAACTGGGGCAAGGAGGTGAAAAGCCTGAGACATTTGAACAAAAGGATGTTTGGTGAGGGTGGGTCAGGCGTGGGTATAGAGGCTTTATGACTTCATGGCTTTTCTCCTCGCAGACCCGGAGGAATTCCTTACCCTGCTGTTCCGGGTGCTGAAAATGGAGCCTCTCTTCCAGATTCGGTGAGTTAGGCTTACCATCCATTCACTACATGGACCTTGCTGCACATAGAGCTGCATGTTGGTTCTGCACTAAAACCAAATCAGATCAAAGTTCTGTGCCAATGGTAAACCCAAACTGAGTTTAGGAGCCTGTATAAGTTTAGGCAAGCCAAAGAAATGTGCATATATGCTTAATTGGTGATTCCATTTATTCTGCCTCACTCTTTAAGCAGAGGGGCAAGGATCTGCATGGAGAATGAGGCCTCAAATATACACACCCCTTTGAAAATCCCTTCTTGACCCTGTCTCAGCTCCTGCGATCTCACCAGGCATTGCCTACGCGCTTTCAAGCCTCCCTTTTGCGGCCATGAGAACTAGAAACTTAAAAAGCCAAAATGACTGAGCAGTTAGGCCTTCAACCAATGCACACAGTCACCAATATGGGAAGGGAAACTTAATTGGGCAGATCTCTGCCCAACATCCTGAGATTGCTTCTGCAGTTGGATGCTACTCCTGAGAATATACTGCATAGCTTTGTTTGTGCGAGGGAAGGGCAAGCAAATCCCCTGAGAGAACACTGGAAGCTACCTTGTACTGAGTCAGACCGTTGGTCCATCTAGCTCCATATCACCTGCACAGACTGGCAGCAGCTCTCCAGGATTTCAGAGGGGGGTGTCTCCCAGCCCTATTTGGAGATGCTCGGGATTGAACCTGGGACCTTCTGCATGCAAAGCAGATGCTCTGCCATTGAACTATGGCCTTTCTCCACCCCATTTGTGCCCCCAGTTTGGTATGTAACTTGTCCACCTCCATTCACACATTTATTTCCCCCACATCACCATTCACGTTTGCACCTTCTCACCTTTCTCTCTCCCCTTCCCACGAAGGTCGGCCGGGCAGGACCCCCAGGGCTGCATTTTCTACCAGATATTTCTTGAGGATCACTTGACCCGGCCGGTGCCCACAGTTCAGGAGCTTCTGGAAGGGTCTCTGGGCACTGGGGACCTCAAGCTCACGGAGGTGAGATCCAGAACCAGAAGGGTGGTTGGGACTAGCCTTTTCTCCCTCTTTCACCCCTACACATCTCCTGTGCTCCAGGGTGTCATAAAACAGGATTCCAAAAGCTGAGGTCTCCTGTTCTTAGGAGACTCCATCTGTGAGGTGAGCTCCATGGAGAGGCTCCTCCAATAACCACCTATCCATTCTCCCTCCCTCTGGTGCTTGCTTACACCCCTGGCAGGCTCCCTCCTGCCTCATCTTGCAGATGCCCCGGAATGGGAAGAATTTCAAGGCCTTTCGCACCATACAGCCCAGCTTGGAACTCGACCTTACTGACCTTCTGGAAGACAGTAGGTGATGGTGGCGGTGGGAGACAGAACGGGAGAGGAGAAGGGTGAAGCTCTTTCTCAGAGGGCTGTCACAAAGGGGATAGTGTAGGAAGTGGTTGAGAAAGGAAAGAGAACAGGGAAGGAAGATATGGATGTGAAGAAATTGTCCCTTTAATGCTTTATCTGCTTGCCCTCTAGAACAGCCTTCCCCAACTAGTGGGCCACCAGGTGTTGTTGGACCACAACTCCCATCAGCCTCAGCCAGCATTGCCAATGGTCAGGAAAGATGGGAATTGTGGTCCAACAACATCTGGTGGCCCACTAGTTGGGAAACGCTGCTCTAGAAGATAAGCAAGGATTATTTTTTATTATCATTATGTTTTTCCTCCTAAAGGCGAAGGGTGAGGAATCTTTCACAGTGCAAGGACCACATCCCCTTGTGGCAACCTCCTGGGCTGCATGCTAGTAGTGGGCCCTCCGGATGTTGCCTGACTTCCCCTCCCCTCATCCCTGACCGTTGGGCATGCTGGCCAAGGCTGATGGGAGTTGTAGTTCAGCAACATCTGGAGGGCACTAGGTTTCCCCTTCCCCGTTCTCAATCCATCCTGGCAGTTGAGTTCCTTAAATTAATTTATGTTTTGTGTGAAGAGGGACTTCCCTTTTATCTGTCAAAACAAAGCAAAGAGAGGCTGTTTCTTCAAACCTGCAAAAATGAGCCTTTTTTGTTTTTTAGAGCTCCAATCCTGGGGAGGAAAGACATATTTGGAATGAATGCAGTGGAGGTGCTTTTAGATCACCCTCTCTGTACTTTTTTTTTTTTTAATGCTACTTCCATTTTTAACATGAGACTTCTACTTGTTTGACTGGCTTGTATGTGTCTCAACAATCTATTGCAGCTCCTCGGGAGTGTTGCATTTGCCAAGGGCTGGCTGTGACCGAGTGTCCTGATTGCTACGGGGACCACAGCTTTGGCGCTCATCATATCAAGCAGTTCTGCAAGATTTGCAGTCAGCAGGTACTTTTTGATGACCATCTTACCATGGTAGTATTTTTATTTATTTTGTGTTAAAATCTGCATATAGCTTAATAACAAGATGATATCTAAGTGGTTTATAGAGAATTCTGCAATATCTGTGAATGAAACTGAATTGTAGCATTTTGGGGAAGCCATGACAAAGTTGTATAAGAGTGCTTTAAATGCCTGATGTAGATGTGACCTCAGGAACTTCCCTAAATGTAAATGTATTGCCTTCAAGTCAATTCTGACTTATGGCGACCCTATGAATAGGGTTTTCATGAGGCTGAGAGGCAGTGACTGGCCCAAGGTCACCCAGCAAGTTTCATGGCTGTGTGGGGATTCAAACCCTGGTCTCCCAGGTCATAGTCCAACACCTTATCCACTACACCACACTGGCTCAGGAACCTCCCTAGCCCTCCTTAATTTCCTGCAGTGGATCCTTCGTTGTTGTTATATGCCTTCAAGTCGATTACGATTTATGGTGACCCTATGAATCTTTTTTTGATATATTCATAGAGTTTTTATGGTAAAAGGTATTCAGAGGTGGTTTACCATTGCCTTCCTCTAAGCCTACGGCACCCGGTATTCCCAGGCAGTCTCCTATCCAAGTACTAACCAGGCCTGACCCTGCTTAGCTTCCGAGAACAGACCAGATCAGGCGTGTTCAGGGTAGTATGGCCGTAGGGTGGATCCTTTAAGTCAATTAAAAAAGTGAGGTTTTGAATATGGTTTTCAAAAGCTTGTGCCTGTAGTGTTGTGCTATTGTTGTTGTTCTTCTCCCCCCCCCCTCCATTTTTTTTTTAAAAATCCTTCACTCTGTCGCTCGGCTACTTCCACAGGTCCACAAACACCGGGCCCGGCGCTGCCACCAGCCCCGCCCATTGCATCTGCCTGAGGAGCTGTCCTGCTTGGGCTCCTTGCCTGATGTCATCCCCCGCCAGACCATGCAGCTCTTTGGCGTCCTCTGCATTGAGACCAGCCACTATGTAGCATTTACCCGCCATGGCCCAGATGTCCACCAGTGGCTCTTCTTCGACAGCATGGCTGACCGTGAGGGTAAGTGGGCCACCTGTTCCCTCTTCGGAAGAAGCCCGGAGCCACTTCCTGTGATAAACAGGAAGTGTTCCTTGTTAGTGGCAGAGTCGGAACTCTACGGAGGCTGGCAAAACACCTCTTGTTTTTTCCTTATCTTTCATCTCTTGCTACTGTTCGCATATTCTTCCCCTGTTAATACATTAATATATTTCTTTGTGATACGTTCCTTCTTGTTTTTCTTTTTTCCCCAGGTGGGCTGAATGGCTTTAATATCCCCCGTGTCACTCCCTGCTCAGAGGTGGCAGACTACTTGGAAATGCCCTCTGAGGCCCTCCAGGGCCTGGATCCCAAATCCTTGCCCCCGTATGCCCGCCGCCTGCTCTGTGACGCCTACATGTGCTTCTACCACAGCCCTGCCCTTGGCCTTTATAAATAAGTTCCTGGCTGAGGAAAGTGGAGGTACCTGGGAGAAGAAAGGCAAAACTAAGGGGCCCTAGGCCTGGACAGATTACATTATAGATATGAGTGGGGCCCTGGGTCTTGGACCAGATCAGTCTGGATACGTGACGGTGGCCCAAGAACAACCCGGAAACATTGACTATAGCTATGCAGAGCCCACTTCCTGCTTTATGAACACCATCAGTCCTGATTGGTTTGCAGTAATCCAAGCCTGGATTGGATGCATGCTGCTTAGTAGGGCCTGGCCTAGACAAAGCGCTTAATTTAGGTCAGGGGTAGAGAATCTTCTCTTTTTTTAACTTAAGGGCCACATTTCTTCATGGACAACTTTCTAGGGGCCGCATGTGCCTGGTAGACGGGCCAGACGCAAAAAGTGAGTGGGTGTGACTCTCCTCTTGTTCAATAGACTATATTTCAGCTATGCAAAAGTCGAACATTTCTATACAGAGACACCTCTCCATCCAGGCAGATGAGAGATGTTACCAAAGTTCAGGAATGGATTCTAGCGTGGAAAATAAATTTTGATGGTGTTAAGGCAGGCCAGTGAGTGGTGTAGCCTAGGAAGGTGACAAGGCCTGTGGAGCCTCTCAAAGGCCATATAATAAGGGCCTCATTCAGCTTCCGGGCCAGAGTTTCCCTCCTCTGATTTAAACCAAGGCATTATGGGAGTCATTCCAAACATCTCCATTCCATTCCAGTTTTTGTGCGTTGGTTGGCAGCTACTTCTCATTAACAGAAGAGCACTTGCCTGTTTCATCTCTTTAGAAGACCAGGAATGGGGGAACTGGTGGTCTATCCAGATGCTGTTGAACTTGAACTGCCATCATCCCCACCCATGGGCCAGGTTCTCTGAGGTTGATGGGAGTTAGAGTACAGCAACATCTAGAAGGCCACAAGTTCCCCATTGATGATACAGGGATCCTTTGTATATCAGTAAGTTCTGTTTTAGTTACCTGTGACCGCATGGCTCTTCCACATGGCTTGTCTCCTCTCTGCCTATTCTGAATAGTATATATTCATCCAGAAATAGCATATCATGGAGGAACCACCATCTACTACACAAGGCTGCCTGATCCTTGCCAGTCCTGTTTGGAAGGCCTTCTCCAGGTTGCCCAACCATGTAAAGTCTAGGCAGCTGCTGAGTGGAGAGAGGGCCTGTTTTGGTAGTGGCACCTCATACTTTGAATCCCATCTCTAAAGAAGCTCATGTGGTGACACCTTTGTCCTTTCAGCACCAGGAGAAGACAGAATTGCACAGACATTTCAGCTTATTGGTAGCTTGGGCTTTAATTGTGTGTTTGATGGTTTCTGTCCTTTTTAAAAAATATATTATTGGGTAAAGATTACTACTACTGCAATTTTTGTATTGATTTTTGAATTTTATATGTGAATTTTACTATATTTTGTTTTTATTGCTTTTGCTGAGAGGGTGGTTTATAAACTTTAAAATAAATATATAGCCTGCCCTGTTTTCTGAAGCGAGGTGTTTTTTTTTATTATTGAAGGGTATTTAATACAACTAATAGGACCTGCAACAAAATGTTGCTGTGTGGGATGTTGCTGTTCAGGATTCCTGCCACTCTTCCCTCTCCCCTCCCCAATTAGTAAGTCAGCATTCTGGGGCTACTGATTATGCTCAGTCCTCCATTGGGCTGCTTTTTTTGGACCCTCTCCCTTAGTTTTTTTTTTTTACGTTTCTTTGTGCTTCTGCAGGGCCAGTTCTAAAGGGCAGCCAGGTGGGGCAGTGGCCCGAGGGCCCCTGGAGCTACAGGGGGCCCCTCAGCTGCCCCTCTGCTCCCCTTCTGCGATCCGCATCCCCCATGCACCCCCGCACCTACCTGTCTCCTGTCTTTTACCATTGCCCTTAATGAAGATGGCGGCCGTGGTTTCCCTAAGGTACTGAAGCCCCTGCCGCCATCTTAGTTGATGGCAGAGATGCACGCACGTAGCACGCACATGTGCCATCAACGAAGATGGTGGCAGAGGCATCATCCCCTTAGGGAAACCGTGGCTCCCATCTTCGTTTAAGTGCAATGGTAAAAGACAGGAGACAGGTAGGTGCGGGGGCCGTGTGCGTGCGCACGCACCCCCTGGGGCCCAGGGCAAGCTGATGCCCAAGGGCCCCGGCATGACTGGAGCCAGCCCTGTGCTTCTGTACATCTTGGGGTTTTCTCAGTCCTGTTGCTGCTTCCCTCTAGTGCATAGGTGGTGCTGTTTTGGCTACATAACCATTAACACTCAAAACCTCAGTTTTTATTTCTTTAAAATGCAAGGTGTCTTCTTCATCAGTTTTTTCACCAATTCCAGAAACTAAAAATCCCCTCCAATAAATAGAGGATTTCAGATCACTCTTCTCCCCTCCCCATAGCTTGGCATTGCATACTCATGTAAAGCCCTCACTCTGACACATTTTAAATACTGAAATGATTCCCTTTAGTTCATTATTAGTGCCTATGTAGCCAAAATGGTACCATCCATGCACAAGAGAGGGTATTGGAAAGCTTTGTGGGGGGGGGATCCTGAGCAGAGAGGAAATGGAATGGAGTGTCCTGGAGGAGAACATGGCTGGCTAGCTGAAACACTGGACAGGAGCAGTTCATATTGTAACATGTTCTTTCAGGCCCTACTTGTGTCTGTCTGTAGCATTTTTATATCCCACCATTTCTCTAAAGAGATACTTTACCACCCCCTTTTAGCCTCCTAACAGCCTTGCAAGGTAGGTTAGGGTCAGCACCAATTGTTTCTCACCTTTGCACTTTGACAAACAGGCACCTGAGTTTTGCCTGGATTAAGCCTTGTATCTGCTAACCATATCCAGATTGGCAACCCCCCTCCACCACCATCCCAAGAACCCTTTATTGGTGGAGGAGTTGCAGCATATCTGTATTGCAGCTGTGAGGAACTAATGGCACCCTTTAAAGAGGAAAGACCCTAGTGTGGCAGAAACCCAGTTTTGCATAAGCATGCATCTTTTCTGGTTTCTCCTACTGAATTTGTTGGAAGTTCAAATGTTGCTTTTGATCTACTTTAAGGTAGTGGCACTTAAAAAAAAAAAAGTATAACCCATCCCGGGGAGGGGGGTGGCGGTGAAGTACAGCTGCCCATGTGCAAAAGGCCTAACATCCATATTATTACACCCTGGCATATGGCAACAAGGTACTATTACACATCCTCGCTGGATCATCACCTTGTAGTGGTGAATAGGCTTGCATGTTCCAATGAACCCTGTGAGTGATGTGGTCGGGAGTGATGTACTCCCAGCAGGGTCACCCTTGAAGGTAAGGTCAAGGGAGAGGAACCAAAGAACGATCCAAGAATGTCCTCAACGGCAGAACAGGCGGAGGATAACAATGTGTACATTACAACGGCTGTGAAGGTGGATGAAGGCTGCAGCAGATAAAAGACTTCCAATCGTCGTGGTATCCATGCCATTGGTTCAAAACCTTTTTCTGTCAAGATAGTGTGTTGATTGCTGTGCGTCAATCTCCCCACATAAAACAAATTCACACGCAGGCGTCTTCCAACCAAATTATCTTGGAAGACAATCTTACTTAGCCACGAGTGATCGCCAGTACATAGTGTAGTATAATATTGTATACAGCGAAGGGGAGTTCTAGGCTATCACTTAGTGGTGGAGCATCTGCTTTGCAGGTTGAAGCTCTCAGGTGTGGTCTCTGGCATTTCCAGGTAGGGCTGGGAATGCCCCCCGTCTGAAATCCTGGTGTGGAAGGAATACTTTCCAGTCAATTGATTGTGCTCCAAAGGACAGAGTTTATTGGAAGACACACAGACCAATGGCCTTTGGGAGAAAGCAAAAAATACGAGGTGTGGACATTCGTTGATAATAAGAAAAAAAAGGGGGGAAACCCGGAATGTCAAAAGAGGGAAATTCCAAATTATGTAGATTTTTTTATTGATTTCTATAAAAGAGAATAAATTTCTTTCAAATACCCAACGCATTTCAGCCCTACACAAGGGCTTTCTTCAGGGGCTATAAACAAATAGAAAAACATCATTTTGACAGACATACAAATTTCAATCTCTATTAAAATTTCTTATAAAAACATTCTTCATTTTGTATATTTCCAGACATTTCATATACACAAATACAGAAAAAACTTTTTGTTACAGTAGCTTCTAAAGAATTTTTCTGTTTCTGTTTCTGTACATAATATAGGTAAGCAAATTCATGTATAGCATTTATTTGTAATATTTAAAAGATACTTACATTTAAGTTGTTAAAGTGCTTTATTCAATAGAGTTTTCTGTCTCACTTTTACTATGAATGGCATCAATGTCTTTATGATTATTTAAAACTGGTAGGGGCTTTTATTATTTTTTACTTGTCTGGAGAATAATTATTCTGACCTTTAGATATAGGATTAAGAACACCTGTCGTATACTTGTGAGTAAAAATATTTTTGGACCTGAGGAATCCTTTACATCAGGGGGAGAAATGGACATTCCTCATTTAAACCACTAGGTGTCATTGTTTTGAGTCTTAAAATCCATTCTATTTCTTTTTTATATAAAAGAGAACTTTGGGAGAAAGGTCAGGAAAAACCTCTGCCCAAAATATGGCAAGCAGAGCTTTATAATATACATATGTCACAGCAAAAATGTATACCTTATCACCTTATTTAGTATCTTGCACATTCTAGGTGGTTACTTTGCACCTTTCGGCCCTGCCCATCCATGTGCCACCTAGGAAATTGCAGAGCTATTGAATGCTATCCCAAGGATGGTACAAGACAGCTCTGGCTTGTTGAAACAGGCTTTCCTGATGTGAAATCTTACGGCTGACCACCACGTCCCTATTTCGTTCCTTAGTGCATTTTCAGATTGCTTTCAGTTTTAGGCAAGGCTGAAGCTACATCATAACATTTCAGGCTTCTGAAGCACAAGCAAAGGCTTCTATTAGGCCTGATTTGGCTTTTTATCATTTGATGAGATTATAAATCTCTCCTCACTGGCAAGCTGCTGGTGCCAGTCAGTGTAAACAGTATTGAGCCAGGTGGGCCAAAGGGTTGACTTGGTAGAAGCCAGCTTCCCGTGTTCCTACGAAACCACTGTAAATGAGGGAATGGAAATGGACTGCCTTCAAGTCGATCCTGACTTAGAGCGACCCTATGAATAGGGTTTTCATGGTAAGCGGTATTTAGAGGAGGTTTACCATTGCCTTCCTCTGAGGCTGAGAGGCAGTGACAGGCCCAAGGTCACCCAGTGAGCTTCATGGCTGGGTGGGGATTCGAACCCTGGTCTCCCAGGACGAAGTCCAACACTCTAACCACTATGCCACACTGGCTCTCTGAAAGTTGTTAGGCCTATTCTCACAGAGCTACAATTCCCAGAGTCGCCCCCTCTTCCCAGACAACTCTGGGAATTGTAGCTCTTCAAGGGGATTGAAAAATGGAATGGACTGCCTTCAAGTCGATCCCGACTTATGGCAACCCTATGAATGGGGTTTTCATGGTAAGTGGTATTCAGAGGGGGTTTACCATTGCCTCCCTCTGAGGCTGAGAGGCAGTGACTGGCCCAAGGTCACCCAGTGAGTTTCATGTCCTGTAGTGTGAAATAGAGGGAACCCCCCCCAATATATCACTTCTTTGTACTCCACCTCACCCAGCCTCAGTTTACGTCACATATTACTTAATATTTTTCTGCATTGTCTGGCTAGATCATTGAATATGGAACATGATAAAACAATGTAACATGTCTTACAAATCATGTCTTTCCACCCATTCCACCTCCAATGTGCAAACTGCAAAAAGACGGAATCTGAGATGAGGGCTGTAGATTTGTGCAACAGAGAGAGAAACCTGCAGTGTGAGGTTTTGAGGAGAGGGAGCTGAGTGTTTAAAGAGGGAGTCGTTATTAGTTGTGCTAATTTATCTGAGTTTGTTGTCTCTGCTGATATTATATTTACTTACTTTCTTACATTTATATCCCACCTTTTTCATCAAGAAACCCACAGTAGCATACATGTGGTTCTCCCATCCAGGCACTGACCAGACCCAGACCTGCATAGCTTCAGCAAGGTGTTGGCCTCATTTACCTTCACACCATACCTTGTACATAAACCAAATACTACAAAGATCCCACAAGTAATGCATACAGGGAACCTGTGGCCCTCTAGATGTTGATGAATTCCAATTCCCATCAGGCCCTGCCAGCCTGGCCAATGGTCAGAGGGATGCTGGGATATTTAGTCCCTGTTTCAATGCTTCTAAAGTGCCCCTGTGGTTCTCTCTGCTTCGGGAAGTAGGGAACATAAAGCATTATGAACACACCAAAAGGTTCCGGGTGCAGATTAGGCTGTGAAGCAGTTCAGAGAACTGGACGTTGAGTGAACATCATGGCCGAGCACAGACTTTATCTCCCATGTTCAAATCCAGTATGTGGGTCACTCTGGCCATCACAACCAGTGCACCATTAAGGAAGACATTTACCAGCTTATATTTCCAAACCATGTCTCTTGAAGGCAGATCCTTTAAAATCCCTGAGGGGCAGCACCTTTGTCATTGTGGCCAGGATCAAGTGGAGGCCATTAAACATTATGTCCTACACTGCCCCTTTTATAAAGCAATAAAAGGAAGGCTGTTGGGTCAGATTATTGTAAACTTGGCTCAGAAGCGGAATGTATCAACTATATGCTGGCAGTTGCATTTTCTTATGTCAGTTATCAAGTGGCCATTTTTACTTTTTTACCTTTTAAAATTAGAAAGAGGTCTGCATCTGCTAATCCTTTAGCCTGGCTAAGCTGGAGTTTCAGGGCTAGCTTTAGTATCTAGATTATTTTTATTGATGTTTTAACTACTATTTGGTAGTTTGGACTTCAGAGTTTGATTTCTTTTTTTACCAATCATTGGATGTATGACGTATTAATGTTTTTAATCCTTTTGATGTATGATGTATTAATGTTTTTGTATACGTTTTGATTTGATGTGCTATGACCTGCGGTTACAACATTAAATTTACTTAACACACTTTAGGGATGGCATGCAGGTTAACTCCAGTAAAAGGTCTTGCTAACCCACAAATAGGGGAACTTGAATTTCTAGTGAGTGTTTGCTCGTGAGGAAGTCCAAGGTTCATTTATATAACAGGGTTCAGCAAAGGGGTGACCACAGTGTAAAAGATGACAACATGCTTGTCACGATCAGAATCTGAGCTCGACTGGGGTCCCATGTACGTTAAGATGCCAGCACCACAGAGTAACGTGACAGGTCGGAAGCGCGTATTGGAAAAGGCCTTGCGCCATCCAGCAGTTGACCACATTTGTAACACAGAGTAAAGAATGAGTCTGTAGGAGGCCAGGATAATGGAAAGGAGCCTCACAAGGATCAATGTAGATACCACAAAAATGATGGGCTCTGTAAAATGTGCATTGGCACATGTGTCCTTCAACACTACTGGCAGCTCATAGAAGTGTCTGGATCCACAGGAGGGGAGGGAGGGAAAGGATGCAGGCCATATTTATCATAGCAATGAAGAAGTCACCAGCCTAGGAGGCTGAAGCCCCCTGAAGTTGGCATCACCTGCTCATGGCAACAGCATAGACTAAGGGATTACAGATGGGCAAATAGAAGTTGTAGGCCATGGCCTCCACCAGAATGCATTCAGTGCAGCCTAGGGACAATGCCATGTACATCTGGACCATGCAACGGGTGAAGGAGATGGTACTGTTTCCAGACACAAGGTGAGCCAGCCTCTGGGGCAAGGTGCTGGTGACATAACAGTTCTCCAGGCTGAAAAGGTGCATCAGGAAGAAGTACATGGGCTTATGAAGTCTGGAGTCAGTCAGCACCAGGATAATGATTACCAGGTTCCCCATAACAGTGAACAAGTAGATGATGAGGACCACAACAAAGAGCACAATCTCACAGTGGTTGGTGAGATCCACCAAGATGAAGTCTGTGATGGTGGTAAAGTTCTCAGTTCCCATCCTGCCATTCTCCCTGCAGCAAAAGACCAACAGAAAGAAACAATGAGATTCTCTGCAAATAGGATTTTCTGAAAACAAGCCAAAATTTGCTTTCTGCAAAGCCAGAATAAGCCCAAAGCCAACCTATAAAAAGTTAACACCATGATACCTTCCTCATACAGTAGCAATTCTTGCTACTACAGGAGAAAGGAACATGCTGTCCAGATGTTTTTTGATAGGATTAATGGGAGTTGTAATCCAGCAACATCTGGAGGGCCACAGGGTCCTCACTCCTGTTCTACTGGATTCTCCATTGGTCCATTACCTGAATATAGCATGTGAGTGTGGCTAATTCTTGGGGCTCTCTGTCATGCAACTCTCCTGTTTTAATGAGCCACATTTTCACCATTGGCCTGTGCAGCCATAACATACCTATTTTCAGAACTAGCTGTGGTTTGTTGTCTTAAAAAGGTAAAGGTGTCCCCGCACTTATAGTGCGAGTCGTCTCCAACTCTTAGGGTGACGTCTTACGATGTTTACTAGGCAGACCGTATATATGGGGTGGGATTGCCAATTCCTTCCCCGGCCTTTCTTTACCCCCCAGCATATGCCGGGTACTCATTTTACCAACCGCAGATGGATGGAAGACCGAGTGGACCTCGACACCTTTTACCAAAGATTCGACTTCCTCCCACTGGAATTGAACTCCGGCCGTGAGCAGAGCTTCGGCTGTGTTACCGCCGCTTACCACTCTGTGCCACGAAGGGCCTTTTCTTGCCTTAATACTAGTTAAATGTTTGGATTCACACTGGATAGCATGGGGATGGGCTGTAGCTTAATATAAGATGAATCCTGGGAGTGTCATATGTGAAGGGTGCTGAGAGTTGTTAGGGAGATGCCCTATTCCCCTCACAGGGCTACAGCCCCCAGAATTCTCTGAGAAAAGGGGATGACTGTTAAACCACTCTGGCCACTGGAGCTCTGTTACGGGAATAGGAGACTCCTAAGGACTCTCAGCACCCTTCACAAACTACACTTCCCAGGATTCTTTGGGGGAAGACATGACTGTTTAAAGTGAAAAAAAGTCTGGTGTGGGTGTGGCCCCCTGATTAGCTAAGGGAAACAGCTGTTAGTCTGGCTGTTAGAACACTGACAGTTGGTTCTTACTGAGCATGTCCGTGCTTATCACAAAAGCCAATGTTAATTATCTTAAATTAATTAAACATCAGCCATGCATTTTTTTAAAAAGTTTAAACTGCAGAAGATGAAGGTCAGAGTATGGGGCAAAGTCAGTCACATGATTATGTGTACTCTGTAAATATGGCTGATTTGTAATTAATTTCAACAAATTATGGGATCATTGACAAACAGTCCAACAGAGGTCTGATTTTTTTTACTGTTTTAGACTTTGAACTCTAGGTTTTTTGTGTATCTCCATGAAAGAGGGTTGTTAAGCAAGCATTTCTGGGTTCAGGGCTATACGTTTTGTAATATTTTGTTTTCAAATTAGCTTTTGGGAAGCAATAGGGGGGTATTTTCGATTTAACATGGTGGAACATGAACAAATCCATGCTGGCTATAGCATACAGCCACGAGATCTAGTAAAGGCTTCTCCTAGATTTTTTTTTTTTTTTAAACAGCTCCCCAATGCAACAAAACAAACTACTTGTCGAAAGTAATTGTAGAAACTTTTCTCCCTGGTAAAGGAAAAGCCCTTAGAGGAATTCAAGGTTGTACAAGGATAACTTTAATGCAGGACCCTTCTTAGGGAGCTTACACGTAATGGGTTTGTTGAGCATTCCTCCTGGTTTGTTTGCAGATGACATTGGCTATCTATTGAGTATTCATTCTGATTTGTTTGCAGGGATGCTAGATAACATTGTGTCAAAGCACATGCTGTCCCACACTGCCTAGTGCATTTTCCCATCACCTTCCCTACTGCAAAAAGTCTGATCTCGTGGAAAAGGGGTTTGTTGCACAAAAGCTCCAAATCAGCTTTAGTTGCACAACCTAAATTTGCCAGTATGTGATGGACTTCCACCCAAAAACAGTGACATCCTGGAAGCTATTGCTAGTGATGGAAGAGTCTGTTAATTTTGGTTCCCACCTTTTTTCATTTTTTCATTTTTTTCCATTCGGTTCTCTACATTTCTGCAGCAATATGCAATTTTTTTTGTTAAAAGTCTTCATGAATTTTTATCAGCATTTTACTAAGAATTTCTCCTACTAAACACATTTAATGTGCTTTTGACTGATGTACATATTTTTGCAAGCAATTTCTCCTAATACAATGATTTTATGTGATATTTTCACTAATATGTGCTTTTTATGCACATTTTCCCCTGATATATGCATTTCTGTAAACATTGTTTAGTTGGGCAACTGCATCAAAAACTTCAGATAAGTGTAAATGTTGAAGGATGGCTGTGGTTTGATTCTCGTATTGCTTTGGAAAGTGCAAATCTGATAGATTCAGCTTTAAATGGAAACGGAATAGAATTTCTACCCTATCCCTAGCCATAGTTAAAACAAACAGACATTACACCTTCATGAAGACCTTGTGCAACTTTTTTTCCAACATATGTCAGCAAATGTGTCTAATAGCACTGAAAGACTGTAGTACTGTGGTTTGCAGTTTGCCAAGAGGGTTGTCTCT